>NW_028277515.1:0-600000 GCF_059751315.1 Micrasema longulum
TCTATTTTCTGATTACTTTACTCAGGTATTTTTTGGATTGTGCATGCTCTATGTATATATCTATAATATGTATTACGAAATGTCTTCTTAACTTATCTTTACACATATTTTACCTTATCACTGCGTGAACGTCAAAGCCAATTATTTGTGGATAGTAAATTCACTGAAGCATTATGTAGCAGTAACAAAAAATCCTCTTATCCAGTTCTGAACACGTCTTTTAAAAATTTTGATTAAATAAATTATTTCATTAAATTACTCTTTATTCCGCCCGGACAGGGGAAATCTAGAGTTTGAATAAACGACTTCATGTCGATTTACTTACAGCTTCAGATAGTGTTAATATTCACGGTGTACGTTTAATATTAGTGTAAATTTTTATTTATTTATTTATTATATATACGGCCTAGGCCAATTACAACAGTTACGTGAAAAAACATGAATGCAATAAACTGAACAAAAAGAACATAAAACTATTTAGCAAAGACAAACAAGGGCAAAACAATAATAGTATACAACATATTAAAAAAAACGAAAGACCAAAAACTTTGAGCTAAACCATGCCAATCCAACTTCATCCCACACTGTTGAAGTGTGGGATGAAGTTGGTGGGACAAAGCCGGAAGATCTATCCCAAAAAATTCCAAGTCGTGTGATGAATTGACTAATCTACACATTCTGGACATTGGGGCATAAAAACCAAAGTTGCTCTTAGAAGATTTTATAAATAGCAGATTTTGACTTCTGGTGACACGGTTGGGAACATGAAAAGAATTTTATTGCAACAGAGATGGGACATCACTTAAAGCATTAAGTATTTTGAAAATGCATTTGAGGTCCATCTCAGTTCTACGTCTCTCCAATGAAGACAGATTAAGAGATTGCTCTATTTCAAAATAGGAATAATTACCCCTTTGTAATCCGAGCAACCATGCCAGTTTTCTTAGAAAACGGTGTTGGACAGACAATATGAGTCCTGTAGAATGGAGACCAAATAGGAGAAGCGTATTCTAGATGGGGTCGAACTAGTGAGCAATAAAGAGTTTTGATGGTATTAATATTTTTGATGTCCGCCGTCACTCTATTGATAAAACCGAGAAGTTTGAGAGATTTGTTTACAATACTATCAATGTGTTCACAATAGGAGAGTTTACTATCTAAAGTAATGCCAAGATCCTTTATTGACGAAACCATTGAAAGGGAAGTATTTTTTTTTTTTTTTATCAATATTCCTACAGAGATGAGGTAGAATTTTTTCAAATTCAGGATTATCGATATTCGAGCGTTTACAGGGCTTATGACCTGTCATTGGCTGTATAATAGCATTAATAAAAAATAAAATAATTTTAAAATAAAAAATTGCACCCTTGATTCATTTTTTGTTTTGACATAGAGTTAACAAATGTCTTTACCCTAGTTTTGAATTGCCGCTATTTTATATTTCTCAATAGTTTACAGTTAAAACATCATCGGTGGTATAAACGGCATATTTTGGAATGGCGAGGAAAGCTGTTATCGTCAAACGTCAACGTACGTATTCGAAATACTGTACAAATATGAACATTCGACTCACGTCAAGTTATCAGTGTATTTACCTATGTACACAAATACATTCCCAAATTATAGAAATCTCATTTTAAGGACCTGGGAATTTACCTTCTCGACTTTAAGTGTGTCGGTATTTCCGTGTTTTTATCTGATTGATTGCATAACTTACCTATTTATTTCTTAGTATGTTCATTACTTGAGGACACAGTATTGCCTACTTCATATTTAACATTTATTTTTATGTTTTATTACGTTGGTTTTTCCGAGATATTGCGAATGACTGAACGATGATTGTTTATCAGGGCACTTACGCATTGGTGATTACAGTACAATAAAAAAAATATTCACTTCCATTAAAAATCGTATTGACTTTAAACGTAAATGATTACGGGAAAATCGTGATTCAAATTATCAGAAGGCTTTATAGATCGTCGCTGCTACAAATATATAACCAGGTATAAGATTAAGGTGTACTATTTATTTGGTTGATTCCATGTCCGCTCCCTAGTTGGTGCATGTGGTGTCAACAGAGAGCCTCCGGGCAACTCTGTCGGCTGCGAGCTTCTGTGCATCCACTCAAGTCAGGCTCGCTCCCCGTAGTTCCGACATGAACTGCCGGCGAACAGTCAGCAGTGGATGTCGAGAACCTGATGCCTTGTATTGTAGGCGAGCCTGGTTAATGCGCTCAGGAGTCATCCGCAGTATATGGCCCGGCCAACTGTATCGCCTCCGCTTGGTGACCGTTGTCACTGGAGTTTGCTGCGTTTTGGGCCTAGGTGAGGTGCCACTATTCGCATCCGTAGAGGAGAATAGGTGTTATGCAGGCGTTATAAGCGGCATTTGGTTATCACTGAGTCAGCATCCGATCTCCATACAGCCTTCATTTTGAATGTGGGGCCTGCTATTTATATCCGCACTCCCAATTCTTTGTGAAAGCTATCATTTTCCAGTCAGAGAATTTCAAGCATCGGGGCACGAAGTGTTACACAGTAAAACGTATAAATAATACAAATATTTTTACTGATCTATCAACTTGCAACTTTTTTAAATGAAGTATATTTTTAATCTTTCTTTGTACAAAAAACTATTTATTTAAACAATGATTTTAATTTGCCTTAGTTTTTATCGTTTCTTTTTGGACGTGTTTATTTTTTACTAACATTTTTAAAATTAATTGTTAATGCATTGAATTCTATATTATATAACTTTTATTTTAACGGCAAGTATTTTTATTTATATGCGAAACATAAAGTCAAATGACAATCCATGGCCCCACTCGGTGATACTAATCATAAAAATATCCGGGGGCTCAATAAAATGAATATAAGCAAATAATATTTTGAATTCATAAATATGAAATAATATTTCGTTTTTGTCTTTAAGCTTTTAACATGAGACTTTTGCAAGATTCAACTTGAGTTCGATTTTGTTAAAATACACTCGTGATGCAAGTCGTACGTGACTTCTGACATACAAGAAAAATATTTATGCATTAGTATCGCTAAAAGACCTATATTTTTTATCCTCTGACGTAAAAATATGTATTTTGATTCGTTTTTTATTAGTTTATGCAAAATAACATTTCGAAAAAAATGAGCGTTTAAATTTAGCTAACAATCTACGTAATTTTTTTGTAACTCGCTGAACAGTTTTACATATTTGTGGGTTCTTTGCATAATTTTGCTCATTTTGCGATTCAAAACTTAATGTGGATTACGAAAATGCAGTTTCTCACGAAATTACTACACAAGTTGAATTGTATTATTAATATTTTATATGTAGACATACCTATATATTTTATTAAACATAGTTATGCGCAAAGTGTGGAAACTTGTATCAGGTAGGTACACCGGTCTTTTTCAAAGTAATTTTATGCATATGTCGACGGCGAAAAGGCGAAATTTCCTAAGCGACATGTATTAACATTATAGAAGAGCCAATTTTTTTTTATTATTTATCAATAAAAAAACTCTTATATATACTTACCTATTATATTGGCGTGATTCTTACATTATTGTTCCAATCATGTTTTCGTAATATCAGCATATGTTAATTTGGTTTTTCCTTTATTTTTCTTTTCTTTTCATGGTCATGTCATACCATATTTATTATGCTATATACTTTTTAATAATTAAAAAAGCAATGTCCCACGCTCAGACGCTGAAGTCTCTGTGGGCATTTTTTCCAATTTATGTTATTGCTTAATTTTAAGATGTATTTTTCTAAAGTGTATTTTTGTAATTATATTTCTATAAAAATACATGTATGGAAAAAAAAATTAAAAAAAAAAAAAAGAATGAAAAAATAAATAAAATGTAAATATTTGTTTAAGTTCAATGCATTAACTTAGTGTTTGTGTGTAGTGAGTGTCATGACGAAGAGACGGGTACGTCTCGAAACCGGTAGACGTAAAAAGTCGGTAGGTGATTAAATACTAATATTTATTGACATTAATTAAAAATGTAAAATATGAGATTTTTTATTAATTAAAAATAAAACTTTGGTTCTTTTGTATAGTTGGTTTGTTTAAAGTTGGCGTCGATATGTATAATTAGGTTTTTATTTTATGTAACAAAAGTTCAATAATTATTTGAGTTTCGAACTTATAATATTCATGTACCTACATACTTTTTGTATTCTCAATGCACATTTCTAATGATATTTATATAGACAGCAATGCTTATGACAAGTTTACAATACATCAATTGATTAATGGCGCCGTAACGGCGCCGAACTATATTTATATTAATATTTTTTTTACTTTACAATAATATTTAACTATGCATTTTTATAATATTATTAAACAATTAATAATAATAAAAATTTTAACAAACGAATTACAATAATAATAAAGTATTGCACTTTACAAAGCCCGGTATACTTAAGAATGTTATTATGAGGGTATCTAAATATACTACTTAATATAGAACTCTCTTCTGAATTGTACATTAGGGTGAGCCGATAAATTTTTTTCTGTATTTTGAAACGAAAGGGGTCTAAAAAGTCGCATTTTGGAATACTCAGAATGAAAAAAATATCCGAAAAAATATTTGATACTACTTTTGGCCCTCAACCAGAGCTTGAAGTTTTCGAAAAAGTCGATTTTTTTACGCTAAACCGGCTGTCATTTCGTATTTAGGTAAGAAAATCAGTCCAATTCATTTTTATAATGTACATTAAACCTTATGTAATAAGCATCTAGGGCGTGAGTTGCACTTGGTTTTGTAATAAATTGGTAGCATTGTTTTAATGGGCCATTGTTTTCGTCAACATTAGCCAGGCGCTCAACGGAATCAGTTCCTCGGAGTGTAAACTTTTAGCATTTCGATAGTTTAAAAACGTGTTCGTATTTGTAATGTGATTATGTTATATCTTACCAACAAAAAAACAATTTTATCAATATAGATAATAAACAAAATGTTCAGACAGTGAAAAACTTCAAACCTCGGTTGAGGGCCAAATATAGTATGGAATATTTTTTCAAATAATTTTTACGTTCAATGTGATCCAAAATGCAATTTTTTAGACCCCTTTCACTTTGATGTCCAAAAAAATAAAATAACTTCATACATAATCGGCCCACTCTACTACACATCCAGAATTATTCCCTTCTCAAAAAAGGTATCTATCTCTCTATGTTAAATATAATTTATCAATCTGACAACGCGAGTCTGTTTTTAGTATATCCAAATCATTGTAGACATTAATCCAACACAAAAAGGTTTCAGCTCTTTATTTCATAATAATATCAACAGATGGCGTTTATGCGTATTATGCGGAAGGGAGGGGCAGAGCAATATGTAAGACATCAGATGTTTTACATATTGTTAACCATATAGATATGAAAATATACCCATTATCATACAGAACATATTCGTAGGGCACTTTATTTTCTAAATTAATAAAATTGCAGAGTCAACGGGTTGTGGTCCTGTGGCTAGTGACGCTAGTGTCTCGGACTCATGGACCAAAGTTCTGTGGTTCGAATCCCACTCTGCCCCAACTTGATTCCATTTTCTAATAGTGAGTTAATTACAACTCGTTGAAAATGGCCCTCAAAATTAAATATTTGGGTAAATCATAAGAACGCGAATATTTCTTTAAAAAAAAAAAAAACGGATGCAACGTAACTATTCATTTCAAAAGTCGACTGATGCTAATAAAACTCTAAATACTAAATGATACTAATAAAAATGTACTCGTATTTATTTATTTCCACCCGCTGATGGAGAAGGCTTCCTTTGGTATTCGTTAAATCTTCGAGAAGCATTATTATTATTACTGGACGACCTCATGTAGTGCATTGTACTATAACTGCGAACTGCATAACTGCATCAAGCCGGATAGTAAACTGCAACGGATTTCTCTAAACACCAGTAAAACTGTAATTTCTCATTTAATAAATTGTTTAAAAATAAAAACACTTCAAAATAGTCATAACAAAGAGATAATATTAGTTAGTTAGTTAGGTTAGAATAGTTATAATTTGATTGATTAAAGTATTTTGTTATTTTATCGAAACTTGTTAAAAATGTAATTATTTTAAAATATGGATGTATTTCAAGTAATTTATAATGTATACAGTACATTAATATATCATACTCGATTTTTTTTCAAGCACTCCTTAAACTACATATATGCAAATGGCAGAAATGCCGTATATACAGGGTGTTCTTTAAACCCCGTCACATCCGAAACCACGATGATCAGTATGGGCAAGAAGACATATTGGCATATTTTAAAAAATATTTAGAACGAAGAAAATTTGTAAAAATAAAATATCAAAAAGAACAAATGGTTGCTTACTTCTGCAGGGGAGAGGCGAGGGGGGCGTGGCCGCGCGGTACACGGTGTGTCAGACTCCCCCTTCCCCCTTCTCGTTTCTCCCTGTATAAGTTAGCAACCATTTGTTTTTTTAACTAATTTATTTTTATAAAAATTATTCGTTCTAAAAAATATTTTAATGTGCCAATATGTCTTCTTGGTCATACTGATCATCGTGGTTTCAGATGTGACAGGGTTTAAAGAACACCCTGTATAATTAAATAAATATGGGTTTAAATATTAATAAGGTAACTTTAAAAAATCACACTCTTATAGGACTTTAAATTGAGGGTTTTTTGAATTTGTTCTGGATTTTGGAGAGGATCACAAAATTATATTATTTTTCTTAAGCCTAAATGTTTCTGAGTAATTCACCACAGAACACTCGCGGGTGTTCAGATTTTAATCCCCGTTAAGATCACAATAATTAAATCATTTAAAAAATATAATTTTCTCAAGCCTAAATGATCTCTGCCGTAATTGAACGCTGTAATTTAGCGTCTTGGCCCGCTGAGGTGCAAAAAACACTTTGAAAATATTTAAATGCCAGTTTCGTGAATTGCGGACGTAATTACGCAGCCATCAATCCTACAGATGCCTCGACCATAAGTAAATGTTATACTGCGTGACGCGTGACTACCATCGTTGATTAATTTCCTTCGCGATAAATACCTGTAAAATAATTTGCATGTCGATTGTTTCTCCGGCCACAAGGACATGGCTTCCTCGAGTTTAGTGCATTTACGCAACTCTGCGGTTTCGGTCAGTCGCGGTACCTGATACCCGCCGACTGCGACTGCTTCAAGGTAGAACCAAACACGATTATCCCCGAGTGACGTCAAATTAGACCATGCATCCACACCTGGCTTCGTTGTGACGTCAACATACACTGCGTTTCCTGAAACGAGTCGAAACTCTATACGACAAAAATATGCTGAAAACGGCGCGGCGCTCAGCGTTTGTATTGTCATATTGTCGCACGTTCTACTGTACTCGGTGTTATTATGCCCAAATCGCCATCCATCACGACTTGTCTTATTCTAACAGGTAGAATAATAAAAATGTTATATTTTGCACTTTTTAATATACGACGCTATCCAAAAGTCCCGGAATCGTTAATTTATGCACTATCAGAAGGTATCATTACTTTGCACGTACAATGAGGAAGTTCAGTGATTTTTGTATCTCTGAAATTACTCCGCATGTGACGTCAGAGGTTCTCTTCCGATTATTTTGTCAGTTCTGCCGATTGGTCCATTTACGGTAAATAAACCGGATATCTTTCACAGCTCTCTTATCATGGGTTGATTCATATGAACTAGTGACGTCGTTCAAAGTACTCTATTTTTATTAAAATATTTGTTTTCGTACATGTTCATGAAACTTTGCCGTACAATTGAATGCTCTAATTTTTAGTGCGCGTAAGAAATTCCCGTAGGGCTGAAGCTTCTTACTGTGCGAGTCCAAATAATCTTTTGTGTCAAAGGGCAAACAAATGTAGTGCTGTCAGTATTTACACGGTGTTTTTTTTCTACATCTGAATGGATTATCTGCGATTTATTTACGATAATAATAAAACCAATTGAGGTATTTCATTTGCCTATCTTTTTCATTAAAATGGAAGAATTTAAGGAATTAGAAAATATTCAAACATAGTAAAAATGCTTAATGTTATACAATGTGTTAAATGATCTCTCAAATTAACCCATTACAGTTTTTTAAGCCATTTAAAATGCCTAAACATTCATATCCCCTCAAAAAAGTTATTCGCGTGTTAAAATATCTATCAGTATTTTTAAAAATTCTCTGTACTCACTCAATAAGATTATTTTAAAATTGAGTATTAGTTTATTGAGTGTTTATTATTATTGCTATTGCATCTGTATTCTAATGCAAATATTTCATTCCAATAAATTGAAGAAGTGTGTATCGACTTCTTTGTATAATAATTTAAACGCAATAATAGTTTACAGGTGTATTATCTAAAATCATTAGCCTGTATTTAATGTAGAAATTAAAATGTCATTACGAGTATCCATCGTCTTGAGTTTTCTGTTATCCGGTTTAGGCAAGTTATTTGATAAAAATTTTCCATCTCTGTGTCTTAAATCATGGAAATTTTATTTAAGATAATAAAAGCTGCTAATAATCTCCAATCGAAGAAATCATCAATATTTTGAAACTATTTTTTTATATTCTTTTTATTTATTTTTTTCCATTTTATGCACACGCGATAATGTTTTCAGATGTTGGCAACTGATACATTTATCTTATTTTTATATACATACTTACAAACATGATTTCACCAAGTTATATTGTTACCAATGAAATTGGGACTCAAAGTTTAAATCTTTTAACGTTTTCAATATTGAGTATTTAAAAATACTGTTTTTAATTTTCATTGTCGAGTTTGATAATCTATTGACACTACAGAGTGAAGTATTATGCACGAAATCCATTCAAATTTTTAGTTTTTTTTATTATTAATTAATATTGTTACATAAAATGATACATGTTTTTTTCTATTACAATCTACTTTTATATATTTACTTAATGTTATAACTGTAAACAAAAAGAAACTAGCTCTTCACAAAAAAGAAACTAGCTCTTGTGCACGGAGAATGACTTATACTGTTTTAGATATTTAGTAATTTGAAGTTATATAATTTCGAATATACACGAGAAACAACTAAAAAATTAAAATAGAATGCTATTTTTACAGTTTTATTTACATTTTATTATTACAGTTCTTTTACTCTTCTGTTTAATATAATTATATCAATTTATTTTCAACTCTAATGATAAATCAATAAAATTATTTACTTAAATTCATATTAGATTAACTGAGTTTATGATTTCCGTGTTTAGTGTTAGTTTTAAATCAATAAATTAAGATGGAACTTATTTAGTTTTGTTTAATTTTAATTTAGTGATTTAACACAAATAAAAATATCTAGTTAAAATTATTTACATTCGCCGCCTTATGCAATCTACTGCACTATTCATTGAACTTAATAGCCATCTCCTTTTCTATAAATGCAGACTTTTTGCTTTATTATGTAGTATCTAAGTGAACCAATAAAATGCAGATTGAATTAAGATATTGTGTAATTTATAATTTATATAATCATTTTTTTATTTTTTTAAAAATTTTATTTCATTGGAAAGCCAACAGACATTTATACATTTATCAGAATCAATTATACCATAAATACATATCATAAAGTCCAATTAGAGGCTTCCACATAATATTGTTATTGTAAATGTTGTCACATAAAAATTATACATACCATAAAATAACTAATCACACAAAACTTATAATATTACTAGAAATGTAATACATATTATTCAAAATATATCTACTTTTGAATATTGGTCACACAGTTGCACATTAAAATATATAATACAACTATAGTTGACCATACAGTGTTCTTTTATTATGTGCCTACATACAGAACTGCACATAACCTGCATAATATAGGCTGCGGATTCAAGGCGCAACATCATAACTTGAATTATTTTTGGAAATTTCACTTTTAAAGGAAGTTAAAGATATGTTATTAATATCAATACAATTTAATTTCTGATTGCCAGGTTCTATTTCCTGATATGCCAGGTTCTATATACAAATGAATTTTGAAAAGATTTAGTGGAACATTTGAAATTTTAAAAAGAGATTGGTTTCTGGTCTGCGTTATCACGTGGGTATTGCGTTGTCAAAACATCCATATTTAACAGTTAACGGAATCAGCATTGGAGAGACATTAAAAGTCCTTATTTTATAACGATTTAATTGTTGCAACCTAGAAAAGTCCTCTTACACAATAACACTGGAAAATTCTATGCGTAGAGGAAATTCTCTGCAAGTTTTCACTATATTCCTTTGTAAGAAAGCAGGTGATTTTAATTTTAAAATCCCATGATGTTCCATTTTTGAGAATTTCGGTAACATGATACCGGTGACGTTTTATGAACAATAAGATCGTACGTATTTTAACCTAAAATTATTACTCAAAATGAGGCTGTGTGTGTCATTTATTTGTTTTACTATACATGTGGAACAACTGTTGATGTATAATATGCGTATATGTGTTTTTTAAATAAACAAACAAATATTACAAAATTCATTCAACATATTATTAAAATAGAAAATACTCGATGAAAATATCAAATTATTATTAAACACAAACGCATATTTATGGTAATTTAATTGCTCGTTTACTCATATAATATCAATATGAAATATTAATATTTTGTTGCCAATTTTAGAAAATCGATGATATAATAAATATGGTGTCGTTAAAGTGTCAATGACATTTAAAAATAAAAGTGAATTCAAAATGACATTATTTACTTTATTGTTATGGAAATGAGATGCTATTACTCGTTAGGTAAACATGTGCTTTTATTTAGTATTTTTTTACTATTTATATTTTGAAAATGAATTTCGTGGCTAGCTAACCAACCACGTGAATAGTCAGTGGAAACTTTTGTCGATAAATGAATCGAATATTTGAGCGATGAATTCATTAAATCATTCGGGTAATATGTAATATCTAATGGTCACTACAATTACGGGTTGAAAGTTTTCCTACATACCTGTATTATACTTCATTGCACTTTACTTCACCTCAGGGCTATCACTTTACAATAATATTATTAAGTTAATTGTTGGTATCTTGTTCACTTTTCAACTCAACAAGTGGATCGTACGGTATGGAGGTATACCGCGTCTACTGAGAAAGTAATACCTTAAAACTCACCTTTTGTTGCTATGTTGGTGAACGTATTTTAATTTTATCATTGTCCTATATTTTTTTTGCTGAACTTTATAGAAAAATAGTTAATTTAGGAAGAAAAAAAAAAGCGTCATCTTGATGATGAAAAACCCTAAAATATATTTACAAGATCTCTTTTTTGGCCACCTTTTATTCGTTTTATATTGCAATTTGGAGTGTATCCGGAAATAAATATTTCCTAAAGTTTTCATCAAAGCTGAATAAATGTTGGTACTACGACGGAATAACTTAAAAGTATATAATTTTTTTCAAAACTATGGTCTTTTTTGCATTCCTGTGCAAGCTTAAACTGTAGCATAGTATATTATATATAGGTCGCCGCCAAATACATAGTTAACATTTTACAACATTTTATTTACGATCGAGATAACACTGCATATATTCAGTACAGCCAGCCATAAGCATTTTTGGACGGTAAATAGATAAATAGGAAGAATTATCTGGACATTGCTTTGTTAATAATTTTCAAAATGGAAATTTAAGACTGAATGACTTCTTTTTTTAAAAAAATGTTTGCGTCGATTTCCCCAAATATTGAAATTTTTGGACCATAAATGGAAATCAAGTTTTGTACATCGGGGAGCAAACCACGGACGCCTGTTTCGGATTCCTTATTGCTAAGACTAAAACCCGACGAAAGTAGATTTTGAAAATGGCCGTTTTCCGAGTAAATTAATTCCAGCTGTCACAATAATAACTTTTCTTTATTATTTTCTCTAATCGTGAAAAAAACGCCAGGAAATAATTCATTAAGTACCTTAGAGTAATAGTACGCTACCGGCTAATAGAGTCGCCAATAAGGACAAAAATCATTATTTCATCATCGTTAGCTACACTTTACACTGTAAAGTATTTATTGTATTACTGTAAAGTTTACAGTAATACAACGGGTCGTGGACACTAAGGTGGCGAATTGCAAGCGCAAACTGAAACGGTCCGCTACACGTTTGTCATTAAACTCAAAACCAAACCAAAAATTTGGAACGCTTTTGTTCTATGCAATAAAAAGTTTCACTTCAAACGGGAACAAATCATTAATGTGAGGGGTATACGCACTTTATTTTAAAAGGTTATTTCAGGTTTCTAACGTGTTTCATGTGCGTCAATCCTTGTTTTATATTGAAACAATTGTTAATTTATTAAAAAACTATTTTCCATTCCTAAATAAATAAAAATGCGACACTTAAAATAATGCGCATGTTTCCATCTCGTCCGCGACGCACTCATTTCCTGAAACAACCAGCTTTCGGGTTGCTCACAAAATATATAGAAAACGTTTATTTGATGTTTTGAGTCGAAGTTTTTTTGTACTCATATATGTACCGTTTTTTGTTTTTGTGTACCGTGTATGTTGTGGTGTCCCTCAATGCTGTGGATTGACGTCAGAGTTCGCTGCCGCCGACGCGAAAGTCACTCTTGAAACCGCGATTCTCGAGGTTCTATAAAAGTAATGGTGGCACCGATCTTAGATTCAGTTGTGCATCGCTCGTTATTGCCCCTACTCGCGACTCGCTTTGCTCGTTATACTCGTACAAGGAATAAAACTGTGCTGTCGAAAGGAAGTTAATAAACAATCGAGTGATTAATTGTACTGTGTTACTTCCGTTTAGTTTTGTGTGTTTGAAAGTAATAAATTCCAATTTTCATTATGACTGTGAGCAGCAAAATGAACTCGGTGACCAGAACGTCCATCGTGGGACGGTTTAGACCTGGATTGTGTTATGAGGTCACCTGGAAAAAAGCGGTACGTTAATTTAAAATTACGTGTTCTTTTTGAGTACGAAATTTAAAATTTAGCGCTAGTTTGATAGAGTTGTATTGAAATGAGTTTCAAAGTGGAATCAAACGAGAATGTAATGTGACATCTTTCCCTCGCTATCAATGTGACTTCCGGTTTAGACTAGACAGTTAGATTTACTCCGAAAATTTCAAACTCAATGAAATATGAGATTTGTTTGTAAAGTTGCAAAAAAAATTAACAAAACCATTGTTTAGTTGTTGTTTTATTATTATTTTATTGATTATGAAAATTAATAGAAATGCAGTATACAAAAATACAGTCGTGTACAGTGCAATGATTATTATATATAACATTTTATTCCTAAGGCTGCCCTGTTTTGTTTCAATGAAGATAGTTTGATAATGACTTAGTGGGTCACGTAAAATGTGCACTTTTATTTTTAAAAATAAACATTGTTCTGTTATTTTGAATCTGACAAACAATAATTAATCTTTATAACTTAGTTAATAAAAAATAATATAAACACACATCTGATTGTTACTAACATACCCGCTCGTGTCTGGGTCTGTTGCTATACGAGTTTATCGAAAAATAGCAACAACGGCATTGATAACCCAACACACATAGCAAATATTTACTTACTTTTGATTCAATAAAAAATGCAAATCGGCGGTTTCCATATTTATTTTTGTTTCTTTTATTTCAGACCCCTTCTGCAGAGAAATGTGATCCCCAAGACAAGCGCCGTCCAGTGGGACCTGACTCCGCTCTTCCCTCGCTACATGGGCTCAAGAGATGGAGACGAAATGGTTCGGGTCTTCTAACAAATCCTGCTAACCATACTTCAGAGAGACTGCAATATTTGGCCATCGTAAGTGCCTTGTCTTCTCGATAATAAAATATCCTTTTAGATGACTGATTTGAAATTTGTAGCATCAGTAATTGTGCAAAGTACAATTACATGTAACAAGCAATAACTATCCTTTGAAAATATAACTAAACTTATTATTTTTAATTTCAGAATGCCTTAGAACTGACAGCTCCTGCGTCTGATATCCTTCTCACGAGTCGGGGGGCCCACTGGTTCCAAGTATCCGGTCACCCCGATAGCCTCGCTCCGGCTGGCCCCGGGACCGTATGGAAGCGCCGATGCGGACCCGAGGATGCGGAGAGGAGAGCGTACGAAGCCCTCTCTAACTGCCCGCACATGAAGAACGCCATCCCTAAATACTACCGGGAAGTTACGTATAAAGGGGACAATTTTATTGAGCTACAAGATCTCCTTTATGGGTTTCAGGTAAATATTCAATACATAAATTACAAAGTCAAATAAATAATGTACACTATAGATATCAATAACCCCCACAGTCAGGAGAAAAAGTAAACTATGCTTGTCGCAAAACTATGCATGTTGCAAAACCATGAATGCTGAAACTAGTATTACTTATGATAGTACTATGACCCTTGTATTTTATTTCCTCTGCTTCATTGAGATAGGCTGATGTGCGTATAATTATAAATAGCTTTTGTTCTTACTGGGTTTTTCGTGAATTGTTTCAGGATCCTCACGTAATGGATATCAAAATGGGAACCCGCACATTTTTGGAATCAGAAGTCTCGAAAACAATTGCCCGATCAGATCTATATGAAAAGATGATATCTGTCAACCCCGATGCTCCTACAGAAGCTGAACACAAAATTCGCGCTGTAACAAAACTGCGGTACATGCAGTTCAGAGAGCAGCAATCTTCAACCAACAGTGAAGGTTTTAGGATCGAAGGAATCAAGTTACCTAGTCAACCGCCAATCAAGGATCTCAAGAAAATCAAAACACAGTCCCAAGTGGTGGAAACGATAAAGAAATTTCTCGGAGCAAGACCTCACATTAGACAGAGGATTGTAAGCCGTTTGAAAGATATTCGTACTATGTTTGAGAATTGTGAATATTTCAAAACTCACGAGGTCGTTGGAAGTAGCATATTCATGATCTTCGATGAAAATTCTATTGGAGCGTGGCTGATAGATTTTGCTAAAACTAATACTGCCCCAGAAGGTATCCGGGTCACACATAGAGCTCCATGGAAGCAAGGCAACTACGAAGAAGGCTTCCTTTATGGACTAGATAGACTAATTATGGTGAGTTTTATTGCTTCATACTTCTTGCACATATATTTATCAAAAAAATAAAAATACTGATGACATAAGCATTTTGGGTTATGTTAGCATTTTCCTAGCATTATTTTTTGATAAATAGTCAATGTTTTTCTTGACCTGTATCATGCTACAAAAATAAGTATAATTAGCTTCAAATGACCGTTCAATTTTTTTACTTAAATTTCATTTTAATGAACCTCTACATAATTTTTGTTCGAAACTTGCTTTGCTTTGTTAGTTTCCTGTTGTACGTTTTTAAATGTGGCAATAAGTGTATATTTTTATTTACAGATACTGGAAAATGCTGAACTAGATAATCCACCGGCAGAGGATATTACCCCGATTGTTGAGCGATGAAGATTATTGTATTATACATGTACAAACAATGTATGATATGAACAAGGGCACCTTGTGATCACCGAATGATCACAACCTGAGAATAGCCTCTGGTAGCGAAGAAGAGCCTGTACAAAGATCCCAGTATTCACATGTGATAAAGATGTGGAATTGATTATTAAATTATTCATGTGTCAAAGCATTTAAGTTATTGAAGGCTGTATTGTTTTTAACTACAAATTATGAACCTAATTATAGGAGACCTCTTAAAAGTTTTTAAATCAAATAATGTAGGGAGCAATCTGTAGCAAAGGTATCAAAAAATCTAGTCCAATATTAAATAAATATTTTTTTTTAAGTGTTCAAACATATAATATAATTAAATATTTTTTCTAAACATTTGTTTTTATTATTTTTCTATACCACGTGAATTGAATACATGAGTGGTTAAAGGTGTTATGTGACAAAAACAAAAAGCAGAGATATCTGGGGTTAATGTTTTTAACACCAGTACAATAATTGTTGATAAAATAACACCTTCATTTGCTCTCAAAACCGTTTTTCTGCTACTGCTACTTTTTTATAGAGTAGTCGGCTTTATGTGAAAGGGCTGTACATAAAATCTTCCTTTCTGTCAAAAAGGTGCATTTTAAAAATTTTGGGACGTAACATTTTCATCCAAACATGTCTTCAATTGAAACATTAAAAAAAATTAAGTGTTTTTGCCAATAAAATGAAGTAAAACAGTAGAACACAAAAGGCTATATACGTAAACTATAATAGATAAATAAAACTAGTAAAACAAGGAGCAATGTTAAGATTTTTAAACTAATATGTGTACATCACAACATAATTCATATATTTAGCATAGTTTGTATTCTTTGTCTATCGCCCTGTACCAGCAGGCATCCTGCAGGCATCGGACATCGGACCCTGTCATAAATACCAATACCAACTACTATATATATATATATATATATACCAATCCAATCAGTACTATATAAATAAACATACTTTAATAATATTAGTATTAACAAGTTTAATAATATTATATGCAAGAATATACAAGATTCTCCCTTAACCAAGCTTGACTACCTTACAAGGCATCAGGCCCCCGATTAAAATGGGAAGTTAACAGAGTTATCTTGACTAAACTAAAATTGACATTTATTTACGAAAATGTGTATATTTGTATGAAAATTTAAAGTATTTTTGTCAGTAACCTGTAATTGAGCATGTTTAGAAAAAAATAATTGTTTGCATTTTCTATTTTGCATACAGAAAACTTAATTTTACTTAGATAAAAGAAAGAAATAGATATAATTGAAGATAACTGTTAACTTCCCATTATAATACGGGCCCAAGTTCTCAACATCCTGGACATGAGCTACTGACTGTTCGTCGGCAGTTCATGTCAAAACTACCCGATGCGAACCTGACTTAGGAGAATGCACAGGAGCTGACAGCCGACAGAGATACCTGGAGGCTCTTTTTGGACACCATAAATATGCTCCAACTAGGAGCAGAATTGGAATAATTATGATGTACAAAAAGTATATTAAATCCCTTTTTATGTTCCCAACCGTGTCACCAGAAGTCAATTTTTTTTATTGATCTTATCTTCTAAAAGGAACTTTGATTTTTATGCCCCCATGTCCATAATGTGTAAATTAGTCAATTTGTCACTCGACTTGGATTCCTTGGCATAGATCTTTCAGCTTTCCGTAAATGCTTTGTCTGAAATCTGAAATCAACCCACTGCACACCTGTATTCTTAGGAGGCATATACAGTGGTGCCTCACACAACGAACTTAATTCGTTCCAGGAGCAAGTTCGTTATGCGAAAAGTTCGTTATGTGAAACGCGTTTTCCCATAACAATACATGTTAAAAAAAAAAATTCGTTCTGTAGCATAAAATATGGTAAGATGACATAAAAAAAAGATAATTTTTTTGTTATTATTTTTATTTAGATACATCTAAAAACATAATGAAAAAAACACACATTTTTTAATTTTAAGAAATAATCGAATCTTGCACATCTTCATCCATTTTCCGCTTTTTGGCCGATGGTGCAGTGAAAAACCTGTCCAAAGTCGTTTGTTTCTCTCTTTTCTTCAACATCTGCCGGAAATAACGGACAAGAGTATCGGAGTACAGGTCGTTGATCCTGTTTGCTTCAGCGGAATCCGGATAGTGGGCATTGGTAAACTCCTGAACTGCTTTCCATTTGACCCAGGATGTTCTTGATGTCAGCAGTTGGAATTGGTTGATTGTTTGATTGTTGCTCCTCGTTATCAGATGACGCTTCCCTTTGAGCATTGTCCTGTTGTTGGGCCAGAAGTGTTTGGAGCTCTTCAGTTGTCAGCTCTTCTTTGTGTTCCTCAATAAGCTCCTCTACATCCTCTTCAACGATTGCTGCGACACGTGCGTAAGTTAAGCGTACTGCTCAGTGACTAACGACTGCCTGCGCGGAAGGATGCAATAAATCGGCAGTGATCGTGTGAAGTGGGCGACTTCGTTGTGTGAAGCGAAGTTCGTTGTATGAATCGTGAAATGAACGAAAAGGAAGTTCGTTGTGTGCAGCGTTCGCTGTGCGAGGCGTTCGTTATGCGAGGCACCACTGTATTCTCAAATCTCAATAGTTTGCTGTTATGGGCCTTAGTGAGGTGCCATAATTTGCTACCATAAAGGAGAATAGATTCTTTGCAGGCATTGTGTAGGCAGCATTTAGGTTTAACCGAGTATATCTGATCTCCAAAAAACTTTCATATGAATGCGGCGCTTGCCAATCTTTTTGAGAGCTACTATTTTCCTTTAGGTACATACACACCCAGGTATCTGAAATTCAACTATTTAGATAATCATCGAGCCAAGTCTGGCCTGACAAAAGTCAATACCATCAGATCGAGGAATATCCATCTTCTTCTCCTAAAAACTCAGCGACCTATAATATATACTATGCTGATGTCGCGGTCATTATTGACGGCTCGGTCCTAAGTTCTAATCCCACTCTACCGCAAGTTTCCCATTTTCTTACACATTTCACCACAGTTATTAATGACTAATAGAAAATTGTACTGAGGTTGAAATATTTAGAAAATTCATAAAAACGCATATATATTTTTTAAAGAGTGAGCTTAAAACATATTTTTTGAAATGATTTATTTTATTATATAATAATAATTGTTCCTAAGAAATTCGAAATAATTCATAAAAAATATTCAAATTCAAACAGTAAAAACATTGAAAAAAATGTATCCAAAATCTCAGTTCTTTTTAACCCTACCTTTCGCCAGGGTACTTGTTCTAAATTTAAATGCCAGTGCTGATAGCATAGAATTATAATAGTTTACAATTATAATATAATATAAAACTACTGGTACAGAATAAACCATATAATAATTTTAAAAATAATAATTTAATGATTATAATTTTAAAAGTTTCACATTAAAATAGTTGTTTCAAACTGGTAGAATATTTTTTATATTGCTCCAGCTGGTAGGTCCGACAGTGTAAATTTTTTAAGAATTTAGCAATAACGCCAATAATCTATACTAGTGTAAGTTTCGTATTGTTTTTTGAATTTTTAGTTCATTGTACTGCCATCTTGTGTAATTTAACCAATCACAGATTTGTATTTAAATACGTCACTTACAAATATTAATCAAAGATGGCAGTAGTTTTAGATTATCTGTCGACTTACCAGCGTGCGAATTTACTTTACTTTAAAAACTAGCGGGAAAGTGACAGTGTTTGTGATAGAATTGCAGAAAATTTTGCTTGATATTGCGATACTTCACTGGCACACTTGTTATTATTCAAAGTTGTTTTTCGTTGTTATTAAATAAAGATTTAATAACGTATTAGTCAATATTACATATCCTCTCGACGGTTGAAGGTTAAAATGCCGGCTTTTATAGCTCCTGTGAAAAATAACGAAGAAATAACTTCGTCACAGAGTTTATCTAACAGTGATGCTCCTGATGAAAAATTAGAAAACAATTATAAACTTTTAAAAGGAAAGAAATTTACAAATAAACTCAATATTCCGCTGTCAGACGCCATTCCGAATAATGTCTCCAAAAACAAGCCTGCGTCTGCTAAAGAAATCAGGAAGGAATCGGTAATGAATCATTTTACTAATCTCCATTTTTATACTATTTTTTTGGATCTATTCGTGTTTATATTAATGGTTTACCTTGTGCGGTTTTTAGTAGAAAATAGATCATAATCCAATATTTTGCTTATCTTATATGTTTGTTTATTTTTCGATGCTTTGATCTTTAGAAATCTGATGCAAAAAAAGAAAATATAACACCATCAACGATAAAAGTAAAAAAATCTAAAACAGTCGTCGGCGTGACAAAGAAGAAGAATATTAACAAAAAAATCGCTCCTAAAAATAGTGAAATTACCAAGAATTTTTCAAAAAATGTCGAAAATAATGATTCTGTAAACGAAGTTCCTGAAGACAAAAACACTAATAAATCCAATACTCCGAATGCAGCAAATAATGACGCATATCTCGAAATGTCTCAACCCTGCACTCAAAATATAGATTCCCAAATATCTTTATGCAGCCAGGATTCTAATTATTCTACATTATTCAGGTACTCTCAAGCTTTTCAACACATTTTGCATCATTTATAGTTTTAGTTTTTCTACTGACATAATTTCTTGGCTAAACCGCACATTTAGTTACAAAATAGTAGTAATTGCAAAATAATAGATTAAATATGAGATTTTTTTATTGATTAAAATAAAAAACATTAAAGCTTTACCTATGCTAGAAATGTCAATCAATCCCGTTAAATCGGCATGAACACTACTCACTGGCAAGGGCCCATCGGGTGTGAGAAGTGGGAGCGGAGCACGCACCCAATGAACGTGGACCCCTTCACTGCCTTCCTTGTGAAGAAAGTGGCATTTCCAATTTGACATAAATAAACATAAACATAGTTATATAATTTTTTGCATCTTGCAATGTAAGATGTAATATTGATGCTTTGGGATGATGAATCCACCAAATATTAGTATCATATCTAGCCCCAAACTTATTAATGAAGTGGCACGTGGTAGTTTTTGAGGAACTTGAAATAATGTTTAAGTAACATGTATTCTTGGCACATATATATACCTACTTTATATTTGTACAATAACGATGTTTAATTTCTTACATTTGAATAGCTAGGCATTTATAATTAAGTAGTTTTGGTTTTTTTTGTTATTGTTATATTAGTATAGAACTACTTATGCTCTAAAAGTTAAAAAATCTCCATCTTAGAACAGGCTGAGCCATGTTAGATGGAGAGTATCATAAACAGAGAACACTCCGTATTCATTTTATATTCATTAGTTTTATATAGATTCCCTGTTATTAAATATGTATACTAATTTTTATGCAATAAATTTATAAAATAAATTAAAAATAAAAAATAACCATCTCAACATTTTGACCTAAGTGGCAAAAACTAATTTTTACACTAAAAAGCGGTATATTCCTTGTCAATAAATGATCAAACATAGGACAAGATCATTTAAAAAATTCAAGATAACAGGAAGCGTTTTGTGTTTTCTTGATTTTGCCAACATTTTACTTTTTGGAGATGCCACTCTATTTATTAGGACAGCAGTCCATGTCTTATTTTAGTGTGTGTGAGTAGGCGCCTACTCGTACCATTTTCCGTCACTGTCGATTCGTTGAACGGTTGCAGGAAGGTTGTTCTCAGCCAACCGCCCGCGACCATGGCGCACCGGCGCAAGATGCAGTGGCTGCAGGAGCGCCGCCAGGTGGGCACCTGGGTCGAGTGCAGCCGCCCAGTCTGCAGAAAGTGGCGCTATCTACCCCACGAGCATGACCCTCTCCAGCTCCCCGCTCTGTGGTTCTGTGAGATGAACCCCGGTCAGTATACATACTTTTTATTTGTTTATTTATTTTATATTATTTCCTTTGATCAAACAACTACAATACAGATTTTATTTTTAATATTATAGGTACTTATAACAATTTTACAAGCCATTTATAGTTTTCTACTTATAGATAATTTTTTTACAAACCATGAATTATATAAAGTTCAGTGATTTTTTTATATTTTTCAATAGACTATCAAAGCCAAAAAATATCAGCACTATGATTTTTAAAAGTTTTGTGATTTGGAAATTACTCAGCCTGTGATGTCACAAGTTCTCTTCGATAAGTTCTGCTGATTGGTGGGTTGACTTCCCGTAAACTGGAAATCTATCACAACACTCCTATCATATCATCGGCGGCCTCCGTGGTGTAGTGATCAAGACGCTTGACTCACACACGGAAGGTTCCGGGTTCGATTCCCGGTGAGAACACAAAAAAAATAAATGTGATTTTTCTCAAGCCTGGGTTTTCTGTGATGTAATTCACAACTGTAATTAGGCCTCCTGGCCTGTTGTTGTGCAAAAAAAAAAAATTGGTTGATTCAGAAGAATTACTGATGTCGCTCAAAGTAGTTAGTTTTTATTATTTTTTTCATACATTTTTGAGAACCTACGCTGTACAAGTAAATGCTCTCATTTTTACCATGTGTAAGAAAATTTTTGTTTTATCCAATTTCTCGTACCACTGAATTTCCTTATTAAACACAAGAAAACTAAAGAAATCTATAACAATAGGTATGGTTTGCATATTTTAGATACATATTAGTGAGTGTATGTTAATGAATAAGTTACTTTATTAAAATATTGGAAAGTAAAAAACAAAATATAATACGTATTAGTGACTAACCGAAATAAGATTTTCAGCCGAAACTGAAACCGAATTTTGGCTTCTTCTAGTTTCCCCCAAAACCAAAAACGAAACTTATTCAAATAAGTTAAAAGTCATTTAAAAACGCCCAAAATTAGGCGTTTTTGTTGTTAAACCTTACGAGTTCATAAAAATAAGTGTTAAGTAAAAAACATGATGAATTAAAAGGCATGAAATTTTATGGTTGTTGTTATGTTATACACATAACTTATAATATGTAACTGTTCTTCAATGTACACTATTAGAACTTATTAACTATTTATAGTTAGGAATTAGGAAATAGGAATTACAAAAATATAAATATGAAAGATTTAAGAGTCACGAGCCATAATATGGACCCGAGTAAAGCCGAATACAATCCAACACATTCAGACCGCAGGTTTCGGCTGAGTTGAAGTTTCAGCCTATTTTTGTCTGAAACCGAAGCCGCGGCCGAAACTCGTTTTACTGACCGAAAACAAAGCCAAAGCTTCGGTCGATCACTACTAAGCATTTGATTTTTGAATGAAGGTTCTGGCAGTGCATCAGTACAACTTTATCCTTGAATAAAATAAATCAATGACAAAAATGTGATTATAAAAGTGCAGTATTCTCGGGTTTGTTGCGACTATTTCTCATACAAGATATCTCAGCACAAAATAGTTTGTTCAATCTTGTTGCATGTTGAGGCACTTGAAAATGGAAATTCGAGGAGTCGGGGAAATATTTGTATAAATTTGAAATCATTTTATCTTTTACTTGGTTAAAGATCCAGCTGTGGCAGCATGTAGCAAGGCAGAGTATAAGCTAAATGTGGGGGAAGAAGAAGACTTGGTGCATGCGCTTTACTGCGCTGGGTCATTGGTGTGGGCGCACTTGGACGGCTATCCCTGGTGGCCCGCTATGGTAGACGACTGCCCTGACACGGAGCAGTACTACTGGCTAGACGGTTTCTCCGACATTCCAGTATTCCCATTATTCTTATTATACATTATTTTCATCATCATCTTTCCCTTTCGGCAGTGCATTGGTGCACCAATATCAGCGTATCTTGATCACATTTGTTACCTGAACAATCTTACAGAAAAAATCTTACGCTTCAGGGGGGCATTTACTATCAGAAAATACGGAATCCAAAACTTCACTATGACGGTATAGTTGAAGATAATTTCTACTGATCGATTACAAAGATACACTCCCGACCCTGTCTGTATCTTCACGTTTTGGGTAGGTGCATTGTTATATATGTACCAAGGGTTGTGTACCATGGGGTATCCAAAACTTCATCGATGAATAAAACATTTATCCTCCTAACTTTTTTTTTTACAAATTCGATTGAAGATTTTAATATCTACGAACATGCACAGCGCAAAGATCTATATTTCTCTGAAAACTGCACGGAAATCGGTTAAGCCGTTTAGCAGGAGTACGGTGACATCACACGTACAGAGGAATTATATATATAAAAATAACTGACAATCCCTGCTTTCACTTGTATATAACATAAAAAATTGTTTAGTCTCCCACCAGTTGGACACGAATAAAACAAAATACAGTACTTTTATTATAATTAAAATGCAGTTCTTTTTAAAAAAATCTTTCTTTTGTTTTTTAATATTGAAATGATTCTAGTTTTCCTACATAAATAATTTCTATTTCAGACCTGGTACAATGTGACATTCTTTGATTCCGTGAATGTTACTAGATCGTGGATTTCAACACCTAAACTTAAGCCGTTGTATAAGTGCGGTGAAGTTATAAACATGACCCACGGAATGGCTCCTAAACAATATGAACAACGTCTAAAGAGCTGCATGAAACAAGCTCATGATGCTTCCAAACTCCCTATTCTGGCGAGACTCCAGAAATACAGTTTCATCGCTCGCTACAAGGGGTTGATAAACTCTCCAACTGATGAGGAGACACTCAAAAAGAAACACCTTATTGAGATAGTTTCATCCGACTCCAGCAGTTCAGATACAGATGAAGAAACTAATGAAACTGTTATGATAAATATGGAAACTACCACATCTCAAGCTCGTAGCTCAATTGTAAACAGCGAAATGTCAATCATTCCGGAATCTGTCATTTCGAGTGTGAAAGATAAAGTGCGTTCATTTTCTCTTCTGAAACAGTTATCAGCACAATATTTGTCAGAAGTAATCCCCATTCAACCTCAGGTGAATTACAAGGATGCCGAAAAGAAGACACTTTCCCAAGAAAATAGGGGAAGTCAAGTTCGCAGTATTTCAAATCTAACACATTCTAATTCCATTGTAGATTTATCTGATTCCATCGATGCAAACAATCGAGGTACGTTTATTTTATTTGTTTAAAAACTTTTGTGACTACCTGTACACTTTAACCTAGATTTCTTGCATTGGCTAAATTAGAGAATAATCCTTGAAATACTAAACTTAAAGACTATTTGTCTTATGTTCAGTATTTTATACCTCATTTTCAAAATCTGCATTTACCATTCATTCATTCTTTATTTTTATAAAATTTCGTGTACCATAGAATACATTTCATGACATGTAACGAAATAATTTATCCCGTTTACACTTCAATAGATTCCTAATCTGTTCCATGTCAGAATCTGCATGGTTTTTAATTTTGTTGATTTATCAATACTTTTATATTATAATCATAAAAAATATGGTTTTACTGTCAAAACCCATTTAAGAATTAGGTGGTGGTTAATCAACCAAATATATTTGCAAATATTAAAAGTTATTACGGTTGACTAAACCACTCTATTTATTTCCAGGAGAGTCTCTAAATACAGATATAGAAGTTTCTACTGAATTCATATTACAGAAGCTATGTGGTTCAGATGCTGTAGTGCCCTCCACTGAAAATGATGTTTTGGATCTTAATTTTGATAACTCGGCCAAATTGTCACAAAAATCTCTTGATTTTGAAATGTTTTAAAAATGTTTATGTATTGATTCAAATATTTATTTAACTAAGTTTATTGTTATTTTTAAAAATAAGTTTGAATAACCAAAAAAACTTTCTCTAATATAGATTTAAGTACTTAAAATAAGATTTCTTCAACTTATTCTGCTTCAAAAGGTACTTGTGTGCTTACAACATCTTGTCATGAAATTTTATTTTCAAGTAATGTTTATAATTTCAAATAAATTATTATTTTTAACACAGATTAAAATGTTTACAAGATTATAATTTTATTAACAAGCAACTATTTTTTCAACATTGTTTTTGGTATGTCCAAAGGTTTGTAGACATGTTGGGTTTTCTCCCTAGGGAGTTGGTAAGATCTACATTTGTTGCAACTGAGAGAAAAAACTTTTTTGCGAAGGGAATATGCAAGTCTATTCCTTTTTTTAGGGCGCATAGTTTTTATTACTGCCATCTTACTTCTCTCCCTATCAAGGATCACACCTTAAAAGTAACCTTAAAAAAATGTTATTGAAAAAGATAAGAATATTAAATAAAAAAGAAAAAAAAAGTTAGAAGGTATTATTTGTGGAATGAAATAATATTAATTATTTAATCATTTAAAATATTGAAAGGAATTAAATTTTTAAAGATTACTTTTAAGGTGCGGTATCCTTGATAGGGAGAGAAAAAGTAAGATGACCATTATAAAAACTATGAGCCTTCTAAGACTTCCATAATCCACTCTTGAAAATGTTTTCCCTCCCTGTTGCGACAAATTTAGAACTATTTTTTTCTTTTAAATTTCTACTAAAACCATAAGTAAACTTGACGGGTTATTTTTCCGATAAATAATAAGAATAAAAAATAAATTTTATTTCAACTTGTGCTATTTTGTTCAGAAAAAATAACTTTAATATGTATTTAGAAATAAGTGTTAATTTATTAAAGTTGAATAAAAATACGTACTGTTTCATTTGTCTTTCAATGTTATCTTCACTTTTTGTATGAACAGTTTAGTTACACCTAATTATTCTTGAAATTTTGATTATTTGTATTTGTAATTTTTTTTTTTTTTTTGCACCACAACAGGCCAGGAAGCCCAATTACAGTGGTGAATTACATCACAGAACACCCAGGCTTGAGAAAAATCACATTTTATTTTTGTGTTCTCACCGGGAATCGAACCCGGAAACTTCCGTGTGTGAGTCAAGCGTCTTGACCACTACACCACGGAGGCCGCCATCATACTAATTACTAACAATGCAATATTTATATTCCATAACCCCTAAAAAATAGTTTATGGTGTCTATAACATTGTTTTGTTTGTGGAAGTTGTTAAAAGAACAGCGGTTTTGTTGAGAAAATGTCTAAAAAATGTCTCTGTCAAAATAAAGTTAAATAATTGAGGTCGCTGGTGTTCTTAAAACTTTCTTCTTGTGGAACTCTTTAAAAGTTCGGCCATGTAGCAACTAATCATAAAGGACGCATAAACATAAGACAATCAGTCAGATGCTTTAGATTCCGATTCTGCAAAAATATTTTTTTTTTTATATTCAAAGCATTAATTTTGTAGTCAATCATTTCATTCAATGTTAATTAATAATCGTGTCTAACTACTTACCGATTTTTCTATGTCTACCGGCTTCGAGACATACTCGTCTCTTTATCAGGACACTAACATGCAAATCCCTTCACCATAGTAGTAGTTTTATATTTTTGTCAAACTTCTACTGTGGTTAAGGTGTAAAGTAGGATTTGCACATTAGTGTCCCGATGAACATACAGGTACGCCTCAAAACTGGTAGACACCGAATGTTCAGTAAGTAGTTATATACATTTAATAAAAAATTAAGTTTTTTCTCAGACTAATATTTATTTTACTTATTTATTAAAAACATTTCTGTGAACTAATATTAGTGGGAATTGAACTCAGTACAACAACCGTAGTAGTCAAACAGCTTACCACTCCACCATGAAATAGACAATGTAAGTCAAAATATGTACCTACCTCAAAGTAATATCAAACAGTCGAGTTGATGTTGGAGATAAGAAGTGGGTACCTTGTGATAATTTACACCTAGTTGATAAGGCTATTGCCTAGAATTTATTATTCATACGTGATATTTGAACAAGGGCGACAGTGTTACACGTCGACAAAACAAATCAAATAACAAAAGAAAGTCTAATACTATCAATAATGGCCAACTTTTCTGTTCTTACTTCGTGTGTGAAGTATTTATTGTTCATATTCAACCTGTTTTTCGTGGTACGTATAAAGTGTCTTTATGCTGTTAAATTGCTTTTCCACCTGATTAAGATAAGAAAAATATTGACGCAATACTAATAATAATTGATATGTTGTGAGACATCCATGACACATACAATTACATTATATGCATTGAAAAAAATCAATATAACTACAAAAATTCTTGCTTCCAATATGAAAAAAATACAATCATGTTTTTATCGAAGTATAATTTCATATTGAAAATCTCTCACTAAAAACTGCTACTACTAAGAGCTTGTCCAGAAGGGGCGAATTCGCCGCGAATTAATTCGCACGTGTGCGAGATACATCGCGTCCACAAGCATCGCACGAATCAAAATACACTTGCACTTCGCCAGACTCGAGTCGAGATACTAGAGACGCCTTGTTGCGTCTAGTTGATGCGCGAACTCCAGAGCGAGTGTACATATCAATAAGCTTTGTTCAACTTTCCATCCCCAAATGCTCGTACGTTGGTACGCTCCTTCTGGATGCAATGGTCACGCGTATTACGCATGAGAATCGCAACGAATTCGCCCTTTCCGGACAAGCTCTAATTTGCGATGGGAGACACAGGTCCTGTCACTAATATCTAGATTAAGAAAGCTGTGTTATGTCTTTAGTTCACTCAGAAACATCCTGGACCAACGTCCAAAAATGCACTCTCAAAAATGTCTTCTTTGCACTTTTCCAATAGGGAAGGTTGCTCAGCAATTGCTATGAACCCCCTAATCAAAGAGCAAAGTCTTATTCTTAGAGCTATGTTTCCGTGTCCTCCGACAAACCCATCTGAGTCATTACTTCAATTATTAAAGGTACTTGATATCCGACGAATTTATATTAAGGACATATTGTCAAACTACTGGTCTGGGAACTACGGGAAGAGATCTAAACAGAATTCCCGTACGAGGTTTTCGCATAACCTTAATTACTTAATGCCGAGAATACGTAAAATGTTTGCGTGGAGACACTTTTCATATAAAGCTCCAAGAGTGTTCAACGTCTTGGATAAAAATATTATGTTTTCCAAAACAATGCCTATGTTTAAGATGGACATCCGTAAGTGAATTTAAATAGTATCGATGCTGTCTTCATTATAACCCTTATATGTATATCATTTTTTTAATAAACTTATTAGTGATGCTTAATGATTTGTAAATATGTATTAATAACTATTGCTAATTGAAACATAAAATTATTTTTTAATCTGCTTACTTAATTATTAAATTAGAGTCCCGACTTAACATGGAATTTTCTAACAAGTTGGGACATAAAAAATTATTGTGCCATAATGAATTTTTAAAATGCTCATTGTGAAAAAAATTAATTACTTGAGGGGGTTATAAGCAAAAACGCCACTGTCCATGATCACTGCTCTTGGGAAAACCAACAAAACCAAAAGGGACAAGGACTATTTCTTTTATGTTTAATATGCACATTGAACTTGAAATGAATGGTCTTTTCCCTGCTCATAATTCCACAAACGAGTTGCACGTTGAACTTAAAAGAACTAGTCATCTCTGCTGGGTTGGTTGGTTTTCTGAAAAACAGTGATTATGGACAGTCGTATTTTTGTTTTTAACTCCCCCTCTTGTAAAGGCGTGTTTTGGTCAAATAAATCAATTACTGTAAAACGTTTTAGTTAGTCTCATTAACCCTCAGAGTAATAACGCGCTGCCCCCTTATAGAGTTGCCATTTTGCACTTTTGTGTTGCAAATTTTTGACGGCAAACGGACAGTTTTGTCACTGTGCTTGGCTTTGCTCATGAATAATGTGGAAATTTCCTTATTCTCAAAATAAAGAGTTTAGGTTTAATTTGGTTTTCTAAATCTTGAGGATAAAGTATTATATGTTTTTAAAAAAAAAATATCAAGCAAATATGTGTATATTATAAGTTTTGAAAAAGGCAATTTTGCCATATAATAAAGTAAAATAAAAGAAGAATTGTAGATACATAAATTGGAATAACCCTGTTATAATAAATATGTAATCCTGACTTATTAAGGAAATAAATACATAGGTATATTTAAAAGTAATTACAATGCAAATCAATACCGATTTGGCAATTCTCGAACTGAGTACCCACAGCTCATTGTTTTTATGCAAACTGTAACTAATTTTAAAAATTGTAGAATCGTTTTCTTCTATATGGGTGGCTCTATAAGCGGAAGGATGTTATTACTCTGTGCATTAATCTGTTCTATTGTTTCTCAGCCATTTTTAAAAGAATTTGTTTGGTGTTTTTTTAGATTACTGGGATCATAGTTATATCAGTGGGGTCAGTGGTACAAGCCGAATATAATAATTACAGTTCACTACTAGATGAACCATATCGCTCTATTCCTGCCTTTCTTATTGCTATTGGAGTTCTAATATTTATTGTGGCATTCTTTGGGTGCTGTGGCGCCATCAAAGAAAATTACTGCATGACATTAACAGTAAGTTTATTACATTATCCCCTGAATTCTTGATTGTGCTGTAGGGCAATCAGTTATTGGATTGTGGTCAATCATAAATTTTTCTTCATCAAAATGAACCAGAGTTACTGAAAATCCCTAATTATTTTTTTCTATTTTGGGTTCGAACCTCGGACCTCTGATCCGTGAGTCCCAAACACTAGCCACTGAACCAAAAGCTGATTGATTTTTCAATTACTTTCTTTCATTGTTTTAATTGATTTCAAAAGTTTTCTGACCTGTTTAAAATAAAAATATCTAAGGTAAATAGCAGATATATCAAAGTTTTTTGTACAATTTTGAACTAGATAAATTTTAAAAATATGTATGTCCTTAATTTCATAAACTAAAACCTTTAGTAATTTATAGTCACGAATACCGTTTCATGAATAAAATTCTTTTGTTTTACACATTTTGGCATACTTAAATACAGATTTTTAATAACAATAATTACTATGCTATTTTAAAATTCCCTGACCAAATGTAAATGCTATTATGGAAATACAGAATGCTATGAAAATCATCTAATTGTTCAAGACATGCGACAGAAAAAGATTTCAATGTCATATCACATCAAATTTATATACATTTTGGGAAAACATAATTTTACTTTGTCTGATTATTGACATGTATCTTTTTTTACACATAAATAATATTTTTATGTTGTTTAGTTTTCAGTTTTACTGATAGCCATTTTCATTCTGGAGATTGCTGCTGGCATCAGTGGCTTTGTGCTGAGAGACAGAACCAGTAGTCTCATTACAAAGAGTATGTTGGAAAGTATGAAGGTATATGGAGGCAATAATTCAGAAGCTGTTACTATAGTGTGGGACGAACTGCAGTCAGATGTAAGCATTACTTCAATTATGTTAATTACTACTAAATATGTTGTTAGGATTTTTATTACAATCTCCAAAGTGATTATTTTTAAACATGTCGATTCCGAAAAGACCTCATGCTTTTATTTAAAAAGACTAATAGGAATAGATAATATTACAGGAATCGTTTGATAGTCCGCACATACCTTCACTCTGGAAAATACTGGTAGCATATGGGGTGCTTATAAAACTAGTCAAACTCATCAAAAACCTTAACTTAAATAGCGAATGCTGAATCAGAATCAACGATGTTGTCACAGATTTGTGGTCACCACCGAAGTTCGTCAAGGTTTCATCCTTGCACCGTTCCTTTTAATAATCCTCATGGACTTCACCTTGAGGAAGTAAATTCCACTAGATCGAGGAATATCTATCTCCTCCTCCCGAAAACTCTGCGACCTAGAGTATGCCGATGATGCGGTTATAATTGACGATTCAGTCAGGGGACTTCAGTCCACTGTAGATAGCCTAAATAGGTACTCCGCATGCATGGGTTTAAAATTCAATATTGCAAAAACCCATGTACTGTGTAACACTTCATGCCTTGATAGATGCCCAAAATCCCCTGACTCTGTCAAACCAAGTCATCGAAAGGGTCGAGAGTTTCAAATACCTATGAGTAAATGTTACGGAAAATGGCAGCTTTAAAAAAGAACTGGGAGTGCTGCTAGGAATAGCAGGCGCCACGTTCAATAATATGAAGGCTGTCTGGAGATGAGATGTTTACTCAGTGAAAACCAAATGCCGCCTATATAACACCTGCATAACACCTGTTCTCCTCTACGGATGCGAATCGTGGCAACTCATTAGGGCCCAAAGCAGCAAAATTCTTTGAAAATAGGTGTCTCAGAAGAATATTGGGTGTGCGGTGGTTTGACTTTGTAAGGAATGAAGTAATAAGAGAACGGACGCAGCAAACTCCAGTGACAACTGTCATCAAGCGGAGGCAATACGGTTGTTTTGGCCATGTGCTGCAGGCGCCTCCTGAGAGTCTTAACCACGCTTGCCTACTTTACAAGGCATCAGGTTCTCGACATTCTGGACGTCCGCTGACTGTTCATCGGCAGTTCGTGTCAGAACTACAGGATGCAAACCTGACTTGGGAGGATGCACAGGAGCTGGCAGCCAAAAGAGATGCTTGGAGGATCTTTGTGGACACCATACGCTCCAACTAGGGAGTTTGATAATAATGTTTGCAGCCACCTAATTAAGAAAATTAGATACTTGCTTTTTTTTTTTATTTATACATTTAACTATATTTACATTTTTTGATTAGAAACTTCGAAAAAAAGAAAAGGAAAAACAAATACAGAAATCAAAGCCGAACCGGATGCTGTTTATGGCGAGTTTGCACCATCGCTTCCAACAGTTTAATTTTGGAAAGCTGAATTTGTACATTGTCGTATGAGTGTTTTTGGTGATGATCCCCCAGGGCCCTCAAATATCATCACTACACCACAAATCGTCAACAAAATCCATGATATGATTATGGCAAACCATCGAATAAAAATCTGTGAGCTAGCAGAGGCTACAAACATATTAACTAAGCATGCACGCATCATCATACACAAATATTTGGATATGACAAAGCTATCCCCACGATGGGTGTCGTGTTTGCTCACTATCGACCCAGAAATGCCCACGCATGATGAATTGAAACTTTTGGGCAAGATAAAACATGATTGCGAGGAATTGTTCTCATCGATATGTCACTGTTGATGAAACTTGAGTCCATTAGTTCATGCCAGAGATAAAAAACAGTGCAAGCAGTGGAGAAAACGCAGCTGAGGCCCACAGAAGAAGGCAAAGAAAACCGAATCAGCCGGGAAGGTGATGGCGACGGTTTTTTGAGATGCGTAAGGCATTGTTCTTATTGATTACTTGCAAAAAGGTAAAACAATAACTGATGATTACTACGCAGCATTATTGGACCATTTTAACGCCGAATTGAAGGAAAAACACCCTGGTTTGGCTTGCAAAAAAGTTTTCTTCCATCATAACAACGCACCCGCTCGCGGATCGGCTGTCGTGCAAGAAAAATTGAACCAATTAGTCTATGAATTGATCGAACATCCACCATATTTGAAAGATCTAGCCTCGTGCGACTTCTTCCTATTTCCAAACCTAAAAAAATGGCCTAAAGGACGCTGTTTTGCAACAAACGATGAAGTGATCATCGAAACTTCACACTATTTTGAAGAGCTCAAGAAAAATGACTTTTCGGAAGGAATGAAGAAGTTGGAAAGTCGTCTTGAAATGTTTATTGCCCTAAAAGAGGACTATGTTGGAAAACAAATGATAAAAACAACAAAAATCGTGTGTTTTCTTATAAGGCTAGCTTTCTGTCAAATGACCCTCGCACATATATATACATCTTATCATGTATACAGGCTGTTTATCAAACCCTGTCACATCCGAAACCACGATGATCAGTATGAGCAAGAAGATATATTGCCACATTAAAATATTTTTTTAGAAAGAATAAAATTTTAAAAAATAAACTATCAAAAAAAACAAACGGTTGCTTACTTCTGCAGGGAAGAAACGAGGAGGGGGAGAGGAGAATCTGGTACTGCGCTGTGCTCCCCTCACTTCTCCCCTGCAGAAGTAAGCAACCATTTGTTTTTTAAAATATTTTTTTCAAATATGCTAATATGTCTTCTTGCCCATACTGATCATTGTGGTTTCGGATGTGACAGGGTTTAAAGAACACCCTGTAGATAAACATCTTACTTTTACAAAATATAAATATTAAACCCTTGCTCTTTTGGGCTCAAAATGTTATCCTAGCCAGTAATTTTTTTCCTTTCAACATGTAGTTCTCATGCTGCGGTGTTGAAAATTACACTGATTGGCAGAAAAGTGGTGGTGCGTTTAATTCGGGTGCTCTCCCCATGAGCTGTTGCCCCCACACGATTGGATCTATCGATACTGCTAAGTGCAATGTAAATTCCACTAACAAGTACCCCATAGGGTGTGGACCAGCTCTGTCTTCAACCTTGAAGAAACACGCAAGCAGTATTGGAGCCACTGGAGTCTGCATCGGCATAATACAGGTCAGAAAGTCGATTTATCTTCTCTAGAACCCTTCATATTGTATAATAATAGTAGGATCAGTGGTACCAGCAAAATAAATATTGCCTTTTAATGTTTACTTTTCACTTTACTTCCAACGGTCTTATTTTTTTACCAAAAAATATTTTTTTAGTTATGTAAGTTTGAATCCTAAATAAAATAAAAATATTTTTTAGGTTTTAATTACTTTGATTTAATTTGTTTAATCAAAATGAACACGGAAAATCGTAGATACTGTGCTTCAAATATTAATTTGATTCAATAACTTATTTGAATTGTATTTGAATGGCATCATGAACAATTTTAATTCCTCTCTCCTAATAAAAATTATTGATCTTATGAAAGGGAATATTTTAATATATTACAGGAGTAAGAAATGGGTTTTAATCACAATTTTTATTCACAAAGTTTAGTCAAATCAGACTAAATTTTAAGAATAAAAGACTTAGCCAGAAGCTTAGACTTAATCAATGATAATTCATGATGCATAGTGATAAGATAATAATTTATTTATGTACCTACTAATTATCCAATATATATCCACCTGCATATAAGTAATATTCATGTATTCATATTGTACCACTATTACTAACACAAATTTTCAAATCGGTTTTAAAAAACTGTGGGGGATTTTATATGCGGGTACTATGTGTGTTGTTACAGTAAATAAAAAAAGACACTCCCATTAGGTTTTCAACAGTTGATCTTGTATAATATGTATATTGTGTTTTCTTTTGGTTAATTTGTCAATTCAATATATTTAAATTTTTTTCAGTTTGTGGGAATCATATTTGCCTGCCATCTTGCGAAGAGGACCAAATATGAAATGGCATAAAACTTCATATTGCACTATAGTGCGTAGATATATCTTAACTATTTTTATATAGGATTAAATTCCAATTTCATCAGTATTCACAGAAATGCAATTCAATGTATTTTATTAGTGTAACTTTATTTAAGAGTGATTCTTATAGTTCAATAATATTACTTAAATGCTGTCTACAATCTAACTGTGTAACAATGAATTCCATTCAAGTATCAACCTGTTCAGTATTTTGGATTGTTTAATCAACTGTTATATTTGACGTGTCAGATAACAGACCTTAACACTGATAGTGCCTGCTGGTTTTTTATTATACATAAGGTCGAAAAGTAATTTGAGTCTGTCAAAAAAATCAGGCAATGATTAATGCTGGTAAAACTGCTGCATTGTGATTGGTTACAATGGGGTATGTCCTTTTCTATTTTAGTACTGATATTTTTAAGTGTTACCATAACACAAACACATTCAATTATTTTTTTGACAAACTGTACCTTCATAGGAGAGAATACTAGAATACCTAACTTAAATATTAAAATACCTACATCGACACACTACATTTTATACATACTTTTGTGTGTATGAAACTATTATTTTTTATCAATAAAATGTTTAAATCAGTGTTTTTTTATTTATTATTTCCATGATTACCTACCCTAAAACTTTTTGTAAATATTTTAACAACAGTTACGTTTAATTTTTTGAGATTGAACAATGCGTTATTATTATAAACATACTTATTTATACTCTATTGATTTCTTAGAAATTATTTACTTTAATTGACTTTTTTGTATACTTCTTCTTCTTTTCCACATCCGCTCCTAAGTGGAGCGTGTGGACATCACCAGTTGCCTCCAGGAGACCCTATTGCCAGCCAGCATTTTACATATATATATTTTTTAAATTATTTTTTTAAAACAAAATAAGTATAAATCTTATATAGATATAATATAGAATGTCTTATATAATATTGTATTACTATCGTTTTCCCTAATAAATAAAAACAAACATGGGGACTGACTGAAGATTATTTTATGGGTGCTGTGTTCTGTAAAATACCAACTCACAGAATGCATGGTGTATGAGTTTTTCAGTAGATAGAATTTATACCGACCATTTTAGGCAAATAACGTCGACAGTTTTTTAAAAAAGTAATTCATAATTCATTTTCTAAAAGTACATTAGAACTCCAATTATCCGAATCAACTGGGACCGAACCCCATTCGGATAGTAAAAAATTCGGATAATTTGATTTTTTCAAAAAAGGGATCTATTTTAATTCATTAGGTACTGGATGTGTGTCGTTTTCGTTGGTAGAAAAAACTATTTTTAAAGAAAAAGAGCCTTAAAACATTAAATGAAAAGGCAACACTTTGACATGTTGTACATTAGTACAGTATATACGTACCGTACTGTAAATGAAAGTCATCGCTTGCTGAACATCTTGGTCAAAGTAAGCTGTTTGACTGTCGTCATCACGAATAGTGGAGGAAGGGAGGACAATAGCGCGCGTAGACGAATCATCATTTTGCGAATCGCAGTACGTTTCCGTCTTAATTTTTTTTAAATTACAAATGTTAGGCCATTTCGCAATTTCTGAATACGGTGCGAGACACCAGACACCGAACTTTATGTATCTAGTAAGATACAGAAAGTTCGGCCGTCCGAACTCCGAAGCGCCGCGTGTTTTGACCGCCCGAAACCATTAATTAACCCCCGTGTCGTGAAACAATAACTTCGCCGCCTCTCAATATGTAAAGTCAGTGCGTGTCAACCCGTGTAATTTATTGCGATATTGCCGATTACTATTACAATTATAATACCGTTTGATATTATACTAAAGTCTGTTCATTATTATAAGAATTTCCAAACAAACAAACCAGCCGCGTGATATCCGACGGAGAATAGTTTATTTTACACATATCTCCAAACGGCACGGTAAAATTATAGTGGATTGACATTTATTAGAATTCGTTTGTACCCATTTATTTGATAAAATTTATGATTTTCGTTTTTTTTATAAAACTCCAAAGTTAATGATTTTAATGACATACAACTGACATACAACGAGCATATAGATAATACAGTAAATAAATCACTGAAATTACTTGGCTTCATTAACAGAATATCCTCTGATTTTACTAATGTCCGTACAATCAAAACTCTTTATTGCTCAATTGTTCGCCCTCTTCTAGAATATGCCTCCGTGGTATGGTCTCCATTCTATGTCAATCGCATAAATCACATTGAATCAGTCCAACATCGCTTGCTTCCTTTGCTTGCCACTAGAGAGAGATAATTATTCTTATGCTGAAATAGAGTCAATGTTAAATATTTCTAGTCTACAAAAACGTAGAACTAATATTGACTCCATATATGTGTTCGGCATACTAAATGGTATAATCGATGTTCCATCATTACTGGGACAAGTAAAATTCAATATTCCGACTCGTAGATTGAGAAACAATGAAGTACTACTGTTCATCGATCAGCATAGAACAAACTATGGCCTAAATTTTCCAATGACCCGCCTTTGTCGTATTGTTAACTCAAGACAAGATCTGGACTTTTTGGTTTAAGTTTACAACGATTTAAACAAGCACTAAATAAATAGTCCAGATCTTGTCTCGATGTCCCTTATGTTTGTCAATGCTTCTTTTCTTTTCTTTTTTAAATGTTTTAAACTATTCTTTTATTGTAATATTTAAACCTTCTAAATTGTATACATGGACAATGTCCGTCAATAAATAAATAATAAAAATATTAATAAAAACGCCTCGGTTAATATATTAAATAATAAAAAAACAAAAATAAATATTGGTGTTCTTATAATTTACACAAATATTTCAATGTTGGTGACCGTTTTCAACGAGTCGCGAGTTTTAACTCACTATTAGAAAATGGAAATCAAGTTTGGGTAGAGTGGGATTCGAACCTCAGACTTCTGATCCGATTAAAATAATATGGTAAAACTTAACACAAGAGATTTTAATGATAATTTTATCAAAATCATTCAAATTTAGCGAGTACTCCTCAGTACTCCCTGCAAAAGGAAATCGACTGGAGACTAGTCGGTCTCGTGATGTACTGGTTATTACGTTTGCCAGGCATTAATAATTGTAATTATAACAATATATATCGATCCACCGTCTTGTATTATTTTATCATGCCGTGTAGCTTTGTGCCGTGGTGTGAAATGGGCCAATCATGCGATATCACGCAGTGGGCTCGTGGTTTGCACGTGCACAGCGGTCCAGTCTCCGTGAATGTACGGCTTATTAATGCGAGTAGAAAGCCGGGTATAAAATTCAACTACCCTGGCAATACTAACAAAATGTCCATCTTGATTTATTTCACAATCTAACAGACAGTAAAATAATCGTATTCTTAAATAATTTTATTTGTGAATTCGTTACTTACATATGAAATGTGATCCCACAACACGCAACACAACACGACATAATTGATTTTAAATCGACAGTTGCGTACTAAGCGACGTCTACAGAGTAACTAATGGTCAAAACGTAAAATTCATTTATTATAATTCTATGACGGAAATAAGATGGAAAAAAATGCTTCTCAACAAGACGCGATTTGAACCCAAAGAGGAAAGCAGAATAATAATTGAAATAATGTAATAAATACCCACACGTAACGGTATAATTAAAAAAATATATATCTATATATAGCATCGATAAATGAGTTTTAAGGCTGTTCCAAGAAAAACGGCAGTAGGTACCTACATTCTAAGTTACTTTTCGTTTTATTTTATTAATCATTTTGAAAAAGAGCTTACAATTTTTCAATATTATCAGACGTCCAATTGAGTCGTAAATGATTACGTGTTTTTTGAATCACTAAAAAGTTTTAGCTTAGAATGTGCTCTCCTGCAAAATATCCAAAACTGACTTGACGAGGTAACTGCCATTTTCCTTCGAACAGCCGTAATACCTACTTATTTCATTGTTATAAGTTGCAGAAGTGGGTATTATTATTATTAGTGGGTTTCCATTATGGAAAGAAAAACAGAATGCTTTATCAAGCGTTATCGTTATCATTATTAGTTTGATAAGGGAAGCGGATTAAGTGGCAGGTACACTGACAACCTGGCTCGCTAAATCCATATCGTTTCGTTCTACGGTGCAATTAGTGAAAAGGAAGTTTAAATATTCGTAAAATGGCTCCTGAGCTCAATATGGGCATGAAATGCATCAAATACATGCTTCTGACCGTCGATGCCATGTTTATCGTAAGTATTATATAATATTTAATCCTTCAGATTACTAATTTTCAAACTCAATCGCCATTTTGAGTGTTCTTTTGATAACCATGTAAATTTTTACAGGGTAAATTATTACCTATTTATTATTTATGTACCTGTAAACGAATAAAGAATCAAAATAATATACAATTGCAGGTGGTAGGCACCTGCATATCTCTAGGTAAATGTTTAATGTGGAATAAACTGTGCCATTTTTTACAAAGACGAAATCAAGTAGAAAGTGCGTTCTAATGTTTAATAAGCCTATATCAATGTGTTAGTGCCTGTCGGTGAAACAAGTAAACACATAATTTTTGCTCGTTTGAATGATTTATATGAAAACTTTTTATTACACTCGCAAAAGCAAAGTTAATTAAAGGTTTAAATGGATTGTAGGTATTTTTATAGATAGGTACTTAGTTCGACTTGCTTATGTCGTCGTCAAAATTATTTAGTAAGGTACCTCGTACCTACCTACCTGCGTAAATAAATTACTGGGCCCAAGTCTTTTTACAATTTTTCCCAATACATAACTAGGTTAAACTTAGCGTTTATGATTCCGGGTTCGATTTCAAATGTGATTTTAACTGCAATATTTCCTTAGAGTATATTCATCTGATGTATATACCTCTAAGAATATTTCATAGTTTCCCTAGAATGGCATTTGAAATATAAAACCGATAATCCTGCCTTCATGAAATTATGCATCATTAGATTCAAATTAGGGAAATATTATGAATAACTGTGTACATACAGGGTGTTCTTTAAACCCTGTCACATCCGAAACCACGATGATCAGTATGAGCAAGAAGACATATTGGCACATCAAAATAAATTTTTAGAACGAATAAAATTTATAAAAATAAAATATTTTAAAAAACAAATGGTTGCTTACTTCTGCAACGTATTTAAATACGATCTTAAAATTTTCTTATAGCGGATTTTATTTTTATTTAATAAAATAAATAAATCAAAGAACTTGAAGTCTAGTTTAGATACATCAAATGGGCACAAGCAACGTACATTTCTTTTTAATTTTCCCCGCATGAAAAAAATATCGAACTATCCAAGCATATCAATAATTTAATGATACATTTCATATCCAAAATAACTACAAACGTATAGATGTATAGGCGGCCTCCGTGGTGTAGTGGTCAAGACGCTTGACTCACACACGAAAGGTTCCGGGTTCGACTCCCGGTGAGAACACAAAAATTAAAATGTGATTTTCTCAAGCTTGGGTGTTCTGTGATGTAATTCACCACTGTAATTGGGCCTCCTGGCCTGTTGTGGTGCAAAAATAAATAAATACACAGAGTGAAAACTCACGCTATTAGGTTAGAACATAAAAAAATAAAAAAACATCTTCACTCAGTCGACAATTGAAACAGACCGACAGACAAAGCTCAGAACCGTCGGAATAAACGGTATGTAATTATTATGATCGTTCCTCCAGACCTCTTCCGCACAAAACGCAAGATTACGGTCATCTCATAACCGAATGGAAAAATGTCATCGATGGTCATGGCTCATGGCCGTGAAGTGGTTTATAAAAATAAGTACTTATCTGGTTTTATTTTATTAAATACATCGATAAGCTCTACAAAAAATAAGTGGTGGCCGTGTATAAATTACCTATTTTTTTTTCCAAAATACTCTTAACTAAAAATGAGTGAAGATATTTTTTAATACGTTTCCTCGAAGAATATAATATACGCTTGCCTTGATTTTGATGACCGAAAATAGTAGCAACCATCATCAGAAGTCGAGCGCGCGCGTTACTTCAGAACTTAACAGCTATTAAAATTATTCATTCAGTTATTGGTTGACTGTAAGCTTGCATTTTATGTGGAATTGGTTTAGAAGAAAGATCACAATATTTACCTATTACCGATATATATATAATATATACATATACCGCCGGCGAAAAAAAATCTAATCTAGTTGTAGGTACCAAATGGATTCGACTAGCAGATATGTAATTTTAAAAAGAAAAAAAAATAGAGATAAACTAGATTAACTCAAACGACATCAGAATTCACTACGTATCTTAGTAGTGATTTATGATCTCGTTAAATATTCCGATAGCGAAAAACGAGAAATTTTGACTAATATGGATAACACGTAACACGGCTGACCAAACAAGAATGCTTAGAGATCAGAATTAAATTCTAAATAATAGATTTTTTTTAAAAATATCATCGAGTCAGAAAATGGACAGATTCTTGTTAGATTCCAACCTCTGACAAGTGTGAGACAGTCTTTTCCGATTTTTGCATAGTATTTGTACGCGCCGCAGAATCTGAGGGATCAAAATTAGGAGTGAATACAAATATACCGCTTGAGTAGAAAAGACTTCATGCATTGACCATTCGCGAAAAATGACAACAATAACAATAAATTATAACAAAATATGATATTTTATCGCGATGAACTTAGCTTTTTTCATTCTAAATTTTTACGTTTTCCAATTATTATGAATTATCTTACCCGAAAAAACGTGGAGGTATCAAAAAATAATTTAGTAAAGTAAATATATTTACCGCCGAAGTTGGAAAACGCTTATTGAAAATTCTAAAACAAGACATTTTTGACATAAATTATTAAACTCAACTAGGTATATAAACTTTATGATTATAAATAAAACTAATGAATATTAAGACCGATATCTCTAAAGAAGTCCTTCGTTCCTGTTGAGATACCAGTCTCTTTAGATGATCCTGAAAGGGTTAAGATCCAGTATTAGTCTACAAGGATTTCTAATCTCATGTGCATATAAATATCATTCATTGCCATTTGATTGCACATTTTATATTGACATTTTTTAGTATCGTAGTATAAAAATAGTATAGTAGTATCAAATCCACAAATAAATAAGTCGGTATGAAAACGTAGATATGATTGGGATTTGAAATAAAAATATGACTTATAAGTATGACCATAGCTAAATATATAATTATTGGTAATTGATATTTTAATTAATTTATCGGAATAAAGAGGTTAATAGTGGAAATGAATGCCTTCAGAAAAATATATATTTCTAAATAAATAAAGGTATTTAAATATTAACAAATTGTTTGTTTTTCCAGTTGACGGCCGCTTTGATTATGTCTATTGGAACTGCAATCTATACGATATACAGCGACTTTTCCTTTTTCATTCATGACGGTTTCTTCTCTCCTGTCAGCCTCCTCATTGCCATTGGAGTTATCATGCTATTTGTCTCCATCTTCGGTTGTTATGGCGCCATTAAGGAAAGCACTTGCATGATCAACATTGTAAGTATTTTCCGTCCATTATTACTAACTGCAGATTCTTTCTCGAACAGCGTAAATATAAAAATGGTCACCCAGTTAACTATAGACACAATGAAAAATTTGAACACAACTACTGCGGCGAGAAGTTCATTATATCTAGAGAAGAAAGGCATGATGCATTTTTTAGGTGGTTTTTTTTTAAATACACAATCACCCCCTTCACTTTCTGCAGTTTAAATTAAGTCTTATTCCCTAAAAACATTATTTTCTACAATAGTTTAAAATTGAGTATTTCATAAATAAATGTTTATACCAGAAAATATTTTCAGGACAATTTTTTTTACCTCTATGATTCTATTTAACCGTTAATGATGTCACATAACATGTAATAATTTGGCTCCATAATATATTTTTCTTTCGCAGCAGTTCGGTGCTCCATTTGAGAAGTCTAAAGTACATTTTTTTTTATTTTTCAGTTTGCATTATTGCTCGCGTTGGTTTTTGTATTAGAAATCGCCGCAGCCATAGCAGCATACAGTCTCCAATCAGGATTATTTAAGTTAATTGAGAACAACCTTTTAGATGCCCAATCAAATTACAATTCGACGAGTGACTCAACTGAAGCTATTGATTTTCTCCAAAGTAGGGTAAGTCTTGTAAATACAATTTTCCACAACATCTTCATTTTTCACAGTTTATTACACACAACAATAACAAAGAAATACTAATGTTGTAAAGTAAATAATTTAATAATTTTGTTTAGTAGGAAACTATTTACACTGTCTAATGTTTATGTTTGTGGCGAAACATAGTTGTACTGCTGTGGAGTCAATAATGCATCCGACTGGGAAGATTACAGTGAACTAGGAAATGAAACTACACACAGTGGCATGGTACCGAGATCTTGCTGCCTAAACCAACCGTTCCAACAGGCCGGAAGCACCCCCTGTGAAGCCTCTTCAGCGTATACTAAAGGTTGCATGGGACGCCTGGTCCTTTTGATGCAACAGAGCACTATCTTATTGGGAACTGGAGCAATGACCGTTGCATTTATACAGGTAAAGGCATAACACAAAAAATAATTTGGGTGCAATTTTTTTCATTACCTATATTAAAAAACATTTGTTTTATTATTCATTATTCAAAATTTTATCCTGATTTTTTATTAATTATTTGAAAGCTAGATGCCATAGTCCATAGTCAATATTTATTCATATCAGAGGTACTTCATTGTCTTTTCCTCTTTCAATGTTCTAAATGTTGATACATAACTGCGGTTCATTTGAAAGCATAAAGGATGTTTTTATAATTCAGATAAATATATAAAAATACCAAAAGGATTTCTATTAGATAGGATAACATGAAATAAGAAACCTAAAAATGAATCTAGGTATATAGAATATTGTTATAAAAATATCAGTTGAAGAATATCATGATTCAATTCACAGAAAGAATTTCATGATTAAGTGGAAATAAATGCGTCGATAAGAACAGACACAATTATAGTAAAATAATGATAATACAATTATTGTGTACTTGTGATTTCAACCTCATACTATATTAGCAATATCAATGCTTTGTATGTTTTTTCTGTGTCAATAATTGTTTTGTTGACCTGCATTTCAGTTCTTGGGAATAATTTTCTCTATTGTGCTGGGGAAAGCCATACGACAGGCCAAGACAGACAGAGAGAGGCGCAGGTGGGAAATTAGAGAACAGATAATGAATAGTTACACACAGATGGAACCTCATCAGGGCAAGAAGCTCGATAATCCAGCACCAGTTATATACGTGCCATCCATTGGCCATTCCACTTCTTAAATTACATTAAATCCAATCACACTTTATTGTTGGTGCAATGAGAATAGTAATTATTATTCTGTAAAATTTATTTAAATAACTTTTTAATTTTTAATAAATGTATTTGACTATATAATTTTAAGAAAAATCAGTAAAAAAAATGCCACTAACAAACCTTTCTTAGATGCATACTTATTTAAGAGTTTTACATTCTGTTAGATCCGCAATTTTTACAAGTTGAAAAATTAAAAAAATGTGCTTAAATATTAATTTGTAAAATGTATGGCAAAAATATGTTTATTAAAAAAAAAAACAATATTGCAATAACAATCAACTTAATTATAAGTACAACTTTTGTAAGAAATATGATCATTTTACTGCAATGCGAATAAATTATAAATAAAACAGTATATTGGATATATTTGAAATTTAATAAGTAAAATACATAAACAAACCTAAATAATTCTTTTATACACAATTTCAAAAATATTTGTAGCAAAAATACATTTAGCACACTTTATCAACATAGCGGTGATTCCAAAAGGAATTCGCTGCGTCTAATATTTCACTACCTTCATTCTCCCAGTCACCTCCCGGCAGGAAGGGTGGAGTAAACTCTCGGTACGCAAGGCACACTCTTCGTTCTGTCACATCTTCACGAAGGACACAATGTTCCCAGTTGTATCGAGCTCTGCCAAAGAGAACTAGGAGAGAGCGCCTAAAAATTTTCAGCTTATTAATTTCTTTTTTGGTAGAGAAAACATCACATTCCTTAAGACTCGAGTATATGGTGGCAAAATATCATTATTTGCAAGCCATGCATTTTTAAACAGCAGAATGCCTTTTTCTAGGAACATACTGTTTAAAAAAAAAACATTTTACATATCAACGGCAAATGAAAATCACATTGTAATTGTTCATAAACATGTTTTACTATTGCTTCTAAATTCCTAAACCTTTGTTCAAGAATTCAGAAGCTATCTTTTGATATGCTGATAATAAAGTTTTTCCCTTTATGGTATAATTTGTATATACCACTTTACCTTTTGAGTTATACGTCGCTAGGTTTCGAGGTTACTTCCTCATCATTAGGAGTTGAAGTCAAGTTCAAGTTCTAATGATACGGAAGCAACCTCGAAACTGGTCGATGTATAACTCAAAAGTTAAAGTGGTTTATACAGATGCGCTCGATCAGCACAGACCTGAACGAGTTCTGCCTTCCTTGTGGGTCACACGTTCTCGGAGTTGTATATAAGACAACTGTATTGAAAGTCTGAATAACATAATATTGAAGGTTTTCATTATCAAAACAAGTTAACAAACTTTATTTGTAGTCACTTGCATCAGGAGAAATAAGGGCCCAGGGCAAGGATATCACAATAACAATGTTTGAAGTGCATTATTATGCAGGGTACCAGAGTCCATATTAGGGCAAAGTATAGCATTTGTAAATCACTATGGTTAATAAAAGAAATAATCCCTACCTTGGCATTGGTATTCTGACGGTAATGTCTCTCATTTCAATATCTCGATCCGCACATTCAGAAGGCACTACTCCGACATCGTCGATCAGCTGGCCATTATCGTTCACGACCCGGCGGTACGTGGAGCAGTCCAACAAGTTGTACTTGTTGAGGTCTCCCTTGTACGGGGTCATGGTGAGGATGGAGTCTGCCAGGCAGTTGACGGTGACGATCCTCTCCCCCCAAACCCAGCAGTCATCTATGTGTGGGTCTATGGAAGCTCCTCTAGCCGGATCGTACTCCAGGGAACACTGCTCGATGGTTCGATAGTTGTTCAGAATCGGAATATGATGAAACTTTTCCTGAATAAAACGAGAGAATTCCGGAAATCCTTTGAAATCTCCAACTCTCAATTTTTTCTTTTTGAAATTTGTCTTTGGCCCAAAATTCTAAAACATAACATAATATAATTTTTGAAGCGCATACTCGGTAAGTCTAGAGATTTTTTCCAGAGAATTTTGCTCGGGGGAACAAGTTTAATTTTCTTTTTTTTTACATTATTCAAAATACCTGATACAGAAAATTTACAAATACATTACTCCGAGAAATATTAGTGAAATAAGCATTCTTAATAGTACTTAACATTGTTTATATATCACAGGAGATGGGATCATTATTTTAGTGGATTGTTTTAAAAATTCAGAAATTAATTATAGACAATCTCTTAAGAAATACGCGTAATCACTAGGATACAAAATAGCATTTTGAATTCATTTACATTAATAAATTACAATAATAAATGAGTACCTACCTGTTTTTTTCGTCCGCTTTGAGACAAGTCCCATGGCATTTCGTCAATCCCTTTCATCAACAGGAGTTCTTCAGCTTCGGAGATAAAGTCGAGCTTTATAAATACACCCGGGAAAGATATAAAGTTGCCGGAATGTTCCGGGTGACTGGCTTGCGGGTCGTTATTCCATCCTTCCCATGCTTTATCACACAGTGGGCAGTAAGTATAGCAATTTTCCCTCTGTCAAACAAAACAAATAATTCGAACGAGTACGTGTTAAAGTTTGGATGAACTATAAATAAATAGCAACTTACATCAGAATACATTTTTTCATTTAGCTTATAATCGTTTTCACAAATAAGGCACGTTCTGCACCCTTTACATCCACATGGCCGCGGAGTGTTCATTATAAGAATTAAGTCTACAGTTTTAATGCAATATCCCTAAATGTATATTTTTAAAATGTGTTCACTTAAAAATTAACACCTTTTACGAGGTGAAAAATTGACAGTTCAAAAAACATAGACAATCTTGAAATAGATCAAATTTAAGGAATAGAGCACGTAATATTATTATCTGAACAGTAAAAGCTGATATAAAAAATCGGGGTTAAAAATATTACTTTTGAAAAACTCGGTATTTTATTCTCCTCTTAATAACTATTGGAAAAAAGGACCTTATTATTGTTATTTATTATTATCGTTATTGGCTCTACATCCCATTTAGGGTCCTGGTCACCAACAGGAAACGTTTCCAAAATATGTATTGTGTACATATATTTACTTTCTAGCTTGAACTTGCATCCTTCTCTAATCCTTTCTTTTCAGACAATTCAACACATTACATTTCAGATTTTCCATCGTCCCCTTTCTTTCTTGGTTTTATTAATTTTACGGTGTGTGGTTGAAATTTTTTTATTCGTATTGTACCCAATAATATTGTATTGTTAAATCGGCTCTAATGTACCTCTTATATTATATAAACATTACCTATGCGTGTTTACATAAAGTCATGTATGTACCCAAAGTTTTTAGAAAACCATTTTTATAATCGTAAAACATTGTTTTTTTCTTCATATCTGGGGTGATATTCCGAATCTTCTTTATCCCCTAATTCGGGAATTTATATTATTTGCATACGTTGACACTTTCCTTCATATCTGGCCACACTGATAATTAAACGTCAAATAAATATAAACGTGAAGGTTTTTATTTAAAACATTGTTGCGATTTTGAGGGTTACTTAAAACACTTAATTAGGTTGAATTGACCAAACTGTATTAGTTTTTTTCCATTTTTCAAACAGTTTTATTCATCATTTGACGTTTAATCATCAGTGTGGCCATTACATGAACAAAGTCTAGTTGCATTAAAAAAAAACTCAAATTTAGCACTCTCTAGGGGTAGAGAAGATCCAAAATACCACCCCTGGGGCACTATTTTGAATCTTGCGGGGATGGAAAGGATTTCTAGTGTACATAACGTGCGGATTATTTTTTTGCATGCGACTTCACTTCGCTTCATATATATGAATACTCATATGAGTACACTGATGATCAAACGTCAAATAACGCAAAATAAATACGAACACATAAAACCAAAAATAAATAATTTTCATTTAGAACATTATTCCGACCTTAAGCATTACCCGAAACACTTAATTAAGTTAAATTGACCAAATCAGTGTGGCCATATATGAAGCAAAGTGTAGTTGCATTCAAAAAATAATAATCCACAAATTAACCACTCATCTCTACCCCCGAGAGAGTGATTAATCCCGCTCAATCATGCCAGCCAATGTACAACTTACATTATGTGCAAAAAGTTAAATAAATACAAAATAAAAAAATACAATACAATATAACTACATAACAATGTTTTGAGCATGCCCAAATGTTTGCAAACATGCTGGATATCCTCCCTAAGGAGTTACTTTGATCTAAATTTGTTGCAACAGAGAGGGAAAACATTTTTGAGAAAGGAATATGGAAGTCTTAAAAGAAGAAAGGCTATTTTATTTACTTCAAAGTAAATAATAGCCTCGTACATTATAAGCAAAGTAATAAATAATGGAACTCCCATATTTAAAAAAAAAAAATGACCTTTTAAAAATTAATCAATGGGTTCTGTATTTGTTATGAGTACCTACCTAACATGAAATTCCATCAGAAGTAAGCATGAAGGTATTAGTACATCTAAAAATCTATACGTATAAGTACATTCATAATATTATTTTAACATATCGTCGACCTTACTCGGAAAACTCGTAAATCCCAAACATACCCCTTTTCAAGGAATAGTTACAGTTTTTACTTCAGTAGCGAATTGTAGCGAAGCTTTTATTGTTGTTCATACTTTAAGAAACGATCATGCATCACTATACGGGTACACAAGTTTTACACACGTATAGATTATTTAGTCCTTACAGAAAACTCCAAAATATAATCATTTTTGATCATTTGTGGATTTACAAGTTTTACAAATTAGGTGACAATATTTTACTTAACCTTTCCCACTAAGCATCCAAAAATTACACATGATCCGAACGGGGGGACCAAACGACCCCAGCGCCTACTTGTATATATGGAATCAGGACATCAGGAGAATAAAACGTTAGAAGTGTTTATGACCGTGCAATAATTTATTCATGTTTTCGCGTACACATTTTTTACTCATTCGTGTATTTTATTCATTTTTTTTAGTTTGCCAAATGCTTATGTATATAAAGTGAAACTGACCAAATTGGTCTATGTAAGATTTAAATCCCCCTTCGGTCCGGCTAGGTTTTGGCGATAATTAAACGATTTTTTTTATGAAGACAAATTTATTTGATAAAATATTATAAGATATACAATACATAAATTATTGATAAATATTTTAATACCCTATGTTTTTATGTAATATAATATTAATGTGATAAAATTTTGATAAGTGCTCTTTTGTGATTTATAAGTTCTTTTCCCAAATAAATATTTAAATAAGTCATTTGAATTAAATCAATGTTATGTTATGTACTCAAAGAACAATTTTTACACTATTTCTAGTCCTATGTAAATAAAAATATGATTTTTAATCAAAATGATTCCGGCAGAAAGAAAATTCAGAGAGAAAAAAATATTTTAGCCTATTAGTGATTTTTATTTATGTAATTATTATTATTGCTTCAAATTTGATGGTGCATAAAATCAATAACCACTAATATGTGGAACGATAATCCTAAAATTTAGGTCTACATGTACATATATTCTAAAAACTTGCACATCTACATTACAAAGGTGAAAATATTTTTTTGAAATATTTAAGGTACTTATTACTTACATGTAGAATTTTAAACTACTTACAAAGATGTCTCTAATAATTGTGAATTCTCACAGGGTAGGTATAAAAGTTAAACCAAATAAAAAATAATCACAGACAAAGGTAAGTGCGTAATGCTTAAAAATAAAATCCTAATAATTTTATTTTAAAATTAACTACTAATTAGTAGTTAATTTTAAAATAAATGGGTAAGTAGGTTTTATTTGGAAAATATATATTTATACCTGCCAAAAAGTTACAACTCTTTCACTAGTTTGATTTCAACAAATTCAAATAGTAAATTTAGAATACGCTATACTTTCATACTAACATATTTGAAGGGTTTACAGCAAGAACGGGTACATTAGCAAATAACGAATTTTACACGAGAGAAAGAAGAATAAAAACCTTATTTGTGGGACTCTGAGTTCATGTATTTAATAAAACAGCTTTTTAATTAATGATGTATATATTTTACATACAATCACACAAAAACAAAGAAAAACGTGTAGTTTTTTTGTTTTTTTAAATTTTTTTTTCAAAAACGAGCTCGTTTCCAAGAGACAGAAAAAACTGTTTTAAAAATCAAACCAAACACAATATTTACTCCGATCAGCGGTACTGCTCTTCTTCAGAAAGCTCGCCTGCTATTAGTCCCACGCGTATCTAAACATGTGTAGTTCGCAAACGACCCGGTCATACTGACAAGGTCGGAAACATTGAACTTTAGATATGTTTCTTTCTTTCTTGGTCAGTTAGTTCGTGAACGGAAAGAGCGCCGAACTAAATGGATCTTCGCGTCATTCGGATCTTCGTATCTTTTGTATATTTAGCTCATTTAGTTCATTCTTTCGCAACGATTGTGTCCGTATTCTGTGTCACCATACGGTATACGTAGTTACTAGATAGGTAAAGTAGAAGTAAATTATTTTAAGTTGAGGCCACGCGCATACATAGTAATTTGCTATATCTATAAACATTTCCGAAGTGTACAAGTGTGTGTTTATTAAACACGTGGGTCCAATTAACACGAACTGTCTAAATCCAAACGGCACAAGAAAACTGGGCGGATTGACATTATACTATTTTGTATTTATTTAAAATGTATTCAGGGGCTATTCTTATAAATACTTCTACGTTATTATCAAAAAGTACTCATAAGAAATAAAACAAAGTAAAAAGCTTTATATTTGTCCGTGTAAACAAATATTCTCAAAGTAAATGAACCCCACTAAAAATATTGAAGTAATGAATATTTTTCCATCCAAAACCAGCAATACTTTTTTTTTAAACATGTATTATTTTATCATAATCCCCTTCCTGAATCTAATGGTGCATAGGACACTGCATTGGTACACCAATCGGGGCGAATCTCTATCATCGGCGGCCTCCGTGGTGTAGTGGTCAAGACGCTTGACTCACGCACGGAAGGTTCCGGGTTCGATTCCCGGTGAAAACACAAAAATTAAAATGGGATTTTTCTCAAGCCTGGGTGCTCTGTGATGTAATTCACCACTGTAATTGGGCCTCCTGGCCTGTTGTGGTGCAAAAAAAATGTATATTCAATCATTTTTGTACATGAAGGTAAGATTACGCTTGTCTTACGCTTTACTTGTCAGTCCAGGGACTTTGAAATGTTTTGTTGTAAAATGTATTTTTAAATAAATATTTCATGTCAAACATGTCGGGAATTGAACCCGAGACCACTTGCATGGTAGGCAAATACGCTGATTACTGCATTATTTACTTAATTAAAAAATAATTTACTTTAACTTTCTTAAAATCATTGAAAAATATATCAAATTATTTTAAGCACTATAAGGATGCTAGAATTTCAAACATTCATTCATTTTGTAGCTGCAAGACATGCATAAATCTAGCTTCTATATCGCACTCGCACACACTCTGCTCAAGTGAACAAAGAACTAAACGAACTAGAGACCTGAAAGAAACGAAGTAACAAATTATACGAAAGATACGATGATACAAATGATACGAAGATGCGAAAGATGCTGAGATATGATGACCTAAATGAGCCAAATGAGCAAAATATACATTTATTTAATTGAACTACTTAAAAGATTCGGTCATTTTAAAGATACGAATCAAATGTTCCTTCCAAAGTTTTAAGTCTTAAGAAATAACCCTCTTCTTCACATACCTCTTGTTTCATTTAATTATAGGCAAAATTCATATTTATGGCGAACTTTTAATAATTTTAATGTAATAAATAAACCATTTAACATAGATTTATTTGCAAATAATTTTAATGACGTACAGCGTTTGCTTTCGAAATAACTCGTAGTATTTTTTCTTTTATTTTAAATTTACATTTAATTACTATTCATTTTATGCTCGAGAATCTTTTTTAACTTACTGTGATGCTACTTGTGAAAACCTGTAATTGGCTTATTTGTTTTTTGTTTTTTTATATAAATATGAGATAATTATAGCTGTTGGTTATCCAAATAAATAAAAAATAAAAAAAAATAAAAATGACACGTATCTTTTCAGTAAAAGGGTCTTACCCACCTCTACGCTTATCGTATTGAGAACGTTCAGCCCTACGGGGAACTGGGTATAAAAATATGCTTACGCACGGTAAAAATTAGAGCATTCAATTGTACGGCACAGTTTCTGAAAAACGTATGAAAAAAGAATAAAAACTATGTTAATAAAAACGAACAGTATTTCAACGTATTGAACGACGTCACTAGTCGGCAGAACTGACCGAAAAGAAGCGGAATAGAACTTGAAATGTAACATGTGGAGTAATTTCAGAAATACAAAACTTATACGATACATAATTTTTTTTTAAATATGCTTAGTTTAATATAGTCTATTGACAAATAAAAAATTGAAAATAACCACTGAACTTCCTCTTTAGGGAACATCCAGTAAGAGTTAAACATTATTTATCGATCAAAGTTTCCGTTCTTATTTCTGTCAGTTTCGGTCAGTTTCGGTCACTAATTGGCCAGGTGAAACCTGCAGTCGAGATGTGTCGGATTACGTTCAGCTGTACTCAGGTGCATCTTATGGCTCATGACTCGGCCGCGTGACCCGTGATTTGTCGACAATAGCTAGTAGTTCTCGTATCATATTTCATATATATACTTTTGTAATTCCTTTTTAGTTAATAATCCTATACCGTACACTGAGAAACCATTACACATAAGTTATATGCATATTGCATAACATTAAAACGAACTTAAAAGCGCTAAAAATAATCATATTTACTCATTAAATTTACGCCCTTTCTTTCTTTGTGTATTTTATTTAAAGCTTATTATAATGAAATCGTAAGGGTTAAAAATAAAAACGCCTAATTCTGGGCGTTTTGAAGTGACTTTTAACTTATTTAAATTAGTTTCGGTTGTCATACGAAAACATCACTTTTGCCAAAATTGTGGATTGGCGATAATGCATGCCGACCGACGCCATATTGATGATTTTAACAAAATTTATCTTGTAATGGTATAAATTGTTTTCATAAAGAATAATGAATGAAATTATCTTCGGCCAAACTGTAGCTCAATCACAGATAATTTTCGACGTGCTAATAAGCGACGTGATTACAATTTCTCCCCATGGTTGTTTATGTGCGATCAAAACGGAACATCGGTGAATACCTAATATTAAATGTCAAAATATTTATGTTTCGCGACGTATAATCCTGTTGCGCAATCACATATTTGAATTTCACCGGTGTAAATATGGAAAACATTCCAAAACTGCTTTTTATTTATTATTTATTCTTTATCATGCTATTCATTTGCATTTAGCCGGCGGTTGGCGAGCCAAATGTCAAGAAGAGCAGTCGCCATAGTAGGTAATTGTAAATTAATTTTCACTTATTTATATGAGATACTTCTTACTATTTTGCAAATGCAATATATTGTATTATATCTTATAGTAAGACTTGATTGTGCGCTAGTAAAGTAATAGTATTTATTCACAAGGAATAAAACAAACCGACACAACCGTTGACTTGGAGATTACACACGCGTTGACTTATGACTGCGATAACTTAAGCATGTTCAGTATTGTTCATTGTGATCGCTCAAATTCTTAGCATGTTTTTAAGCACTTCGATAGTTATTTGTGATTTAGCTACTGGTCGTTAAAACTGCAAGTTTTAAAAATACAACCGTAGACCGTTTCAATAAAACGAATACTACATTATCATCCGTTGGTGTTTCCTGCGCATGGTCAGCACCAAGAAACCTATTGATTTAGTTAGAAATCACCAAATTTATAGTTTTATTTTTGAAGGAACAATTAAGGCACTTTAAATAGAACTGACCTTAAATATATTTACTTTCATTAATATTTATTCCAAACAAGCAGGTTGCATGCATAGGCCATATGTCATGATCATAGAACAACGACGCATGTGATTTTCTTCAACTTTACATGAGAGCGATTTATTTTTTTTGAAACTTTATGTCACAACTTGTTCACTACAAAAGTATATAATTTGATACTTAAATACATATTTTACTTTTTTCGAATCTGGAAAAAAAGTCTTTATAGAACTTTTGCAAAACCAATATAAAAGAAATTCAATTTCGCATTTTTCGCACATCCGTCGTTCTACGATCATGACGATGTAATTATCCAAATACAGAGAATTCACTTTTGATAATATAATTTTGTAGTTACTACCTTGATAAGGCCAAGCCTGACTTAACATATACACATTATTGAATTACAATCAAATATAAAAATTAATGTTTTGACATTTCGGCGGTGTTAAATCAATCATCGGAATCACATTTTAATAATTTACTTTTTGTACACCATCATCACATGATTTTTCAAATACCATTTGGCAATGTACTCTAGGAAATGTAAAATAGCTTTAAAATACTTAAATTTTAGACAAAGAATCACATATACTTTAGAAATGTAACATTATATTATTTTATTTAATGATTCCTAATGAAAAAAAAACACGTTTAAACAAGTAAAATAATTCAGAAAATAAGTTCGAAATGCTTGTTTTCGTTATTTTATAATTCAATTATCAATTAAAATATCAATAAAAATAATTTTGGTGTATTTTCAACCATTTTAATACAATTATTTAAAAACATGCCTGGGTTCAATTAAAGCAAACGTTGAGCTTTGTTATATTTAAAAATAAAAAGATATTAATATTTTTCAAAAATATGATCACTTTATGATAGCATACATTCAAGCTTTTTCAATTAATAACCGGTTTTATAACTTTTATCTTTTACGGTTAGCGGCATAACTTTTGCTTCTATGTCTTCTACTATTCAGCAAAAGAAGACGAGAGTTGAACACTCCCAGTACAAACCTCGAGAAAGCACGTAAACTGCTTAATGCAAGAAACCTACATATTATTTTGATAACAAAGTTTATTTTCAAGTAATAATTGTGACTATGAAACATGTCGACATGGAAAAAAATATGAGCACACGGTAAAGATTCAAAGAGGAAGTTGATAAAATTTCTAATTAAAAAATGCCCAACATGATTTTTATCAGAGCTCAACACCATAGTGCATAATAAATCACAAGGTTTATTATTTCTTTAGGTAAAAACTTTTAGAAGTTATGTAATAGGTACATTTTTGTTTAAAAATTTAGAATTCATATACCCACTTAAGTATTTATTATTATAGGTATTTAATATTTATTATTTGAAAGAAATTATGAAAAAATTGGTTAAACTTTAATCATAAATACTTCTTTAAATAACTCTTTCTGCATCAGACATCGAGTATTTTTAATTTTATCATTCCGTAATCATACCATTGCACCTAACCTCTTGTGAGGTATGACGAACCAAAACGAGCATTCTGTCTTCCTCTAATTTATCACAATCAACATCTTGACTTGTGACATGACTTTGGTCATCTCAGTAGGAACCGAGTGGCGAATATTGGTCCAGGAGATATTAAGTGCAGGGTGGAATTTCCCACCTTAGACTAATTTTGTGTGAGAGATCTATGTCTTCATGGGGAGTGCTAATCCTCTACTAACTCCCATAGCATCAGAGCTGCATCTCCCCCTCCGCTGCTAACGACTCCGCGATCGTTGTACAGGAACCTCGCGCACGAAACCTGCCCGCTGTATACCTTCTGCTCCGTGTATTCAGCCTTGGATGTCACACACGGGTATCTGCAAATAAAACATCATTGATAAGTTGTATAAAAACGACTCCGACTCTAGAAAATTCATTACAAAGAATACATGCAGGCTTATTTACCTAAAGAGTCTAAGGTGACCATCAGCATCTCCACTTATGAGTAAATCGTGAGCCGATGATCTACTAGCTGTAGTTATAAGCGATGTCATGGGATAGTATCTATTGTTCCATTGTCCTAAAAGCGTATAATTATATAATATAATAACAGATAATGTAATAGTTATTTTACTGATGCCCACGTTATTTCTCGTTGTCATACCTGCAACTAGGAAGCCTACTGTTGAGAAATGTGTGTACCATTTAACATCTTTCATAGCGATTGGGCTCTTCTCTGGAGAGAGTGATTTCACATCCCCTAAATCAAATAAAAGCAAACTATTATTAAAAACAAAAAAAAACATTCGGCAATCAAAAGTAATGATAAAATCTCATCTTTAAAGATAAATGTATTTTTACACTGTAGCGATAGTGAGTTTTTCTTTATTCTTAAACCGCTTTGGGATTATTGTATGTCCATGCGAATTATTTGTAAAATATGATATAACGATCAATCGATTGTTCGTAGAAGGTGACTGAATATTTAAAAACACTTACAAAAAGCAATATCATAATCTGCAGTGACAGTTTGTAGGTAACAGCCATCGGTACTCCAGTCCAGTTGGACGAGAGGTTGTGAGCCACGAATCTTGTTACACTTCTTGTATGAGAACCCGTCTCTTGTAACACGGAACAGGTACACGCTACCATTTTGGGAACCAATTGCTATCATATCTCCGGCTAGAACATTTGAGTTATAAAAAACAATGTAATATTACTTTTTAGTGAAAGTTATGTACACCGAAATCCATTTTAATTTATTATATTATTTCTTTCGGCGTCCAGAAGAATGAAAAATATATTTCTCAGTGTGAAATATAACCAAAACCCCGAAAACACTCATCCGGGATTTTGGTTATTTTTCACACTGAGAACTGTATTTTCAGTTTTATCGACTTGGTGGCGACTCTCAGGTAATAATACAGAAAAATGAAGTCGAGTAGAGATAAGTCTGCCGCGTAGTGTAGTAGTTGGCGCGTTTTCCTACCACACTTGAAGTCCTAGATTTGATTTCTGGCAGGGGGGTGGACAAGAAATATTGCCTTTAAAGATAGTTCTTCAGAGCGATATTTCATTGTTCCTGGACTGGCACTAGAAGCGTAAGACTGACCACATAATATATCAGCGCCCTATACACCACTCTGTGCAGATAAGGAACTGGTGATGATTTTTCACATTGCAATAAAATAAAATAAACATTCTTCTTGAGACAAAAATAACCTTAAAATGAGGAATATAACATATTTCATACCTATGTAAGTGCATATGAATGTTTAATAAGCCCAGAAGGAATATGTTAGTGCCTGTCAGAGAAGCAAGTTAACATACCATTATTGCTTGTGTAAGCACGCACTGATTTATGTGAAAACTTTTTGAAAGGCACACATAAGCAAAGTTTATTAAAGATTTGAATGGACTGTACATACATACAGTACCCGTAGTACCCGTGGTACCCGCAGTAATTAAGATGCATAAGAGACTGCCGACTTTGTAGAGCGTCGTCTCTGTCCCAAGAGTTCGGTATTTGTATGACAAAGACAACTCTCTACAAAGCCGCAGTTTGCCGATTACGCCGGCAGTCTCTTTCCTAAGCCCCATGTACTTTATGTAATGCCGGCTACTGTACATGTATTATTATACCTTACTGATTTAAAAAAAGAGAGTATATTAGTGGTATTGCAATGATACAAAACAACGTTTACAATTGGAATAAAATATGAATACGCGTTTCTGACGAAAGATATGGGCATATTGGTGTATACATGAGGCAGCAAAAACTAAGTAAATATTGAAAATTTGTCAATCTATGGTTATAAATATTTTTGATTTGCCTTATTATTTCAAAAAAATATTATATATTATTTAATTAAAATTATTATTAAGTACAAAAAACATTTAAAATTAATATTTAGACACAGGTGTTACAGACAGGAGACATAGTAAAAAGGGTTGCATAAAAAAAAACTTACTCGGGCTGTATCCGACACAGTTAAGTGGCGATCCACACACTCTGACTGTGGCGGCTGCCGCTCCTGTCTCAGCAGCCAGGACTACAAGATGCCCCTCGGAGGAGCCAGCAGCCAGGGCGGCTCCCAGAGGATGGAACGCCAGCGACACGCACTCGTAGCCGGCCTGGGCGGACCACACCAGGCGGTGGCGTCGCCACAGAGCGATGCTCTTGTCCTGACCCGCCGTGGCAAACAACTCATCGTCGGGATGAACAGCCAGTCCTGCTAGTTGGCGGCCGTGACCAAATACCACCTTAAAAATGTAATGTTTTTAAACATAGTATAATAAAAATATGGAATTAGGTTCAGAAACTTAACTTGATAATAAATTGTGTGAGTATTTACATATCAAACTAAATAAATACGATATTGATCAGAATAAAAAAAAACACATTACACGGGAAACTGTTTTTACAGGGTAATACGTTCCACACAGTACCGTGTAAAAAAAGTATACTAAAAAAATACTATGCTGGATAGGTTTTTTCGCTTAAAAATCCATTCTTGGTTTAGGAAAAAAAATACAAACTATTTATGGTCCCAAAATTTTATTCTACTAACATGTGTCATGACATCAAAATATTTAAAAAGTCGTAAAAAAATCATTCACTGTCACTACACTGGACCATTTGAACAAATATTCTATATTTTTAATACAAATACTGTTCATGAATTGAAGCATATTCTCACTCGTTATTTTTTAGAAAAGTTATAGGTTTATTTTTAAATATATTATTAAATTTTACTTTGTTTCCTGAAATACGTGATTTTTCATTTCTTTATTTTAACGTAGACTTAATTTAAACTGTACATTGGTGAATTTATTGCCAAATGGCAACTTCTTGCAACCAACTGATGATGATGATTTCACCAAATAAAGGTGTTTTTGGTTATTATTTTTTCTTTGCTCTAAAAAACTTAATTAATACGTAATTTATAAAGTACTAATGTCGTATTCATTTTTTTATAATTATTATCGAGTTATTCTCAACTTTACTGTGTTATATTTATATTTAGAGCATAAGATTTTCTCATGGTTATTGTTATCTTTTATTTAGAGATGTTATGTTTCTTTTTTGCTTTTTTTTGTATTATATGTTCAATAAATTGTTTAATTTCAACTATTCTATTATTTCATATAATGTACTGCTGTGATTATTTCTGTAAATCATTTTTTGTAAAAGATTCTTTGAACCGTTGATGTATAAATAAATAAATAATTCTACTATTGTTTGATTATGTCCAAATGCTTGCAGACTGGCTGGATTTCCTCCCTAGGGAAATCCAGCCAGATTGTTGAATTACTACCTGGTAAAAGAAGAAGTATAAAAATTGGAAAATTGTTTTCAGGCGTTGCCTAGTAGGTGATTTGGTTCAGCCGGATGAATCTCACCCACGTGATAAAGTTTTCAGCTCTTTTACTTCACAAAAGTCAACAGATGGAAGAGTTGAGGAAATGTGGATGTTCAAACATGGGCAGAATGGTGAATGTTACACAGTGTGTAAAGTGGCCACTGGAATCAGCCAATGGCAGGTCATAAGCCCTGTAAATGCCTAGACTTCCATATTCCCTTCTCAAAAATGTTTTCCCTCTCTGTTGAAATAAATTTAAATTATACTATTATTCACGAAACTGTAAAACACGATTCCGGTGTATCTGAACGTCCAATTTCGCAAATAACATGCTTGAGAATAATATGATAATATATATGGTAGGTTTCATAAGATTTCCAATACGGTCGAACCCGGGTCTAAGAGACCGGGGGTGCTATTCTGAACCACTCTCGTGGCACGAGAAAACAGTTTTCTCGTGTTGTTTGTATGTAAATACACGAGATAATACGACCACGAGAGCGTTTTGAATACCAGCCCTGGACGAAGAAAGCTGGCTTTAGGTCCCGTCATTTTACTTCCGTAAACCTCTGTAAAAGAGAGTGGGAAAGAGTATATCTTGTTTATAATTGTAATAATTTACTCTTTTAAAGGTTTGTTTAAATCCTTTTGAAATAAAATAGGCATGAAAGTATATATGTCGAAAATGAACGGTAACGTGAGACGAAAACGACCAAGGAAGACGTGGCATGATCAGATAAACCAAAATCTTAAGTCTGGTCATGTCAAAAGCAGACAGAACCGAAGGGCATGTATGACAAGATGTATGAATGTAGAAGAAGCTAGGAATGTATGCCAGGATAGACGTGTGTGGCGGTCCATTCTCTCTGCCTACCCCTACGAGAAAATGGCGTGATGGTAGTGGTAGTAGTAGTAGTATATAAATGAACAGTCGATAATATCGATGTATGGATCTAATATGACTAAGTCTGTTATTCTCTCAAATTCTTTTAAAATTTCATCAAAATATTTCGGATACTGTAGTAGTGTAAAGCTCACCCAAAATAAACAACTTGGCTGAGCTGAACTGTACTTCCATTTTATCTTGCATCGTCTTAATATTTAGTCCCAATGCATTCATAAAAAAAGTCAAATATTAACATAACCAAAATTTTTCTACCTGATTAAATCGCCTTTGTAGCGAGCCTTCCATAATGTTGTTTCTGGTGGTTCCCACATAAATGTTTCCATCATTCCTACCCGGTCTCTGAGGGTAGATGCTGCGAACACCTCCTGCTGACTCGGGTAACTGATAAAATATAGAATAAATAATTATTACGGGTAATAAAACAATAATTATTTGTATTGAACAGTAAAACAATCTGTACATACAGAGGTAAAGTTTTTCTCAAACCTTAGTGTCTGTGATCCTTTTGTAATTTTGTAAGGAGTCCCAAGCCGCTATCTTCCTGTCCTTTTCTCCTCCAGACAGAAGTGTGCCTTCTGATAGCATTATGAGAGAGCTAATTCCTTTGTTGTGAGCCTGAAATATTTTAATTTAAATTTATTTTACACCTCACTCTTAGACATAATAATTTTGTCAACCTATTATTTCTTCACAAGGTTCAGGGCCTAATAATGTACGAAGCATATGTCAAAAGTAAATTGAGTTACATGATCGCCTTCGGGAAACTGGTAACAAGACAGACATAACAAGAATACAAAGACAACAAAATAAAATTCTTAAACTAACATACAACCTATCCTACCTGACCTCTACGACTGAACTGTACAAAAAAACACACCAGTTTGACATAAACTACTTGACTAAAATTGAGACCATAAAAATTGTGCACAAAAAATAACACTGGGAAACATACAAGACGACGACATAATATTAGCGAAAAATGCTGACATACACAAATATAATACCAGACAGCAACAACACTATCATATTGAAAAAGCAAAGACAAACACATGACAGTAAAAAATACTACATAATGGACTTAAACACTACAACGACTTACCTTACTACTTGAAAACTTTTACTGGAGATAAATTAAAAATCAATCTGAAAAAGCACATGATGACTGAACTAACTAGACATAAAATGACTAGATAATATAAAATTTCCAATGTAACCCTAACAGGTTTTTTTTAAATTGTAAATAAATAAAAATAAAAAATACAAATTCGTTTATTGACCGGGTACCCCAATTTACTGAAATTAATGTGCCGAAATAGATGTGTCAATTTTATTTTTAAAGTTCTTAAACCAACTAATATAATATTATTATGTTCTCATTGATCTCCAGATTCCATATATATATAGAAAGTTTTATTAGCAATATACTAATATTAAAAAAAAAAAAAAACATTTACAGAATCAGTGCAATGAGGAACTTCAGCCTATCGGGAAATTGGATTCAAAAAATGTTTTCTTGCTTACGGTAAAAATTAGAGTAGTAAGTACAAAAAAAAGTATTTTTATAAAAACGAACTACTTTGAACAACGTCAACAGTCCATAAGAATCAACCAAGTATAAGAGAGCTGCGAAAGATATCCAGTCTACTTGCAGTCAATAATCCAAACGGCAGAACTAACCGAGAATAAGCGGAAGAGAACCTTTTACGTTACATGCGGAGTGATTTCAGAAATACAAAACATTAAAAAATCATAGCGCTAACAATACGATAAGAAAATATTTTAAAAAATGCTTAGTTTAATAGTCTATTAACAAATAATAATTACAAAACCCCTGAACTTCCTCATTGTACATTAAAATATGATACTCGTGTAATTTTTTCTGTGAAATACATAATTTGGAACATTTTTTGGTTTCCCATCTTCAAGGTAACCATCAATAATTAACGTAAAATAAATAGTATGTGCACATTCTTTTTTTTTTTAAATATAAAATAAATATTTGCATTCTTAAGATTTATTCAAATATTTTAATTTTGGAGGCAGTTTTCATCGAGTTGTAAACAACTCACTTTTAGAAAACGGTAATCAAACAGTGGTAGAGTGGGGTTCGAACCTCGGATCTATGATCCGTGAGTCCACACTAACCACGGGACCACAACCCGATATATTTCATAAAACTTATCTTTCTCTTTTACTCAAGTTTTTACAGATAACCAATGCATAAATGTGGGTTGTGACCCAACTGAAATAGTGTCTCACCTCAAATTCCATCCTGACAAAGTAAGCTCCATCGCTGTCCACACTGTAAATGGTAATAAATCCATCGCTGTCAGCAGTCACAACATCTCCATCTTGTTCAAACTGTAGGCTTGTCACATTTGTTCTTGAAGGCTAAAATTATAGAGAATTTTAATAATTCTATCTGCACCCAGTGGTGCTGAGGGTACTGCATCCGCCCCGATACGGAGATACTGTGGCAAACTGCTGAGCACTGTTTGGTAGCCGTGTAGTATTGTTAAGTAACTGTTTCGTATTGTTTAACAGTGTTTAGTAGCTGTGTTATATTATTTAAAAACTGCATTATATTATTTGGTAATTACGTAATATTTTAAAGTTAATGTTTAGTTGGCAGATGAGTTTTGTAGCTGTGATTTTGTCAGGTGGCTATTCTATAAAGTATTTCGTGTTTTGTACTTGTCTAATACTGTTCAGTAGCTGTTAAATATTGTATAACAGTGTTTAGTATCAGTGTCTGGGAACCAAATAATAATTTTTACACTAAGTAAGGGGTTGCGAAGCTATTTACCGGCTTGATAATATCCGTCCTCTCAAAGAATCCATCCTTTCTCCTGTTCCAAAAAGCGAGATGCCCCTTTCCGTGAGTGATGAGGAGATTGTCGTCAAGCGGATGGAACGCTGCACCAGCCATTTCCTCTTGTAATGTCTGCGCAAAATAATAATTTTTAATATCAAATTTATGAATGTCATCATAAAAAATGATAGACACCCGAAGTAAAGACGTAGTAATCAATAACTACCGTGTATTGTAAAATACTTATAGTAAAATGGATTAAAATAGAATGATGGATTTTCTCGTGAAACGACCAGATCAAGTAAATGAATAAATTTGATAATTGCTATGATCGTACGCTGGGCAAGTAGTTATGTAACTAAACATAAACGTATCTGATCAAACCTTATAAAATCATATTCACCATTATCTACTAAGTGAGTAGGTAGTTTTATATAGTGAGCTTTAAAATTTTATTTGAATAAACCGACGCCACGTGTTTATCAAAATGGCGAGTTTTTCTAATATACAATCGATTCATAAGCATGTTTTCGATTAACAACGTAACGTACCTATTTTAGTACAATCTACTAAGATTTTTCAAGGCGAATAAAATAATATGGTGTTAATAATATAATTTCAGACCATAAAAGTTGTCTGGTAGATACCTTATATAAAATGAGGTATTTTCGACGAAAGATAAAAGTGTAATATTTTAATAATAGATTGGTAAGAATTCATTTTTAGCTCATGAAAACGCCCACAATTAAAACAAAATATTGTATTTATGTTAAATATATTTTTAAAAAGGTACGTACAATTGTGCGATTAGTCACAATATTGTATAAACTAGTAATGAGAGTTGGGTGCCCAAAATGATTAATTAATTTGAAAATAAATAAAAAAATCACTCTAGAATACATAGTCGCAATATTGTAAAAAAAATACTCGGAGTTATGTACCCAAAGTTAATAATTAATTTGAAAATAATTAATATTTTTTTCAATCTGGAATACTCATAAAAGTATTTTATAAAGCTCTAAAAACTCAAACGTATGTTTTTTTCTTTATCGTTTTTTGAAGAATAAGACCACCACATATTTTATTTAAAAAGTTTGACAGTTTTCTTCTCATGATGAAACTGCAAATTACCTACCGCATTTGATTCAGAAAGTTATGAAATAAGTAAGTACCTAAAAACATTATATTTTTATTCGTGCATCTGAAATGAAGAACTGAGAGAATCAATTAAGCCTGTCAACAAAAAAAAGTTCTCCAAAAGTTACATATTATAAGGTATTACATATAAAAATGTTTATTTTATTATTTTATCGCAATGGAGTTCTAGTGCCAACTCTAATGTATGGGAGCGAAGAATGGGATTGGAAAAATGATGATGAAAGTAGGTTTAATGCTGTAAAAATGCGATCCCTCAGGCGAATGTGTGATAAAACGATGTATGATAGGTGCACAAATGTCGAGATCCGTGAACTGTGTAAGGCTGATGTATGCATTATCGACAGAATCAATAAAGTGGTGATGCGTTGGTTTGAACATGTGGAGCGAAAGGACAACGAAAGAACGGCTAAAAGGATCTACGATGCGAATGTTGATGGATGCAGAAAACGAGGAAGGCCGAGAAAGAGATGGCACGATTAAGTCCATCGAATACTTGACGACGGACATGTCAAAAGTAGGAATAATCGGCGTGCGTGCATGAGAAGATGTATGAATGTAGAGGAAGCGAGGTCTGTGTGCAAAGATAGAGTGATATAGCGTTCTATCCTCCTGCCTACCCCCACGGGGAAACGGCGTGATGGTTTGTAGGTTTGTTTGTTTTATTTTATTGTTTGGTTTTTATATCTAACAGAAAAGTAGGTATTGGTCGCTCTGGATACATATTTTTATAAAAAAGAATATTGAAAATTTCTAATTGAAATTGATCGATTTTATCCCCTGGTTTTATCACTTGTTTTTTACACTATTTTTAGTTTTTCGTTAGTCCAAAGTACAATCATTGAATTATTATGGTGTTATTAAATTAAGGTATTTTCAACAAAATGAATAGAAAAAACATCTGTACCATGGTTCTACGGTACTTTTCATTAAAAAATAAATGACACAATGTATTGGCGTCATTTATTTTAGTAAGTTGTCTTTCTTCTTTTTGTATATTCTTGTAGCTTGTGGATACGAAAAATATGAATTCTAGTTGACCCGTGTAGCTTTGTACCTAAATATGTCGTGCTTCGTAATCCGTGAGTAAAAGTGGAGAATAAATGAAACTCACCGCAACTTTTCCTAGTAAATGGCCCCATTGCCACTGCCATACTGAAAGAATACTCTCCCGACCTCCATCCACGGCCAACACGTAACTGCCGCCATTCTGAAAGTGAAAATAAAATATATGCAGGTAGTATTTTAAAATTTTAAATAAATAGTAAGCCCTATTTTAAGAACTATCAGTCACTTTACAGGAGAGAGAGAAATAAATGGATGCATATCGATATATCGACGCGCTTCTGGCGATACGGATTTAAAAGAATATACAAACGAAGTTAAATAATACAAACGAAGTTGCTTACATAAATTTAAGTGACCAAAAAAATAAACAGGGTATTGTAATTTCGAAATTAAACATTTAAACCGAAATTACCGAAATAAGGGACCAAATATACACGACAAAATATCGTGTTTTGAAATAATGATAAGATTTTGATATTTTTTTAAGCCGGATTTTAGTGTATAAGGCTGAGTTTTTTTTCAAGTAATCGATGCGTTTTGATACTAGCTTTAAATTTAAAAAAAAAACTTAAGTCCCCATGTAGGGCGAATACCATGTTTTAAAAAAATTTCCTCAATTCGAAAAATGTTACATTCGCATCTTGGGTTCAATATTTTTTTTTAGTTACATGTTTGCTTCTAGAATATTGTATAGTCCCTTCATCAGCACCTGAAGCGTAAGATTGGTTATCTTACCTTCATGTAGCAAAAAACACGGTCAAGAAACGCCAAGATTGGTGTAGCAATGCAATGCCCGATGCACCATTAGATGCGGAAAGGGAATTATAATGTGTAGGTACCTAATAAATGTCGCATTTCAAAAAAAATATATATGTTGAGTCATAATGTTTGTACATATTTAATCTAGGTAGGTACAATGTTCATCAAAATCAAAAAAATATTTAAACTGAGATGAATAACTTTAAGACAACGGAAAAACGGAGGTCGTGGGGCCTGGTTACGCCACATTTAATGTATGTGTGTAACACGTTGAATTTATTTGCCGCCTTCTGGGCCCTGGTTAAGATGTTGCGATTTTTACTGTGGGTAAGGACCACATTTTTGTCTCCGACCCAACATATTAAATATTCAGCATTATTTAAATGCATATAACAAAAAAAGAACAAAAGAGAAGAACCAAACTGTCATTGTACATGTGCCTTTGATATTCTTACCGCGATCGCGAATACTTTTTTTTGCGATCAATAACTCAATTAATCCACTGTGTCGTGTTATAATATAATAATCAAGGAACTACGTCAAGTGCCCCTCCTTCCTGATCACAGGATTTGATCTGATCCTAACTGCCGCGAGAGAAGTTCTAAACAATAAAGGTGCCAGAACCCCAGTACAAGATAGATAATTGCATTCATTGTATTAGGGTTCGGTAGCAAAGTAAATAAAAATAACGCATTCCGCGAACCAGACTATTTCGAGCGTTCATCTGCCAACAGGCAAGTGGCGCGATCAAGGCCTATGCCTTGTTATCGGCTGGTTCGTGTGATCACTTTACGTAATGTCTAACATTCACCATACTGTCCATGTTTCAATACTATTAATCTACGTTACTTCAATTACTGCATATTGTGTCAATTTTGGTTACTCCAAGGCCTAAAGCCTAGTAATTATTATACTGAAAACAATACTAAGTTTTTGATATTGTAGCATGCAAAAATTACTTGAAAACGCTGAACGATTTTTGATAGATAAGAAAAACAGCGCGTGTGCGATGTAATAAACATAACAAGGGGTTTAATCCCTTAAAGCGAAATAAAACTAAGTTCACGAGTTCTGGACATTGTTTGCACTTTATACATACAAATATGTAGTTACCAATATATAGTCAACTCGTGCAAAGTAATATATCACGATCATCATCATCATCTCTTTTCTGCACCTAGAAGTGATCATCTGTTACATAAATAACAGGTAATATTACGAAGATAAGGACATTTTCAAATGGAATATGGTCGTGGCATTTACAAGGTGTATGAACTGTAATTTGCTACAATGTTTCGAATACGTCAAAATGTTTGCAGATTAGCTGGATTTCTTCGCTAGAGAGTTATTTAGATCTAAATTTGTTGCAACAGAGGGAGAAAGTAAAGTCTAAATAACTCCCTAGGGAAGAAATCCAGCCAGTCTGCAAACATTTGGACATACTCAAAAGATTTTTGAATTAACTAACTGGTAAAAGAAGAAGTATAAAAAATGAAAAACTGTTTTCAGGCGTTGCCTAGTAGGTGATTTGGTTCAGCCGGATGAATCTCACCCACGTGATAAAGGTTTCAGCTCTTTTACTTCACAAAAGTCAACAGATGAAAGAGTTGAGGAAATGTGGATGTTCAAACATGGGCAGAATGGTGAATGTTACACAGTGTGTAAAATGGCAACATAAACCATCTAATGACAAGTCATAAGCCCTGTAAATGCCTAGACTTGCATATCCCCTTCTCAAAAATGTTTTCCCTCTCTGTTGCAACCAATTTAGATGTAATTTGCTGCATTATGTGCTCATTTTACATGATGTGAAATGTTTATCATTAAATATCTGGGTGTGTTCTATTATTAATTTACTTTTTTTACAAGGAAAAAAAAATGCTAGCATTCTTATAATTTACTTAAATATTTCAATTTTGGTAGTTATTTTCAACGGGTTGTAAATAACTCACAATTAGAAAATGGAAATCAAGTTGGGCAGAGTGGGGTTCGAGCCTCGGACCTCTGATTTGTGGATCCGCAACACTCTAGCCACGGGACCATAACCCGATTCAATTATTAGTTTTTATACCTAAACTATATGTACTTTTATGTTCTTTTCTGTTAGTTCGTTCTTCTTATTCTTAGACATACGCTCCTAAGTGGAGCATGTGGATATCACCGAGCGCCTCCCGCAGACGATATCGTTAGCTAGCAATCTCGCCTCCTTCCACGTCAATCCCGCGTCCCTTAGTTCCACCGAATAAGCCGAAAGATTGTCATCGACGGCCTTCGAGGTCGGCGGACGCCCGCATATGTGAAGAAAAGGGTTAGTCTACATAATTTATTTAAAATTTAAACTGCTTACAACTGCCTGACGACCTTTTCCAGGACCTGCGCCCGCTGAGAATTCACTTTAACATTTTTTGCCATCCAAATTTTGTTCAAACACGTTCGAGAAGTAACATATAAGTTTTGGTGAAAATATCCCCGTAAGTTAGACTCGTCTGGATTAAGGTTCTGTGATATACAATATGTTATCATTTTTCTTGTTTACTTTTTAAAATGTCCGAATATGAATAAAACATTTTTAAATACAGTTTTATGTGAATTAAATGATAATTTATGGGACCCTTAAAATGTTATATCTGATGACGTCAGAAAGAGGTATTGGTAGGAAACCAGTAACCAAGGCGGTAACGTAGTACCTACGTAGGGTGCGTGACGTGGGGATATCTAGATATTAGGGTCGCGTGCCTTGTCCAATACTAGCCTCAGCTTGACCCCGATTTACTGTTGAATTTTCTAACAGCTTCTTAACTTTTTTTTTCTAAGAGAAATGTTTAAATTTAGTAAAACCCATTTTGAGAAAACACTCGTACGCCAAGATAAAATGAGGATGTTTAGAAATAAAAAAGCTCATAATAAATCGAACCGGGTTGTGGTAAAAAAAACAAGTTTAAGTATGTCCATGGTTTAGTAAATAAAGTGGAAGAGACCATTGCAGGAGACTGCTGCGAGATATTGCATTTGAAAATAAAGATGTATGTATAATATGTGCATGCGTATATCAATTTATAAATTTTATGTTTTTATTTTTATTAGTGTTGTTTTCTCAATTTTCACAATTGTTTAATATTTTACTTATTGTATTATTTTGTTTTGCATATTTTGTTTTTTTTTAATAATATTTTGCAAACTTGCCAAATACAAGAGACAGACTCTTTTTTGGCAAGTTCAACCTTAAGTGTTTTATTTTTTACTGTATGTTTTGTTTTTTTTATGCTAATAAAGGTTTTTATTGAAAAAAAAAGCTATTAAGCGCGTTGTCCAGATGTTTATTGAAGTTTATGTTTATTTGTTTATTTGTTTAAATTTAATGTTGTGCACACAGTGCTATGTTAATATAAATCTAGACAATATTACAAACAAAAACTAAACCTAACACAGCACCAATTACGTACACAACACAATATATGAAATAACTATCTAACAATACAACAAGATGTAAGAAGAATTTGTGTAACTTTAAACATTGAAGTAGGGCACACATAAGCAAATTCCCTTATGTGCTCCAATAATAACAATAATAATATTAGTGATACTATACATTAAAGTCTATAAGACTCAGTTTCCGTTTGTAGCAGAGAGCTGAGTCGTTAAAGATGTCTAAATTGTACATCTTCTCAATTTTAGAAAAATTACAAACTGCTCTTCCTAAGAGCGAATTTTGAGCTGCTCTGGTGTTACATTTGTTGTAGCTCAGTAATACAGTATGTCGAGTGCGACGAATAGGAGTATTAAAGTTTATTTCAGACAGCAAATCGGCACAATCAATCCGATTATTTAGCAAATTATAAATAAATAATTGATCCGCAATCATACGCCGTTTATGAAGACAAGGTAACTTTAAATTACTGACATTAGGGAATTTACATTGGATGTACTTATGAAATTTATTTTGTACTTTGTCTATTAAATTTATATAAATGTTGTATTGGGGATTCCAAATGCAGGAAGCGTATTCTAAGTGACTTCTGACTAATGAGGTGTATAGTACCAAGGTCGTGCTTGGATTTTTGAATGGTTTACAAACTCTCATTAGGAAGCCTAACATTTTATATGATTTAGATAGAATAGCCTCTATATGAGTATTAAAATTAAGTTTTGTGTCCAAAATTACTCCCAAATCCCTGCAGCTGTTTTTTTTTTTGATATTAATATTGTTAAAATTATAGGGAAAAGTTATTGTTTTTTTGTTTCTAGTAAATGTCATTTTATGGCATTTCGAAACGTTTAAAGCTAGGTCGTTCTCTTGGCAGTAAGTTGAAAACCGGTTTAAATCGTTTTGCATGGCATCACAATCAGAAATAGAATTAATAGAACAGTATATTTTCATATCATCGGCATATACACTAAATTTACAGTGAAGAAAGCATTTGGAAATATCATTGATATAATAAATAAACAGTAAAGGGCCCAGATGGGATCCTTGTGGCACTCCTGAAATTACCTCGACAGGGTTAGACTTAACACCATTTACAATAGTAATTTGGTTGCGGTTACTTATGTAAGATTTTATCCATCTTTTCAAGTCACCGTGTATTCCCAACGAAGAAAGTTTATTGATCAGGATGTTATGATTAACGCGGTCAAATGCTTTTGAATAATCAGTGTAAATTGTGTCGATTTGCTGTCTTTTATCCATATTTTTATGCAGGAAGTCAGTAAATACTGCAAGATTTGATGTTGTTGATCTACAACGAACAAAACCGTGCTGGTAAGGGACAATTAGTGAACTTGTAACTGAGTATAATTGGTCGTAGACGATCCTTTCTAGAACTTTGCTTAATATTGGCAATTTAGCTATCGGTCGATAGTTAGTGACGTCGTGTTTATCTCCACTCTTAAAGATTGGAGAAATAAAGGCTGTCTTCCACCTATCTGGGAAACAACTTTGTTTTATAGATTTTTTAAATATTGCACAAACGGGTGGAGTCAAATTATGAGCACAGTTACGTATGAAAATACCCGGCAGACAATCTATACCAGGTCCCTTTTTTGGGTCTATGCTTAGTAGATATTTAAGCGTGTTACTTTTGTTAATATTGATTGTAGAGATTTCAATAGATGCAGAATCAATAAAAAAAAATTATGTTTATGTATTTATTTTAAGTTTTTCTTTTAGCTATTATTTAATAATGTACATGCTTCCACTTTCCATTATGTTGTATCCCAACTCAACACAGGGCTCGCGCCTCATAGAGTTAGGGATACGTTACTATTTTTTTTATATATATTTGTATTTGTATGAATAAATAAATAAAAATATTTCAAAAATTTAAAACCCTGTTTTATGAACTGACGCGTCTTAAAACAAAATAGAGGGTCCACTCATCAACTGAGAAATACACGCGTTTTCAGGGAGTTCTTTTAAATAATCAATTATTTTCAAAAACAAATATCACCATCATCATTCCCTTTTCGTAACTAGTGATGCATCGCGTCGTAACTTGATCATTTTTGTTACATGGAGGTAAGATAATTAGTCTTACGCTTCAGATGCCAGTACAGGAGCTATAAATATTTTAGTGTAAAAACACGTTTGAAAATATATATTAAATGTCACATAAAATATCATGTCAGGAATCAAACTCGAGACCTTTCGCGTGGTAGGCAAACGCGCTGACCACTACACCACAAGGCCAATATTTTTGTAACTCTGATGTGTATCTTCTTTGCATATTTATTTATTTTAATGTCGATGTTTCATTAGTTTTTAGTTGCATTTTTTTACCGGTTGATGTTCTGCATAATATTAATACAATATTAATCAAAGAAGATCGGTTATATTTTTTTTATAAACTACACACGATTAAAACAACGTAATAGTACGGGGTAGAAAATACGTTGAAAAACGATACCTCCATAAATGTATGAGTACCTTCAAACGTAGTTAATATTAGTCCTAGGCAAAGTCGTTATGGACAGGTATATATTTTCAAGGATTCTTGCCTCTCGTTAAATGCATACTTACCATTTTCTGACTTCTTACTATGCCATTAAATCTCATTTTCTTCTAACATGTAATACAGCATTTCATTTTAAAAACAAGATTACGGTTAACTACTTTTACGTTAAACGCTTCACTAATAATTAGGGAGTTTTAAATTCAAACTAGCTTTCTATCGCTTTTCTTGGAAACATTTTGCGTAAGGACCTACACATAATCATTTTACAGCATTTACTTCAACCGTTTAATAGATTACACTTGAATTTTTGAAATAAATAAACAGGGATTTATTAATAAACAACCACTAATTTTAACAAAAAAAAGTGATAAGTGCATTAAAAAAAATACTAGTAAATATAAAAAATAATCGTTATTCAAATATAGTATTTTAGAAGAATTTTTGATTTTTCAACTCATTAATGTACGCACGCATTATTCGGATTTATTTTTCTTTAAAACTATTGAGTAGGTACTTGTTAACTTTTAACTAATGTTTTTGAAAATATATTTACAGAAACTGCAATATCCTCAAACACGTTATACAGCAATTAAGGCCGATTTTATTTTCATTATTCTTCTGAGAATCAATTAAAACGTGTCCAGCTTGTTTAGTAAATATTATTTTATGTTTCCACTTCAATTTGCATACTAATTTGCATGTCGTGTCCGACTATAAGTGGAATAATATTATTTAGCAATTTTCAAAGAATTAAAATTTCTCATGGATCACCTACCGACCAATATGACTCCATCACACTCTTCGCTACCGTAAATCTGATATTAATGACAACATTGGCAAATTTCGACACAGAGCTGTTCAATTGGATATTTTTGGACAACTTTGCATTTTGCTGAGAATCGAACCTGAATATCTGTACGAGAAACCAATATCTTGGTCACGGTAGTTTATTTTACCTTTGTTAAATTTAGAGAAAATAATGCTAAATTATGATACATTTTGCGTTGCCTCAAAGGCAAGTTAAATAAATCAATATCTATTATAGTATTATGTTCGTTCGCGAGAAAATGAAGTCGTGTGGTAGTACAAGTACCTATACACAGTTTGAAATTTGAGAAATTTACTTTGTATTTTTATTGCAATGCAACGCAAGAGATGAGTGACAAATAAATTAATAAGATGCAAATGTCTCACCAGCTGTGAAAAGGCTACTGCGGCTACTCCAACTTCGAACTCCCCCATCCCGAAGACGTAGAGCGTCTGTAGCGTCTCCGTGCTCCATATTCTGATGTGTGCCTGCGTCTTGCGGCCCCTCCCCGCTCGCTGACCGGAAGCCACTAATTCTCGGGACGGATGTAACTCCATGCTAAAAATTACACACAAGTACGAAAATCAGTATTCTATACGATTTAAACAGCATAACCAACATTTTTTTATAAAATTCAAATTATTTTAATATTTATGTTCATTGTTTTAAAGGTACATGTGGGCGATTTGAAAATTACCTCGTAGTTAACATAATAACAAGTATAAAAAAACAGTATCAAAATAAGAAACTCGACGGTTACTCTGTTTTAGTATTAAAAAAGTAGCGATATCATCAGTATTGCATATAAGTATTCAATTATTATTTCACTATCTAGAAATCAGAACGATTAAAATCGATCATTTAGATGTATTGAAAATAATAATCTCATAAAAGTAATTGCCGCACTCAACAAAGTTTGGCAGTAGGTCCTTGGAAAATATTGGCCATTCCGAATATAATAAACTAAGACACGAAAAACTGAATAAAAAATCCAGAAGTGTCGCAATTAAAAAATATTTCTTAAATCTTTTTGATAGTGATAATTATTAATGTAGTTTATATAAGATGGTGTTTTATGTTTCTTATACAATAATGTTTTCTATTAATTTCGGATGTATTAATTTGTATGATATTATGTATCGTCAAAAAAATGTTTTTTCTTATGTACGGTCCCAAATGAGTTTCTAATAACTCCTGGGAGTATAATATGTAATTTTTGTATTATATGTTTTATTAATAATAATAATAATAATAATAATAATGTTTAGTCCTTTGGCATAAACTGAAGGATCCTGTGAACTTGTTTTTTTCAGAAGTTTCTATAAAAAGATTGTCAAGTTTGTGGGAGTAGCCATATAAAAGTGCTATTCTGAAAGATTCTGAAATCCTGAAAATCTCCCGTTCAGCACGCTCTCCGCTCGGCACTCACCACTGTATGTCCTCCGTGTGGCCGATGTAGTGGCGCTGCGCCTCCTCGTCCCTGTCGAACATGACGGCCACGGCGGCCACGAAGTACAGCAGCTCCCCCGTGGGCAGCACCCACAGGTTGCGGCGCGAGTCCGTGCCCCGGTACCCGTAACTGTGCCCAGTTTGTCAAGGGAAATACACTGCTTTTTGTGGAAGTATATTATGCCTACTTTTACTTCGGTTATGCTGGTAGGTAACGCAATTGTGTCATTCAATCGTATCGCCTCGGATGTTGATATATTTCATTACAGTAGGATTACTCTTAGGAGGGCAATTTCCAAACTGTAATATGTATGTCAATTTAACATGACAATTATTTTTTTTTTCTTTTCTATTTAATAAATCTGATATGTTTATTTTGTAATGTGTTAAGAATTAATTGGATACTCAATGGAACGAAAAATAAATAAATAAAATGAAACATTATGTATAAATAGTATACTACACTTTGGCCGTGCGAAATTCATTCGTCACATCATAATTGTTATTACCTTTTTCTTTCTACACCTAATGGTGAATAGGGTACTGCATTGATACACCAATTAAAAGTAAGTAATGGAACTTTGTTAAGACAATAAGTTATTAAATCAAGACCTGAATATTTTAGTACGCTGGAAAAAAGACACCTTTATAACACCAGGAATAAAAATACATTAAACATTCCGTTGGTGAAATAATCATTTTTACCAAGAGAACCCATATACATGGCAGTAAAAATTTCAAATTAGCTTCCCAAAAAAATAAAGGAAATAAATTGTATTAAAATTTACAGCAGTGTTAAGTGTTTCGAATAAATAAATGTAGATGAATATTTGGAAGATGCAATTGAATACATAAAATGTAATTTATGAAAGCAATAGACACAACAATAATGTTTCAACTGTTATTTTTTTTTTTTTTGTTTTGATCTTTTAAATATATTTTTTTATAACTGTATTTTTTTTGGTCTAGCTGCAAGAATTTGGTAGTGGCAAAAAGTTCGCCATTTAACCGTACACCTTTGTTTTTAAACGTCTTCACGAAACAGCTTTATTTGTGAAACAGCAACTGTTATTGCTACTTTTGTAAAGAAAAACCGAAATGCCAATCTCTAATTTAGACTATTGGTTTTGTGTATCATCAAACATACTTACTTTATATAAGTTTGCCTAAATTTAATACCGGGTGAGTCCTAGACATCTTTATTTCTCTCTAGAATTTATAAACCGCATACATTTCAATTATAGTGATCTCACCGAGAATTGAACCCGTAATCGCCATGCGTGAGGCAAGCGTCTTACCATTACACCACGACAACAGAGCTGTCAGTATTCTAAATACTGACAAATATGTTCAATGTTGAAGGTTGCTATCGATTGTGTTTTTTATTTTTAAAAAGCTGATTAATGCTGAGCTACAAAAGTATTAAATTATCTTATGACATTTTTGGAAGCGGGTTGTGGCCCTACAAGCAGTGTCGCGGAGTCTGGATCAGGAGGTCCCTAAGTTTCGAACCCTGTTCTATCACAGGATTTTTTATGACTTATGTAATCATATGAACGAAAATTTTTGTATTTCAAATATGTATGTATTTTAATAAATTATGACCGTTCCTTCCGCCGTAAGGCCACTATCCCGGAAGATTTTGACGCAATAGAGGAACGTTCATATTGCAGTCAATTTACATTATGTTTATTGTAAGAGGAAGTAGGTAAATATAAGCATAGGTACATATTTATGTACCTATGCTATTTAGCAAGCCAAAAAAAGGCAACTATTTTATTTAAAATAACAGTTTCTTTAATACATATAGATATTACTATTTGCACTAGCCAATGTAGTGTTATAACTAAAAAATTTGAACCCATTTTACGATAGAGAAGGAGGAACATTGTGATAAGAAATTCTTAACAACTAAAAATACGTTATATTTTAAATCGATTACGGTATCTTTAAATATCACCTATTTGCCTTATATATGCCTTAAGATAATATATGTCTTTATGTAATTTAAAAATGAATAAAAAATATTTTTCAAGGATACACCCAATCTAGTTGGAGCTTCTTGTCTGGTGGTGAGTTTTCTACTGGAGCGTGGTGGATGGGAGGATAGAACGTCCTACGCAACCCTCGGATGGTCACCCTGACCGGCTCTTCCTTCAGGACCTCCAGCAATGTATAATCTGCTGAACAGAAAATAAACACCAATTAAGGAGTGATTCTTTCACGTGGCAACATGACCTCATTTTATTTTATTTAAAAAGAGAAATTCTTGAGTTTTTATTTACACAAATATTTACATTTTCAGAGCATTTCCTAAAAGCCGTAAATAATTTGTGATGGAAAAATGGAAATCGAGTTGTGGTAGAGTGGGATTTGAACCTCGGACCTTTAGCCCGTGAGTCCACAATACTACCACGGGACTACAACCCGGTTTCTTTACCATACTGAGATAAGTATGTAAAAAGCTTCGAAACCCCTATTGAATTGACCTGTATACACAGTTTCTTAAAAAATCCCACTGGAGGCACCACAAATCAACTCTTATTACATGACATATAAAAATTTCTCAGTCAAAAAAAAATATATCATTTATTTTTTTATCTTTTTTGAATAAAATTGATACTTCAACAATGTTTGATTATGTCCAAATGCTTGCAGACTGGCTGGATTTCCTCCCTAGGGAGTTGTTCATATTCTTATTCTATACCTACTTGTTTATTTATAATGTATTTTTGTGGATATCTGTTCGATCGATTTTATTTCATGTTTTTTCGTTTCTACATGTATATTTGCTGTATCACCGTTGATATCTCAAATAAATAAAAAAAACAACAAAAAAATGAAGTGCGAATGAATTAGGTTGCCGCTAAAGGGATGATATATTATGATGAAATTAACAGACAAATAAATTTTAAAAATACACGGAAAAGACTTTCCATCAAAATACTCAACAGAGATGGAATATCTTTTTGGGACGGAAAATGAAAGTCTAGGCATTTACGGGGTGTTATGACCTGTCGTATTGTGGATTAAGTGGCCACTTTTTGACACTATAATTTTCAACATTCTATGTTGGTCAACACAATCATATTTGTTCAATGTTGATGTTTGCGAAGCAAATTTCTGAAACATTCATTGATATGAGTAAATTTTACTAGATACTCGTATGTAAAAACGCTTGAAACATTTATATTCATTTTCTGTGGCTAGCTTATCAATCTTTAGAGTTTAATCTACTAGTACATGTCAGATTTACTCAAAATATTAATCAGCCTTAATTTTTATATGAAATTCAAATATAAGGATGCACATTATATGTAATACGATAAACCAACTTGAAAAATAAAACAGTAATTTATTATAAAGTATCAATTTTAAATATTATTTCTATAATATTGAAACTGACTAAAGATTATTCTTGACATATTTTTTTGTAGTTATTATTGAGTGGATAAAATATTTGTATTCATTAAAATAGTAGACATAGTTTATCAAATATTTTACTCAATATTTATTGTTTTAGCCGTTATTGTTAATGAAATGTACTTCTAGTGAAATAATTAGTCACGATAAAAACATATAACACAGGTACTGTAAAACTAATGAGAGTAACAAGTGAAATCTACCGTCAAGCTTCCAAAGTACATATCTGATCGTTTGTGCGTCACAGTGCATGCAGGTATACTTACAGGTATACTTTTCAGAATAGGCATATCGCGTCGCGCGTGTCAGCCGAAGAGAATTATGATTTCCGGTTCCGTACTTGTCTACTCATTCAGGTTCCCAATATGAGATAACGTACATTTCTGATTGATATAAAATATTTTTATTTTTAATTTTATTGAGGAAATCATACAGTCTTGAAAAATAACACCAATTATTACAAATTTATATCTATTTAGTATGAATACAAAAACAAAGAAAAAAAGCAAAATACACGTATACGGTAAGGATTACATTTTTAACGTTTCGAGACAAATTTGGTTGTGAAAAAATATTTCAATCATTTCACAATTTAATTTACATAATTTTAGTTCGGTTATGAAAAAACGATGATCAAGGGAGGCTCGGGAGAAGGAAGGGAAGGGAAAACAATTTCCATTTATTGTAAATTAACATCGCCGTTTATATCTTCCTCAAAAAATAAATATAAACATCTTTAAGTGCACCCAGCGAATAGCCTGTTCCCATTGTTCCCAGTGGGCTGGCCGATTAAACGTCTATTTTGTGTACATTATGGGGAGTAACGTCTTTCAATAATGCGTTTTTTTTTTTTTATTGGCGAAAATTTTCAGAACAAAGTACAAATTACAAAAACAGTGTACCTACCTCAGAGTAATAATGCGCCAAGATATAGAGGAGCCCAAACGTAGGAAAACCATTCTATGACTATTGGGTATTAAGTTAGCTACAATTCACAGCAAAACAATGCGCCGTACTCAGGTCGAGAATTGCCAAATGGATATTAATTTGCATTGTAAATACTTTTAAATATTTACCTGTGTATTTATTTTTGCAGGGTTATTCCAGTGTATTTTTCTTTAATTCGCCTATATTTATTTTATAAAACTAAAAATACACGTGTGTGTTTATTTCGTTTATTTATTTATTAATTTTATTCACAATATACTTTTGTTACATTTATTGAAACATAAATCCCAACCCAACTGTATATACTTTATTACTTATATGTGTATATGTACGTCATGCGCGGTCCGTCTATATATTGGATGGAACTCATGCTTCCCTTGAAATTTGACTCTAAACAATCAGTATCTATTTTCTTTTTATTAAATAAAATCAGCCATAAGTTTACTAATCCTTTAAATAACCACAAAAAATAGTTTATTATTGGTTTGTTGTTTTAATCGAAGTTGTCTGAGAAGGATTTAATGTTCATTCATCAATAACGTCCAAAAAATCGCGATAACCCCCACACACAACCTTTCGACCGCGCAGTCATGTGCGAACTGGTATAAAATACACCGCGCTTTGTCTGATTTTGGATTATGGAACTACGCAAGATCTTTAGTTCCTTTAGGGCGGGACGTCAATACAGAAATTTCAAGTCCACAGATGCGCAAATAGAGATATTTAATATCTCTGGAACCAATCCTAACAAACACATCCAGGTTCATTTTATATGTATTGTGACGGTTTTATAATAAATTTAGACGTAATTTGAATTTCTGTGTTAGTAGTAGGTACAAATTTTACCTTTATATGTACTTATTACCAAATGACTGCTTCCCTAATCGAAAACTTCACCGCACGCTCCTGATGTACATGAAGGTGCAAATTATGAAAAAAAATACAGCTTTCCCATAAAAAAAGTATTCCCTCGACGTCTTTGCCCGAAAATAGTGAGACGATATGCAGAGAAAAAAGTCAATGTGACCACGAACCATATCTTTCTTTGCATAAAAAAATAAGCAATTTTTTTAAAAGCCTGAATATGAATCATTTGGGTTTGTCTCAATATTTATGTTTTTGTGTATTGACACTGGTTTTCGAAAAAATCCTAAGAAGTCTTCTGAGGGGTTTTTATCGAACATTCGCAATATTATTTCAACAATGAAGAAATCCATAAAGGGGCAAAGGAATTTGGATAAATGGAAAATAAATAAAATGAAAACAAAATGTTAATGAGGTGAAGCAAACATTAATACCTGAGACAACAAAGTTCTGTGTGTCACTCGGAACTTTGTTGCCGGTAAATAGTATATGCATGTAAAATTGTATCGACAAATGCTTTCAAATTGTATGTTTTCTAGTATGTATCTTTGTTGAATTACCTAATAAAATAAAATAAAATAAAATTTTAAAAATATGCAACATTGTTGTCTTGAATCTACAGTCGTCAGTTGAAATCATGTTGCATTCGTACCAGCTAAATTAGACATTGTACAGACTTGAAATTGTCAAACATCGTAGAATGTTAAAAATGGAACCTTTTTGCATCAAAATGTCAAAAAGTGAAAAAATGTTAGTTAAACCATTGTTGTTTTGAAGTCACGTAGTGCTACGGACTCACGAAGTTGAGGTCGAAGGTTCGATCCTCGATCTAACGTGTTCCCATTTTTTAAAAGTGAGTTGTTTACAACTCCTTGAAAATGCCCCAAAATTTGAATATTTGAGCAAACCAAAAGAACGCAAATATTTATTTTTTATTAAAAAAAAAACATTTATTAAGGTAGTTCCCTCCAGAAATAAAAATAAAATTAATTTAGAAAACGGCCAATGTTTTACCTTTCTGCACACTTTGTACGGAGGTAAACGACCCTGAATTCAAATTTAACATGACTCAAGATACATAACTATTACCTGTACATAATTAAATTTCTGATCAAACTTACTACCCTAATATTCTTATAAGATAGGTTGTAGTGCTGACGTCAGTGGCCAAATAAGAATGGTCTTTACCCACTATGGCTTGGATGTTGTTATAACGAAACTCGACCGTTTGCTTGTAATATGTACGTACTGTGTTTCAATATTATTATTATGTAACTTGAGTGCCAGGTACCTCTTTTTGTATTTACATACATAAGTCATGTATGTATAATATAATGTTTTGTTCGTGTGTGATTTCCACCGATGCCTTTCGTATGGAAATTTTGTTGTGACGCAAAAGGAAACGAATAGGTACGTCTTGAGTTAAAACTTTAATGCAGAAATATAAAAACTTTTTGTGGCCAAAATTCGAAAAATACTTTGATTTGCAATATTTAGTAAAAAAAATTTAAAGGATATTGAATAAAGACGTATTTTTTTTGCTTATCTGAGTGCAATCATTAAATTATTACATCGTCAATATATATTTATTTTAACTAATACCAGTATATCTCAGTAATAATTAAATAATAATTCGCTTGCGCTTAAAGAGACGCCCTTTAGCTTTATTACATAGAACAAAAGCGTTACAAATTTTTGGTTCGGTTTTTAGTTTAACAACAAACATGTAACTGACGATTTCAGTTCGCGCTTGCGATTCTCAACCTGAGTACCTACGGCCCATCGTATCGCTGTAAATTGTAGCTAACTTAATGGTTGATAATCATATAATGGTTTTTGTCCGTACGCGCGACTCTATGATCCAATGGTGTATTATTACTCTAAGCAGTACACATGGGGGTTCAAACTATCAGTAGGGTCGCACTGAGTCACATCTTGCTGGGGAGTGATTCTATAAAATGCTGCTAACACCCAGTTGCATTCCACTGGCAACACTACTGACTTGTTCAACTCGTTAGCGTCTACGTCATGAACCCTGGGCAATGGGCAATGGGATTACACTCATAACGGTGTGATCACAGCAGATAACGAGAGGATGAAAGGCGAGTTTCTGGCGCCTCAAAACTAAACCCAACTAGCTAAGGGAAGGTAACCCCGACAAAAATATCCACCTGAGAAGGCAGCGGAAAACCACTCTGGTCATTTTTTCCTAGGAATCACTTTGGCGAGTACATACAAAAAGCCGTTGTCAAGGCTGCGGAATATAAGAGTAGCGCATGACCGAGATGCTTTCGCTGCAGTGATCGCCAACGTCAGCGCCGTCGGGGACCTGGCAAGGCACCGCTTCGATATGGAACATATCCATTGATATTTAAAATTTACAAGACTCACGTTAAAGACATCGATGTTGTAAGCATATTGGTTTGCAAGTACATGCATCCGCACTACTGGTGAATTCGTGCTGTAATTGGTCGATGATGAACCGCAGTAGAACAAAGTATTTCATCGGGTAACTCGACCAGGCACTCGCACATTAATCAAATTTATGAGTTCACAACAATCGAACATTGATGTTATTATTTTTAATAAAAAAAGCAAGTCGTTTAATTTTCGTCTGTTTTCTAATGTTTGGATGTTTAAGTAATCATTTGAGTATATGTAATTTATGTATTCAATCGGTATACTTAATTTAAAATTGATAAAACGCAAATATTTATGAAGAACTCTTTCGATGTCCTTAACATGAACCCTGTAATACGGTAACCATATAACTGAGTTATACTCGAGTTGACTTGGCACTAGGGCCATATACAATGTTTTCATTATTTTTACAGACTCAAAATCCCGTATCGTTCGCAGCGAAAATCTCAAAGTTATCATGCCTTGGTAATGTTTGTAAATGTTTAATAAACCTCAGTTTTTCATCGAAAAGAATACCCAAGTCTGTCATCTCTGTAACTTTTTGTTATGGTGAAGAATTTATTTTATACGTGAAAAAGGTGGGATTTCTGTTGCGGCAGATTGTCATAATAATTTATTTTTTTCACACCAATTATACAAATTATTAATATTTGATTGCAGATTTCCACAATGACTAATTTCCAATAATTTAAAAAATAATAATATCGTCCACAAAAAGCAAAACTTCGACATCACGGAAACAGGATGTAATGTCATTTACAAAAATTTGAAACAGAACAGGCCTAAGTATGTGATAAAAAATATGTGTTATCGTCTGCGATTAAAGTATTGTTTTAAATGAGGATAATGTCTTAATTAATATTGAAAATCTACAGGTTGCCAACCCCTGGCCCAGAATTCTTCGGGTGTGGAGTATTAAGAAACGCTTATTGATTTTACCGAATAAAGTTAAGAATGAAACTGGATGGTGTGTAAATTACTTCAACCACGCGAAAAATAGTTTCTTTTGTAAATTATTTTACGTGTAGTGCCACATAAATTTGAACGGAGTTTCAATCATCTGTGTTTGTAATAAGGCGTACGAGCTACCGACATAATTCATAATAAATAATTATTACCTATATAATAATAGATATTTATTTTTCATATATAAGAAGTTTGTGAGAAAATATCCATGTTAATTGTATATTAAATAAAACGCGTGCATTTTTCAATAATTTACTGGCAATTTGCATGACAATTTAGTGTGCTAACACAAATAAATTTTTAAAAATCTAAAAAATGTAACGAATGTAAATTTTACGTATCGAGCGAGCTATTGAAATAAAATTATGTTTTTATGTACCAAGAAATCACTCTTAATTTAAATCCATAAATGTGAAAATCGCACTTGAGAAATTCAAATGTAAAAAATATAAAAATTAATATTGAAAATAAATACAAACAATAAATAGTAAATAATTTTATGTAACGCACTATAACACCTTAAAAATAAAAATTTGGTTAATGATAATTTTATTTACTCAAATAAAAAAAATATCGTGGCATAGTGATTATTATTCCATTGTTATTTCTAAACCATTTAACACTAGAACAAGCTTCTTTGTCAAGGTTTACGTAACTAATGAATTGATTCCTTTTTATTTTATTTCTATCATGTTCACTAAATACTACACGTGGACCCAATAAATCAAGTGGTTTTTTCTTACACGAGTGGTAATTTGTTATCATTATTTTCGAAGTAAGCCAGGAGAGGACTAAAAGAAATATTGTTTATTTGGTTATTAATTATTGTTTCGTAATAGTGTGAACAAAGGTGTTTTATTTATTTTATTATAATGAATAACCACAAAGTTAGTGCTTCAAATATAAACTTTATATTAAAATAATTGCTATTTATTACAATCACCACCGTTTATATCTTTCTACAAAAAAAATAATCTATAGTGTTCGCCCAGCGCCCAGCCCGTTCTCAGTGAATGATGAAACTAGCCGATTACCTCAGTTTATTTCTTTATACAAAAAAGTGCACTGTATTTTACATCTTTAACCCACGTCAGCTTTTTCGGTACTAAAACAAGCTTGCAGATTACAAATATTTTTTGAAGATTCTCTATTTAGAAACTAGTATTTCTCTTTGACTATTTTTCTTTGATAGGATACCGTTGAAATATTATGTATCACATAGGACATGTGGCGTTCGCAGTGGCCGTTTTTGGCCATTTTCATTTTAAAAGAAATCGGCCAGTGCTCACAGTTGACAGTTACTGCTGAATGTCATTGTGGTATTTGTTAGTAAATTTTTGTACAAGTATTGTATTAAAATAGTGTAGAATAAAGTACGTATATCGCGTGGTTAATAACAATTGTTGTTTAAGTAGTTTCTTACAGAACCATAGAAAAAATAGTAATTTATAATTATATTACTTATATATTATGTATGTACTTATATGCAGGTACAATTTAATAAACATGTTTTGCAGATTACCTGTAAAATAAGTCACGGCTCGCCATTGCCTGATAGTGGTAAAATAAGGTTGGTATTCCTATCCGTATTTTACCGCTATGCCTTGGCGTAACTTTATACTACCTTTATGAGTAAGACGCACATTTTTTTTGAAGGTATAAAGTAATTTAAATATTTGAAAAATGTATAGGTACGTGATAATAAAAAAAATATGTTGAAAAGAAGAAATATTACCATCTTTCACCTCTTCATACCGTGAATTTTTGGACCACTGTTTGACCAAATGTTTCAAAATACGTGTTTGAAAACTTAAATTAATGAACACGACGTTACAGCACTGTCTCCTGAGAAAAATTTTAGCACAATCTTTTAAGAGATAGTGAATGCCGTCCTGTAATGAAACTGAGGACGTGGAAATCCCAATAATGAAAATGAACAATGTCCAACCTGAGGTGCGCAGAATCTCCGCCTCTGGCGCGTACAGCACGCGGGGACGACTCTTGCTGCGGGCGCGGCGCGCGCGCGCGGGCGGCTCCTCTGGGGCGGCGGCCAGCGCGGCGCGCGATCGAGAGCGCCGCATGGGGGATTCGCCCCCCGGCGGCGGGGCGGCACTCGCGGCCCCCACGGCCCCCACGCCCAGGTAAAATGTCTCCACGTCGGCGAACTCGTTGCGCAGCTGAGAGAAACTGCGAACCTAAAATTTAAAAATATGGTTTAAATGTGCAAATAAATTAATATGAACACAATTTTTTTTAACGTCCGCGTTCGATGGGATTGAACCATTTTATTAAAAGAGAAATTGAATTGTTACATACTTTTTAATTATTTTAATAGTAGGCAAACAGTACTCTGCTAATATAAAATAAATTTTCCATTGCAGGATTTTTACCTAGAGTCCTTAAAATATAGCTTGATTAGAATGACAGCTGTCAAAATAATTTCATTAGTGATGGGAAATTACTGATCACTGATCAAATCGATTTTATCAGTTATTTCATGCAATCATTAAACTCTGTTTCCGAAAATTCATACAAAAAACGCAAAAACAAGGCTATTATAGTGTATTTAACACAATTATTTACAAAAAAATTAGACATTTATACATTTTTCATGAACAACATCAAATTAATGTTTTTTTTTATTCTATCAATTTACATTGATCAATTTGCCTCATCTCTAGCGTTTTTGCGAAATGATGTAACCTTGTAAGAACGTCATTAATAATTAGGTTTATTTTAGTTTTCTTTTAGTTTTAAAGCTGATTTTATATATTGATGTTGATTTATGTTTCAAGCATTGTTTTAAAAAAATAAAATAACAAGCCAGATACAAATGATTTTTCGTGTGTCAATATAAATAATTCCTTTGACGTGACTACAACGTTATGTCGTCACTTTTTCTGACAACTGTCATTTGAATCATCTTACATTTTAAGGACTATAAGAGTAGATAATCACTTAACAAATAAAAATCTATCCAACCTAATTTTACAGGGCCAATTTTATGTAGATTTCTACGACCATCACCGGTGTGAAATCGATCAAAGATGCTATTTATTATAGATTATTTTTAATACAGAACATTTTTTTTTATTATGACAACTTTTATTTTATAATACGTAATAATGATAATATGAATCCTTAATCCGTCTTAAGAGAGGTGACTTATGCCAAAAATACAAAAATTAATATTAAAGGTGTAAATCCAGAACTATGAGTCCGGGAGAAAGAACGATAAATAAAATTAGAACCCTGGACAGGTGTTTCCGACTCGATGGCTACTATCACGTAAAAAACCTGAAAAAGGAAATCGAATGAAAATAAATCCAACTCATGGTGAAATATGATTGACGTGTTCGCCTACCATGCTAGAAGTCCCAGGTTCGATTCCTAGCAAAGTCAACCGAAATATTTATTTTTAATGTAATATTTATGTATTATTCGTAAGCGACACCAATATTTCATTGAGTGGGCTAAAACCTAAAGTGTAAGAGTAATTTACTGACATTTACATAACAAATGATCGAGATACGTTACAGTCTTATATTTAAAAAAAATATGTTTTTGTTTTATATGGTACAGTAGGGAAATATCACATACTACGAATACCGATAAAAACATGTAAAATATATTTAGAAAAATGAATTGTGTTTTCAAAATTAACATAAATATTGTAGAGATATAGTATAAATTTAAAAAAAAAATCATTTTTTGTGAAATTGTTAAAAAAAATATGTCTTTACAAAAACACGATATGTTTGGCCTTGACAATTGCAACGTAACGTAAAATATATATATATTTATTTATTCATATAAACATACATCTTAACAAAAAAATAATAACGTATTCCTAACTCTAAGTTCAAGAGCCCTGTGTTGAGTTGGGATACAACATAATAGAAAGTGGAAGCATACATGTTATTAAAGAATACTACTAATTACTAATTTTGACAAACATCTGGACAACACGCTTAATATTACTATAATAAATCTATGCAGTGTCTTGCAGCAGTCTCCTGAAATGGTTTCTTCCCTTAGACAAAATCCAAACTGATTCGTGACAATGTTTCATATAAATTTAAACGGTCATAATGTTTAAAACTTAACCGAAGCGTGACGTATTAGGGGCGTAGTTGCAATGAACCGTTTCCGCGGGAATTTAAAATAAGAAAGTCTTTCACGGGCTCTTATTAATTTAAAATTGTAAAAAATGAGATATTTCTCTATTGGCTCTGCACTATTTAGCAATTTTACCGGAATAAATTTAATATTATTTGGTTTGCCAATGCTGTCTCCTATGCACCACTGGGTGCAGATGGGAAAATTATGATGGTGAAATCTGGAATAATTTAGAAAACTCCACCCGGTAAAGTTTATTTTATTTAAAATTAACTGAACTTATGACATGTCGGCTGGTTAAACAAGGTCACTTTATTTACCTATTTAATTTACGCGAATGCCTGTATTTATTGTCTATTCAATAATTTACATTTTTTAAATAATATTTTAAGTACTTTTATGTTGGTACCAATTCGCACATATAAGTATGAAAAAGACATTATCTTGTCATTTATTTTTATTTTCGTTGTATGATGAGGATATTTTGTTATTTATTATTTCTTTCTAATATTCCGACTTCCAAATTATCTTCATGTATGTAGCCTAAATACCGAAGTATTTCAAGGTATTCTATAAAATAAATCTCATAAGTTAATACCTTTAATTACTAACAATGAATATATTGTAGATCGAGTTCAAATTATGCTTACCTACTAGTATTTGTAAAAATATGTAGCAATATTTAACCACGAATTAAATTTTGGTGACTTGTAAAGTAATTAAGGCCATGTCATGGATAACAGTAAGAACCCAATTTGATTTTAAATACATAGATCGAAAGTTAGATTTTACTAAACTGACTACCTAGCGATGGAAAATAATAATGTTATTAACGATACCTACGAGTATTACTTATGTATTAAGGCTTTTACGATTTTGAAAATTACAAAAACCGTAGTTTGTTTTCATAAAATTAAATATATATGTTTTATTCTCATTGACAGTAAGAAATAAAAGATAATATTTTGGAACATACAAATAATTGTAGACAAGGAGTTTATCAAGATGAAAAAATATTACAAATAAATATTTTTGATTAAAACAACTAATGAAAAGTATTTGGATTCTTAGGAGATGAAGCAATACGGTAAAATCTCAGCAAGTTTCAAAATCAATGCAGAAGCTACAATACAAAAGTTTTCTTGAAATTTCGAATATTACCTCTTGTCCATTAACAGCGAACATTCTTTTGGCGCCACTCATTTTAAGAACTTGTCCCAAATCTTCTAGAACTTCTTCGAAAGGCTGTGTCGTTCTTAAATTTAGAAGCACTCGACACTAAAAAAAAACAATACATTTCGGATGATTCCAATATACGAGTATGTCGTCGTTATGGCTGATCACATGTACCGTAAAACTAAGAGACGAATAATATCTATCTTGTATTGGGTTTTAAATTTGTCAATAAGAACCCAAATTCAAACTGGAATCTGGTTGGAATAGAATATAACCCGAGATATAAAGTTACCTCATAATGCTAGGAAGTTGAAACAAAGATCGAAAGTAGTCAATTTGAGAAATTTAAACGATTTGAAGGAACCAGAGAGAATAACATCACTTTTATTTCATGTCAATATGTGTAGGAATTTCACAAAATTGTTTCGCAATTTAAATCATTTCAATGATTTGATATCTAAAAATCAATCTCAAACTTTTGGCAGAAGAAACTTTCGGTGAATATGATTCTTCCAAGAAGAATCTAAAAAGTAAGCGAAAAATATTCAATACTTAAATAAAGGCGTTTTAAAGCATTTAAAATAATGAATATTTCTGAGGTTGAAAGTATTAAAAAAAACTTTTCATTAACTTAAAAACGCGAAACTTAGCATGGGAGAAAAATAACATTCAGTAAAATTAGTTTTCTACTATAGTGACACTTAAATTTTATTGACTTCACAATACGCATACCGTAGGTCTGTTTAATTTTCAATTATTTGTTTATTTAATTGTGACAGAAAATTCATTGATTATAGGATGTTTTAAACACATATTTTAAGTCCTTTCCAATATGTAAAATTGCGTACGGCATTTGATCATCCATATGCATTCTACATTTTTATTACACAGACGGCGGTATTACCTGCACAGTGTGGTCCATATTATTAATAATCCTGATGACCCGTCCGGCTGAGGGCTTGGTGCCCCCCGCGGCCGGCAGATCAGCCTCCACCACGGAGGCCTTACGGGAAGGGGCGCGCCCCCATCCCTGGGTCTGGCTGGGAGCTCCATACCACACTCCGTTTTTCTTCCCGTAACTTGCCGCCTGTAACAACATACAGTCTGTCAATAAAGAGTAGAAAACAAGGGAGGGCGCCACTGTTGTTTAAATGGCAATACTAAAAATATAACACATGCTGGAAATGTAAAGGTGTGTATCCTACAATTTCGTAAAATATTAATTACACAAAAATATTTTTTCATTGCAATATATATAGGTACCCACTGATCTCAAAATTAAATGAAATACAATAAATAACATACAAACATAACTTAATAGTAAAATATTTTTACTATCGAAACATACAGTAAAGATAGGATTGTTAACAAGTTGGTAGAAAAAAAAATAACATGTAACTTTAAATAAAATATTAGGTGGTTTCATGTAGACGGTGATATTCCTCGTGTTTTAAAGATTTGTATAGATTACAAACGGACAGACCGACGGACACTCTTCTTTATAATATATATATAGATAAAAAACATATTTAAATCTCATTGAGAATCAGATTCAGAATCTAAAAACTCAACACCCAAAAATGGATCTTCTTCTATAAAACTGAGTTCAGCTTCATCTTCCGTGTCGCAGGTGTCGCTGTCACCGTTATTTACTTGAATTATCAAGTCATCAATATTTCCATACAAGGTGTTTCAATCCTCATAATACTTTTTTTCAATTTTTTCTACACGTTGGCAACAATTTCTCCAGTTTTCGGAGCTGTGACCACGGTGTGACCATGTTCTCCTAGTAATTCATATATTTCATATATGGGCTCTGGCTTGTGTTGTCTAACCAATATTAACAATGAAGGTTTCCTTCATGATGGATCAAAGGGGGTGTTATTTTCGAACAGCCAATATTTGATATCAATAATTTTTGTTGCCGATGTTGGTGCTGTGTTAACAATTATGGAATGATAAGGTGCGTTATCCATAACAATAATAGATGGTTCTGATAAATTTGGAAAAAGTCTTTCCACCACCCATTTTCTGAAATTATGCCCATTCATTTCAGAGTGATAGTCTTCCTTTGTTTTATTTCCACTGAAAATCAAAAGCGCATTAGGCACGAAACCTTTTTCGCTTCCAGCGTGCACTATAATCCATCTTTTACCTTTTGAAATTTAATTCCGCACTCCACTCACATTCACCGATTGCCAACATTTTTTCAGTTTATATGAAGAATGTAGATAACTTTCATCTAAATAAACAATATCTTTTCTCAGATCTTCCGGCAACATTCTATTATCCATAATAACTTTTAAATACGCTTCTCTCTTCGCTGCAACATTTGTTTTTTCTATAAGAATTTCACGGTTTGTCTTGCATTTTTTATATACAAAACCAATCGACATTAAGGTTTTTCTTAAATATTCGTGACTACCATCAAATTCCACGTCTTCTTTTAATACAACTAACAAACTTCTCAGCGTGGGAACTTCCTTTCGAACTGTATTTAAAAAATGTACCTTCTGACGAATAGCACTGATATCAAAATTATCTAAAGCTTTCGGAGGGCGACCCTTTCTTATTTTGCCTGGAGTTTGGAATTTACCCCCATTTGTTTCACTCTCATTGACAATTCGCCTGATGGTACTTTCTGATTTACCTGCAAAAAGATTTATAAAAAAATATAACTATGAGAGCCAACAATATTGTATATATATGTAAATAAAATAAAATAATAAAACATGTTTGAAAAATTGGAATAAAGTGCATTCAAATTGTTATTATTCAAATAAAACTGAAAATATTTTTACTAAAAATATTTTTTTTGTATATCGTTTACAATATTTTGCATTCACAGTGTCATTATGCTTCTTTAAGCATTAAGTTCTTTTTAGAACTGTCAAAACAGCATGTAAACATAATCTCAAATAAAAAGTCATTTCAAGTGTTTTCATGAGAGAGTATGAGATGTTTGAGTGTTACAGATCTGTCGTAAGACGTAGCATTACATTGGCGTACCGGGAGTTCATTTCCAACATGGAGAACAATATCCTTTCAGATCCTAATACCTTTTGGGACTACATAGGGTCGCAAAAGGCGGATGGCAGAAAAGTTGATTTCATGACATGGGGTGAAAAAATGTTTCAGGGTGCAAACACAGCTGAGGCATTTGCAGGCCATTTTAAAACAGTTTATAACAATGAACCTCCCCTTTTGGATATTAATATTGCCAAGTAATGTTCACAGACCGGCGCACAGTTTATTGATGTTTAGAATATCAATGAAAAATATGTGGCCGACACTATCAATAAATTAAATAATACAAATTCACTCGGTCCAGATTTTATTCCGAAATTCTTCCAAAGGTTGTTTGGAATTAATAAAAAAACCAGTTTGATTATTTTATAATCTTTCTATTAATACGGGGGTCTTCTCGAAAACATGGAAGACGTCAAAAGTAACTCCTGTACATAAAAGTGGATCTAAGTCACCCGTAGAAAATTACAGACCTGTAGTAATTCTTTCTGCTCCAGCGAAGGTATTTGAAATTATAATATGTTGAATCGTCGCTTCCCGAGTAGAGCCATTTATTATTGATGAACAACGTGAGTTCAGGAAAGGCCGCTCAGTTGAGACAAACCTAATGGTTTTCACGAATTACATTGCGGAAGCTCTGGATGCAGGACATCAGGTAGACTGTTCATATAATGAATTCGCCAAGGCCTTTGACACTGTCGACCATAATGTCTTATTAAATAAGCTGTATGAGATTGGTTTCTTGAATGGCATGTTAAAATTAATGGCGAGCTACCTCCTAAATAGGAACCAATACGTCTCCTACGGTCTATTCGCGTTAGAGTGTTTCCATACTTTCTCGGGTATCCCGCAAGGCTCTAACTTGGGTCCATTGTTGTTTTTAATTTTCATTAATAATATTTAAAATGTAATTTTGAATTCGCGTTTTCTGTTGTTTGCAGATGACTTGAAACTATTCTTAAAGGTGACAAATTCTGAAAATTTTTGTCTTCTTCAAGCATATATATCTAATATATCTGAATGGTGAAGGCGAAACAAACTTAGGTTTAATATTTCCAAGTGTTCGGTCACGTCCTTTACTAGAGCGTAAAAAAACTCTATTTCAAACATCAAATGTTAAGGATCTGGGCGTTAGATTTGTGAGCACCCTAACATTTTATGAACACATAGATACAATCAGTGGTAATGCATTGAAGATGTTAGGATTTGTTCTGCGTACTGCCAGGGCTTTCGAAAATACCTGCGTACTGTGAACACTTTACAACTTCTTGGTTCAAAGTAGACGCGAGAGTGGCTCAATGATTTGGGGGCCACATGAACTGAAGTACTCTCTTATGATATAAAAAATCCAAAAGAAGTTTCTGAGATATCTCTACATAAGAGAGTGCGGGTATTATCCTTGGCTCTACCCGACCAAGTTTCTCCAGGGTATGCTTGGTTACAACAGTTTAAAGACTAGAAGGAATGTGTATTTGACTACACATTTTTATTGATTGTTGCGCGGTATGATCGATAATTCTGAGATTATGATGAGCATTGGTTTGTTTATTCCCGATAATTACCTAAGACAGCGTCAGCATAGATTGATTCATATTCCGATATAGAGGACCAACCTGCCGATGGTTATGCATGTTGGAAGGACTACCGCTATGCTGAATAACATCACTCCGGGTGTTGATCTGTTCCATGTATCCGAAGGGGTTTTCCGGAGCAGAATTCTCCGACTATTTTGACAAGAGTCTTGTTATATATTTTTTGTTTTTTTATAATATGAATGTTTTAAATTTTTAGTTTGTAATGTATGCATTATTTCAAATAAATAAATTGAACTGAATCTCTTCTTCTTGCCGTGCCGACGCGCGACGTTGGCGATCACTACAGCGAAAGCATCTTGGTCTTCCTCTACTCTTATATTCCGCAGCCAGGACAACTGCTTACTACTTTTAATTAGGTAGAAAAATTTAATTGAAAAGTGTAAATTTTTACAAAATGACACCTTTTTCAATCATTTTATTAATCGAGCGGCTAACATTAATTATTTAATATGCGTGTTAAAACAGCGCATTATTACTGAATATTTAGAATTTTGTGCATTTCATGTCTACTAGACAATATATTTAGTTTTATACGAGTATATAAAACATACGAAGCAAATTTTAGAACTAATTTATTTTGAATGAAAAAATATAAACCACATGAGAAAATAAGTGTGCCGTCTAAAACTTTTATTATGCTACAAAAATCTGTCGCGTACATTAAAATATAATTAGAACACATCGATCACGAATATTTATTTCATTATTCTAAAATTACATTTGCGTCGTGTTGTAGGAAACGTGACAAGGATTTTTGTCAAAATATAAATAATGTTATTCACATGACTGACATGGCTGTGTAGGTTTAAGAAAAAAATCTAGGTTATCGACGAGCACGTTAAAAGATTTGGTAAAAATTAACGCTTTTAGTAAGACTTTTAAAATTATGTAACAATTCTTTGATGGGCGGACATAACAGTATAACTATATTTTTGTTCATTTTACGATTTCTATAAGAAAACGTTCCTTGTGTATACCTGTATCAATGGTATAACAAGTACACTTACACGAATACTCAAAACATAAATAAACAACCTTGGTCCCTATTAAACTTGGGTTTTAATAAAATAAGTATACCCATTTTTCATATTTTCAGTGGCACAAAGCGAACAAAAAGAGCGGTACAAATAATATAAATAAGTTTTAATAATAATGTTTGGATAGTTTTTATAGCGCTATTTTTGTGAAAATCACCTCAAGGGCGCTGTACAATAAATAAATATCCCAACACGTCTTGCAGCTACAGAGCGCATGGACGGTTGGGATTCTAGTTTCTTGTCTCCAATTATGATATATTACAATTATGATATATGTGAGCTAGATAACAGAACGTCTTGCAGCTACAGAGCGCATGGACAATAAGAAATCTAGCCCCTATTTACATTTTTTTTTTTTTTTTTTTTATTTGACAATGAAGTTAAGAGTTTAAGTGATATTTTAAAAACGAAATAAAAAGCAGATTTATAAAATTAGAATTTAGATAGCAACAAGTCATGCACTCAGTTGCAGCTACTGAGCGCATGGACGGTTAAAATTCTAGACCCCATTTACAAAATTTAGATATTTGATAGTTCATAACATTTACATAATATGATAGCTAACATCACAAAAAGTCTTGCAGCTTCAAAACGCATCGACAAATGGAATTTTAACAACATAAGAATGATTTTAAAAAGTTAATAATAATAAATAATTTTAAGAAACGCAATAATAATACATTGAGCAAAGAACTAGTAAGTATGGCAATTAAGTGAACATGTAACAGCACAAAAAGTAAAATATAAAAAAGTAAACAAAGATAGCAGTATTATAAGCACTCATTTCTGCATCATCTTTCAATATATCTGGAATATTTTAGTTATTTTGTGGCAACACTATAGACGTCACACGCGACGTCGCGCGCCAGGTCCGAGCGACGGACACCAGGAGAAGCGTTTTGGCTGTGTTCAATGACACCTTCTTTAGATAAAAATTTGATTTAATTTTAATTGTTATGATTTCATACTTTTTCTTAACTGCTTTATTTTACGTTTAACAATTTAGATTCCTTGAGTATTAAGTATTTCCATTCTCTATTATATTGAGTTTAGTTAAGTTTATATATTGTATCTTTTGTATTAATAAAAGATAATAAAACTATCAGTACAATCTTTTACTCTATCCGTGCATTACACATACCATGTTAGTCTGAAGATTTGTCCAAAACGAGCGAGAAGTAAAAAACGTTCTCACGAGACGATTTTTACGGAACGATATAAACGCAGATAAATATTTAGCAATTTATGTGGAACCTTAGAGTATACATCTGTGTGGAACCTACTAGGCAGTCAATATAACCCGACGTTTAGTAGGTAACAAACACCACCATAATTTGTACAAATTACTCGAATGCGGTTACACAGATGAAATGATCTGTAAATAATATCACATTCCGCAAAATACGACTTCTGAATCTAAATAACTGGGTTCAATGAACGTTTTTTTTACTTTCCTGAAAAGTTACACTTTTGCCGTTATACTCTTATGTCCGCTCATCAAATAACTTTTTCGCAAGATTCAAATCACAAAATTTTGTAGTAAAATCTTATAAACATACAAATAGTTTATCTTCCAGCCATGCCTACTTTACAAATTGAAAATAGTTATTGGCTCATAAACAAACAAACCGTTACGGCGCTTCTCTGTAAGGGTAGGCAGATACGTATACAAATGTCGAGATTCGTACATTATGTCAGACGAGCATTATTGACAAAATCGAGAAAAGAGTTCTGCGTCGGTTTGGACATGTAGAGCGAATGGACAGCGAAATCACGGCTAAAAGGATTTACGACGCTAATGTTGATGGACGCAGAAAACGAGGAAGACCGAGAAAGACATGGCACGATCGAATCCAAAAAATACTTGAAGATATACAAGGCAAAAGCCGGAATAATCAGCGTGTGTGAAGCGAGGTAAGTGTGCAAAGACAGAGTTATATGGCATTCTATCCACTTCGCTTCCTCTCACGGGACCGTAAAAACGTATCCGTAGGTAAACAGCGACAGGTATACTAACTAAAGTTTGGAAATAACGAGCATTTACAAAAATAAAAACATTACTAATATAACAATTACATTATTATGTTCTAATATGAAATACGAAGGTTTTTTATTGGGGGCACTTTTTTATGTTATGTTAAGACCCCAAGGTCTATAATAAAGTAACATACGGGTATAGAAATATGCTAGCAGGTTAAATTTGAGTGTCCAGTCCAAACATGTCGAAATAATTTGCTGACCTCGATTCTCTGAGCTTTGAATATAAATATTTGTACAAGCTGAAACTGACATGAACGATTAACAATAACTGAAGGAGTATCTACCTTGAATTTTTATGCGGATTTTTGTTTCGCCTACATAATATAATTACGTTGAATATTTTAGTGTACCTATGTCATGAAAGTACCTAAGTAAAAATTAATCTCTTAAAAAGAAATTAGATTTTAAAAAATACCTTCTAACTATGCACATAATTATATACATACATGTGCTTTTTAAATACCGCAACTAAGTTTATTTCCAATAACCATCGGCTCGTTATTGGTTTATTAATATTAAATTTTCAATGCATCTTTTTATAGAAGACACTTGCATAAAAAAACATATGCGATAACCTGAAATTGATTTGAAAAACAAAAGATTATTTAATTTAGTAGTATCTGTCTTGTCACTGTGATATGTCCTTTATAATAAGATATTTATTTTATTTATTTATTTATATATACGCCCAATGGGCATTTTTATGGACACATTTATACATGGAAAATTATTATTAAAAAAGTAGAAAGATTCAATGGTTTATAGTAGACTTTCTGGGAGTGGAAGCGGAAGAGAGGTGTTTATAATTGAATTTGATTCAGTGATCGTTTGAAAAAAGACAACTTGTTATCAAAGAAATCAATACTGGTATGATTGTTGGCAGACCTAAGAATTCGGGGCATATGGGAATGAAAACCATAGTTAGTTCTATGGTTATCGGTATGAAAGAGTAAGTTTTGTCTTAGGTTTCTAGTTGGGATATTTAATTTTATTGAGCTCAGTAGTTCAGGCGCATCAAAGAGTGAGTTGAGAATTTTAAATAGGCGTATAAGGTCGGATTTATTTCGACGGTCTTAAAGAGAAAATATATTCAAGGTAGTTTCTAACTCATTATACGTATAATGGTCTCTGGATAAGCCCAACCTCCAGCCTATTTTTCTCAAAAATCGATGTTGAACTGATTCAATTTAAATTCAATTACGCCGTGTTGTGTCATTTTTAAGTGTCAAAATACGGCTGGGGTTAAAGGGGAATAGGGTGGGATCACATTTCATGATTAAGTAGTGAATTCACAAATAATATTATTTAAGAATACGATTATTTTACCGTCTGTCAGTTTGTTAAATAAAACAACCCGGACATTTTGTTAGTATTGTGAGGGTAGTCGAATTTTTACCAGGTTTTTATTAATAAGCCTAAGTATAATATGAAACTGTATTAATTTTAACTAATTACTAAATGATTATTCAATTTTTTTTTTACGCGGCTACTTCACGCATGCGCGCAGGTGAGATGTCGTGCAGGGGGGTAGGGGGCATTTTGCAATTTTTTAACACTGTGCGATGTATGCAAACTTGATTCTAGGCGCCTTTTGGTATAAAATATAATATAATTCTATGCCGAACACATTATTAACTAATTTGACGTATTTTTTTTTTGTTGTGTTCTCTTGTTCTCTTCGTCTGGAAAAAAACGGACACAACTTATGTTAACACACAATATTTATATGGAAAGTAAATGTACTGTTCAAAGAATAAAATGTCACAAAAGTGATCGAAAATTTAGAGGACACTATTATCATTTATATAATGGGTACTGTTTACGTCATTCGTGATACCTGAGGCTGCATTGTCGGCAGGGAGACGACGACAAAGGCTGCGTCCTCGTCACTGTCTATCATGAAGTCCTGGTCGGGGTGAGTTTGCGGGTGGTGGGCGCCGCCCCAGCGCTGCACGCCGCCACGCGCCCCCCAGCGCCCCACCTCGCCCCAGCTGGCCACACTGTCGCTGTCGCTGCTGCAAGCGTACCCGCCCACGTGGTCGCGTAGCACCGGAGCCGAGGGGGAACTTCGTCGGGACACTTTCGCCAATTTATAGCACCTTTAGCGATTGAGCTTTTGACACTTGTCGACTTTTGGATTTCCCGAATTTTATTTTTCAAACGAAAAATTATTCTTGACTTCGAGGCTGGATCCAACCGCGAGTTTATTAGGCTACTCTCAATATACGGACGTTTAACGATTTTCAAACACGTTTTATTTTCTCAAAAAAAGTATTACGGGGACAGTATAGAACGATTGAAGAATTTCTAGATCGTTCAAGTCTAGCGGTGCACAATTAAACTTACCAGTTTTAAGGAGTACGATTTGAATTCTTCACTTGAAAAACTGATAGCTTTAATTTTATAATAAGTACGTTTAACACTTATTTTCATTCAGTCACTTTTATCTTAGGAATTCACATTTTTAGTGCAATTTGCTCCGAAGATTTAAAAAACTCTTACTCTATAAAACTAAATAAATAGTATTTAATTTATTGATCATCAACATTTTAGATTTTTTACAGCTTTAAAATACGAATTTCACTATTGGTTATCAAATGATAAATTATTATTCCATAACTGTTGGGTCCATGCAAAACAATTTTGAATTATTCTACCTACAATTAATTAAATAATGCTTTTATATACTTTGATATATTGTTATTTGTGACACTTTTCACCCTTTAAATATATGAATAATAATCGTTTCCGAAATTTAATGTATCATAAAATTTATGTGTTTTAAGTAGAAAAGAAACGTTTTAATCATTAACAAGGTTTATTAGCAATGATAATTAGTTACCATTGAACCAAGCTGACACGCGAGTGTACATAATATGTACTTGTATGATATATTACATATGTATATAACGCGTAGTACAGTGTTCGCTACGAGTTTGCTACGTGTTTGCTACGAAATCTCCAGCTTATGTTACGGCGGCAAATATACGTCTGCAAACAGTTAATATTCCCTCACGAATGGGTGGCAAAGCAATGTGAGAAAATAAGTTTTAATAACATATTCTTTCATTTGTAAAATCATTTGTTAAATGCATAAAAAATAAATTAAATTAATTTTGATATGACTTGAAATATATTTGAAATAAGGAGGGAACAATTATTTGGCTATTCGATCGATTCCTTATATTTCATTTGATTAAATTTTATATTTTTACTGACTTTTACCCGCCCACTCAATTTCAAATAATGTTGCTCATTATTGATATATTATGTATTTTTGTCATCGTACTTTTTTTTAATTTGGGATGAAAAATAAGTATGCTCTTTTACTTCTCACCTTTCCGGCTATCTCTATGCAAATAAAAAAAAATTCAATCGGTCACTCCGTTGAGACGTGAAGGAAACACAAACAAACACACTTTCGCATTTATAATATAAGTATGGATATTAATATATGAATAATGTACAGTAAAGTATAGATAGAAATTTTATAACGAATAGCAATTATTTTTAAAAATTTGAAGAAAAACTTTATTTCATCAAATGAGATGTGTTTTTATGAAAAAGAGTTTAATATTATGTTGCGTACTGGAAATTATTATAATTATTTATGATGTTTAAAATTGTAAAAAAAAAGTTTTAGGGTATGAAAATGAAATAAAGCGTGTAATTAAGCATGAAAGAACGCGAAGAGTCTTATAAAGCTGGCAGGTGGTAACAGGAACAGTTTAAAGTAAGCATGTAGGAGGACAGGTTGCTACAAGATGAAGAGAAGAAGACCGGGATCCACATTGAACGCTACCCTTGACGTGGCCCAGGACTAGGAGTAACGGAGACGTATCATACCTACACCTAGTGCCTGATATCCTCGCAGACCACGACGCTCAGCATCGAACGAGACGATGAAGGGGAGGCTCTTAAGTAAAGGATTTGAGAATTTTAATTAAAAAATATTGTGATACGAAACTAAATGCTTGACCAGCATAATAATCTACGACCTACCAGTTTGAATTGTAATATACATCAAGATGTGGCTTGATTGGTATTAAAGTAAATGTTTATCCTAAAGCCAATTGATCGAAACCCTGATTTACCAAAACCAGGCTCCTAATTTCGAAAACAACATTTTTCTAGTGAGAAAATTGCTTGTAAATGTGTAAATGTTTATATAAATCTTTAAATTGCTTATAAATTCGCAAATGTTTGTACTAATATTTTCTAAATAAAACGTCAATCAACTTGATTTTTATATAACCGCGCTATTAATTACCAAACAAAGCATTCTACTGATCGCTACATTGTTGCTACAATGATTCTTTACAGTTGAGAACAGATTGAAAATGTTCCGCAAGAAAAAGTATCGCGCGGTTCGCGAAGTTCACTGCCACGGAAAATATGTCAGCGTGTCGCGGGAGTAGGTCGAGACTGACGTCCTCTTCGGCTCCGGACACCCGAGGGACTGACCACTCCACGGCTCCATACTCCGCACTCCGACCATCCTCGAGAGAAGCCCTCCCGGTGTGAGCGATTCTAACCCCAATACCCCTCGAATTAGAGCGCAACATCCGAAAACGGGGCGGCCGCCGACCTACACGCGATACGACGATGTGAAAAATTTAATAATGCACGATTTAGAAACGCCCAACCGAGGGATTTGCGAGGGAAATGTACCTGAAGGTCAATCGCCGAACAGCGTAGCACGGCCCTAAATTAAGGGAGGGACCGCACTGTAGCAGAACTCCGAATCCATCTTATTTTAATACAGCCGGCCCTTAATTGACTATCAGAAAACGATTGCCCTTGAACGTTTTTTACCGACTCAAGATTGAAACGCGCCCGTCATGTTGCCTCAAACGTACAATAATGAATTACTAAATGAAATTCTGGGTGAAATCAGTCAACGTGTTTCAATATGTTTGAAATGACCTAAATAAAATACATAAATTTGTATCGGCCTAAATATGATATTTGGATAACGTGCTCGCTCAAAATATCAACCAACATTTTATTGGTCTAGGTCCAATAGGCGAAATAAAATAAAAAATGTGTTATCATTAAGTCATACAGAGTTTTGATAAAATGTTCTATATTTTTAGAATTAATGAGCTTATTTTATATTTATTTATAACAAAATACAAGGTTTTTAAACTTTACATATTACATTTTATTACATATTTTATTTGTACGAAATATTCCCAATCAGCAAAAGTGCTGGTATGAGGGGATATTATATAAAATAACACAATAGTTTAAATAAAAATTCAATATAATAACATCACATATCACTCGTCACATGGGCTGTAAGAACTGTTTTATTTAGGTGTTTTTTTAATTACGCACATGTTTTGTGATGATATGACCTTCCATTCTATATAATAACTGCATAAGTCACATATTTCAAAACATAATTAAAAATCATTCAAAATACTTGCCTAAAATAACTCATCACCTTATAGAAACTACAGTGGCTTCCATAATAATGACCGAGACGCTAGCTTCACCTGCGAAGGCGTTAAAGTTCGATTCCCGGTGAAAGCACAAAAGAGATGTGGTTAATTTTAAGCTTAGGTTTTCTGTGTTGTAATTTACCACAGTATTTGAGCCTTGGAAAAAAGACATTAATAAATTATTGCTGCTTTTGATTACAATATAAAAAAAAACTTTATCTAATGTTGCAGACGATGTACATTTGAACACACTGGAACCACTTGGTGCATTTTGATTGCCTCGAATATCATGTCAAGGGTGCTTCACTCTCAAATACCACGAATTATTTCTGACCTATGAAATTTTAAGTGTTGTACAATCATACGAACTGGGATTCGACTGAAAACTGAAACAATTACGTATGAAAACACTGAATACTGCCTACCCGTGCTTTACTTTACCCTTGAATGAAATCAAATAAATTATCATATCTTAAAACCACAAAACATATATGAATTGAACGTAGTTATGCAGAAAGCAGCCAGCGAACAATTTCGAAAAAATGAGATATTGGTGTTATTGGATGCAGATAGGTCAACTCTTTGTTATGTTAAAAACAGCCAGGTCACTTTCATACAATAAACTGTAATAATCAGCTACTGAAAATAGTGTTGATAACAAATAGAGCATTCTCAATTTGCAGAAAACACCCACAGCACCAGAAAAATCTTACGGTCTATACCAGTGTTTTCCACGGTGGGGCGTACGCCCCACCGGTGGGACATAACGCCTCAGAGGTAGGGCACCACGCTTCAGAGATGAGACACGTCAGCATACCACATATAAAGGGGAATACTCATCGGTCATACAAAAAATGCTTGAGATGTACAAAATTGAAATATACGCCAAATTGTACTTGTGAAGTCACTGATAATGCTAAACTTGTTATTTTCGACCATCTGCAAACATTGTTATTTTAAAAAACGATTTGCTGATTTAAAGGAAATAAATTTTCCAGCTCGGCTGACACAACCAATGCTGGTAGATATTTCAAATGAACAACTGTATGAAGAGGAACTTTCAGCAATGCAAAATAATGATTTGATTACAAATGTATTGAATATATACGGAATAATAGTATGGATTTACTTGCGAATTTGCTTACTGGTCTATACCGTATAGCATCTATATGCTGATGGGAAGATTAATACTTCCTGAAGTCTAGTTTTCTTAAAAAAATAGGATGAATACAGTCGAATTACATACAAATTTATTCATTTAAAAACACCCGTAATTACGGTGTGTTACAAAAAATTATTTAATACAGAATGTCACCTCATTCATTCAAAGTTCGAATGAGGTATCATGGCTGTTTTCATCAAAATGCGTATTTTAGGTTGTATGGTTAGACTTTAAGATTATTTACAATTAAAAATACTAATATAAATATAAAATAATATATGTTCCATGCATTATGGCACAACATACATTAGAATTTTAGCAGGGCTGGCTGTTTTCTGGAAAATGAACATCTTGTGTTGTGTGAATAGCAAGACTTTTCAAATCATTAAAACTGGTCAAATACACAATTAAACTCTTTTTTGTATTGTGAAAAAAAGATATGTATGCATTATTTAACTGATATGTATATTAGATTATTCACTCTTTTCACAAAAGTGCTATTATATCAGTTTCACTTGTCTATGGCTGGCTGCTTTTTGCATGACTACATTCAATTTTTATTTAAAAAAATAATACTACAATAACATAACATTTCAATTATGTTTTGATATATTCGGTTATTTAGTTGAAATGAAAAATAAATATTCATGGAATCTGGTATAATCGGATTTAAACATTATTGCATGTTTGAAGATTCTACGAAACAACATATTTTATTTTATTTCAATCTCTTAGTACGTTTATAATGATTGTTTTTGTAAGTAGATGTGTATTTGAATCTACATCTATAGTCCTTAAAATATAGCTTGATTAGAATGACAGCTGTCAAACTAATTTCATTAATGATGGGAAATTATTGATCACTGATCAAATCGATTTTATCAGATATTTTATATAATCATGAAACTCTGTTTCCGAAAATTGATATAAAAACGCAAAAACAAGCCTATTATAGTGTGTTTAACACAATTATTCACCAAAAAACAAGACATTTATACTTTTTTTATAAACATCAAATAATATTTTTTTTTTATTGGATCAATTTACATTGATCAATTTGTCCCATCTCTAACGTTTTTGCAAAATGATGTAACCTTGTAAGAACGTCGTTAATAATAAGGTTTATTTTAGTTTTTTTTAGTTTTAAAGCTGATTTGATACATTAAGGTTGATTTATGTGTCAAGCATTGTATTAAAAAAAATAACACGCCAGATACTAATGATTTTTCGTGTGTCAATATAAATAACTCCTATGACGTTACTACAAAGTTATGTCGTCACTTTTTCAGACAAATGTCATTCTAATCAAGCTTTATTTTGAGGACTACAGTGATGCCTAAGACACCATATAACCATTTCTATTTCTATTCGTTATTCAATTTCGAACAAAAGATTTCATTTATACGATGCGTATTAATTATGTTTCCATTAGATAAATAGACTAATTAGTAATTACTGAAACTATGTTTACTTTTAACACCATATTTTTAATGGCAATTATTTTTTATTGTAAATATATAACTTCAGCCAAGAACAAGTTAGGAACAAGAACAGTTAAACTGCTCCGTGATATACATGCCATATATTACACACCGGAATTTCCGGAAATATATTTTGTATCTCTTCGTAAAAAGTCACATGACCCATGTTACCCTTATTTATACTATCTTTAGTTATCTGGAAATTGACGAGCGCATTTCTATGATTTTTTATAAAAGTTTAACGTTATTCCTAAATATTTAAAATCTGTTATGCTTATATATATGTTACGTTATTATATCGACTTCATTCGATGTTATAATATTAGGAACTCAGTTTAGGTAATAATAATAAACCAATCGAATTCACGGTAAGTCGTTATTTTCTATTGATGTTTTAGCTGTAGAAAATGCAATGCGTAGAAGGCAAAGAAATAAAGTTCTCAATATTCGTTTGACATCCAAGCGATGTTAATTATTTTCTCGGAATAAAGTTGTAGTCACGGCATATTGCCTAGCTACAGGCGCGAGTATATTGAACTCTCGAGTTACGAATTCCATACTTTTTGATGTTCGAGTAATCTGATCGATTACCAAAAAAATATTTGTGTTGAAAGAAAAATTCAAGAAGGATAAAATATAAAATGAATAACGATAGAGTTTCATGCAAATTACCTATACTCTCGTGGGTCGCCATTTTGTGAGCTCGATTTTATAAACTTCTATCTGACTTGAACGAACAACTGTTCATACAAAAACGAAAAACACAACAAACCATCACGCCGTTTCCCCGTAGGGGTAGGCAAAAAGGAAAGAACGCCACATCACTCTATATTTGCAAACATACCTCGCTTCGTCTAGATTCGTACATCTTCTCATGCACACACGCCGATTATTCCTACTCTTGACATGTTCATCTTCAAGTATTCGATGGACCTTATCGTGCCATGTTCTTTTCGGTCTTTCTGTTCTGTATCCACCAATACAGCATCGTGAATCCTTTCAACCGTTCTTTCGCTGTCCATTCATTCTACATGTCCAAACCAACGCAGCACCGCTTTCTTTATTTTTCCTATAATGCTCGTCTCAGCCTTTCATAGTTCACGAATCTCGACATTTGTGCGCCTATCATACACCGTTTTACCACACATTCACACAAAACAGAAACATATGGTGAAAATGAACAGTAACGTTGGACAAAAACGACCAAGGAAGACATGTCATAATCAGATTAACCAAAATCAGAAGTGTGGTCATGTAAAAAGCAGACAGAACTGAAAAGCGTGTAAGAATCTGTAATAAGCTAGGCATGTATGCCAGGATAAACGTCTGTGGCGATTTATTCTCTCTGCCTACCCCTACGTAGAAATGGTAGTATTAGTACTTTTGTATGTTCGTACTTTATGTACATACATGAGTCGAATAAATTCCGCCCTAAAGATTTATTATATGAAGCCGTAGACGTTGGGGGAAACTATTAAATCAAAACAACCCTAATAATACGGTTTCAGAAAAAACGAGTGAGGTAGTAAAAAATCCGAACGTATTTTTTTGAGATTCCGTGATGATATTTTTTGAAGGATCTACAGTAATCAATTTTTACTTCAGTTAGTGCTTTTTCTATAATAAATAACAAATTAATTGCTTTAAATTAAAAACGAGATCTAAATACGCATTAAGAATAGGTATATAATTTTAATAAATTGGTTAAGGATTTTTTAATATGCACTGGTTCGCGCTGCGTTGCCGCTGCTCAACGAGTTCCTAATATAATTGTGTTAAAAGTGGCGTATCCACATATACTCCACCAAAAGTGCGACCACGCTATTCTCAAGGCAACTCAAATCCAATCCCAAATTTAAAATCAAACCCATAATCCCTCCTAACATAGTAATGTTAACCGAACATTCCATGGATAACAGAGGTCAAATACCTAGGCCACACTTGATAAAAGCCTCACATGGGGTAAACACATATCTACCTCATGCGCCATGTATTCCCTATACTCCATGCTTTGCAAAAACAGGAAATTGTCCGCCACGAACAAAATTATTTCAATCAAGGATTTTTTTGTTAATCTGTCCAAAACATTATGTATATGCTGAGATTCCAACCCATCCGAATCCATCCATCTCGTGCTTAGCAAACTACAACCCCAAATCTCCATCTAAGCATCCACGTCCCAAACGGATCCTCAAAGATCTATCCCCCCCCCCCCCCCCCACCGACACTTCACTCGCTACAACCAGGACTTGGATTTTAGACTTCTCTCGCTACGGATTCCTGACCACGGCGAATCGGAAACTTAAACCCGAAGTAAGAGGCCCTTCTGAGGATATCTCCGGCCTTGACGAGACGCAACTGAGTCGCCTAGCCTCCACTGACTTATAACCAGTGGACCGGGCCGTGAGCTCTAGTGGCTACAGCGGAACCACAACACGCCGGTATCGCGTTGGCTACAATGACCTTTTGCTACACTCATCGTGTCATTTCCAGTAAGGTTTAGCAGAGAGGATGGACAGCCACACATACCTATTCTGACATACATTTCTAGCTTCTTCCGCATTCATATATCTTGTCATAGATGCCTTTTTATTTGATTGTGTCTACTTTTGACATGACCAGACTTTTGGATTATCTGATCATGCCACATCATTCTTGGTCTACTTCGTCCTACGTTAAAATTCATTCCTGTCTTATATATATTTTTTTTATAATTCTTTCGTCATCCATTCGTTCTATGATGATGACCTATGGCGGCATATTTTAAATGAGTCCTTCCTATAGTATTAAGCTCTAAAAAAACTAGTATAGAAATCTGTTTCTTAAAACTGTTAAAATAGTAGTCTTATCATGAAAAAAATATATTATTGAATTGTTGTAAATATACTTTTTTAATATAGTCAATTACTATTAATAATGAAAGCAAGGTTAAATTAAATATCGTTCTATTGAAATAATTGTTAAGTATTTCACACACGATAACAAAAACTAATAAAGGAATTTTAAAACATTTAAAAGTCATTTAACACTGATTATTTTAGACATTGAAAAGTTGCACATCAATTACCGCCTCGTTTTTATTATTACCGAGATTAAAATCACCGTTTTTCAGATTTCGCTAAGGGTAACACGAAGCCCCAACACGTTCATAATTCGTGAAAATTGTTTACTTAACCACTTTACAACACATTTCAAATACGTATTTTGAATTAATAAATATATTAATTTTAAATTTCCTAAATTAAATTTTTGTACAGTTTTCTTTTCCCCGCAATTTTCTTTTTCAGGCTGATCGTTTTTCAGCACCCAGATACATAATAATTCTTCACAAAACTTTAAAATTTGCATTTAGGTTCACAGAATTTTCTAAAAATTAGCATTATAATCATATTCATAATTTCACTATAAAACGATGTAGTAGAAGCAAAGTAAGTTCCGAGTTTTTATAGTTTTTTTTTAATATCCCGCAGTGTATAGCTGTTTAGCATATCACAGGAACTGGTAAGTTTGTTTCCCAGATAATCTAGTTTAAGTAAATAATTTAATTTGTTACTCTGATGATAACTGCACCGCAAAAAAGAAATTTAAATTTACTTCAATGGCAGTTATTTTATTTACTTAAACCCTCTGACCCAAAATATTTCATTAAAGTTAACATATTTTTACATTGTAAATTGTGCGCCAAAACAAAGCAGCAAAAATATTCATTCAAATGTATTAGCATTTGTTTGCTTAAGTACATAGATACTTTTCTAAAATTGTATTTCATCTATTTTGATCTATTTTTAAAATGTCTGTATGATCGATGTAAAAATTTTTGTTCAAAATTTAATTTTTACGAACGATAATTAATTGAACAATGTTTGAGTATGTCCAAATGCTTGCAGACTGGCTAAATTTCTTCCCTAGGGAGTTATTCATATTTAAATTCATTTCAACAGAGAGAGAAAACATTTTTGAGAAGGGAATATGGAAGTCTAGGCATTTACAGGGCTTGCGACCTGTCATTGGCTGGTTTAAGTGGCTACTTTACACACTGTGTAACATTCACCATTCTGCCCATGTTTGAACATCCACATTTCCTCAACTCTTCCATCTGTTGACTTTTGTGATGTAAAAGAGCTGAAACCTTTATGACGTGGGTGAGATTCATCCGGCTGAACCAAATCACCTACTAGGCAACGCCTGAAAACAATTTTCCAATTTTTATACTTCTTCTTTTACCAGGTAGTTAATTCAACAATGTTTGAGTATGTCCAAATGCTCGCAGACTGGCTGGATTTTCTTCTTAGGGAGTTGTTTTAGCTCTTTTACTTCACAAAAGTCAACAGATGGAAGAGTTGAGGAAATGTGGATGTTCAAACATGGGCAGAATGGTGAATGTTACACAGTGTGTAAAGTGGCCACTTAAACCAGCCATGACAGGTCATAAGCCCTGTAAATGCCTAGACTTCCATATTACCTTTTCAAAAATGTTTTCCCTCTCTGTCGAAATAAATTTAGATAGATAATTAATTGATTTTGAATACAGGTGACAAAAACATTATTATTTATAAACGTACAAAACTCAAAAAAATGTAAAGATCGAACTGAACTATATTTAAAAGTTATTGCAAATAAAAACTGCATGATTTTCACGATGAATTGCATTCAATTTACAATCAAAATAATGAAATATTTGCACAAAATTTTTGGTCAGTCATTGATAACAAATACTAAAACAACCGCCAAATTAAAAAAAATAATGTACCGACAAATATCAATAATTGATTTGAATACGTATTATTTACTTGGATGTCAAATAATCTATGATTTAAATCGAAGACAGCAAAACAGGAACCCCGGAATCGGTAAAAACTTGAGTTGGTACTTTTAAAAAAGAACACTTAGAACGCGATGCGATGAGGAGATTACGATCAACTCGAATATCGGACACTATCAGATAGATGCACGAGGCGCGCGGTCCTGTGGCTAACTGCAGCCCTACCATACCGCCTGCGCCTGGCTAGGAACCGACGACAGCCAGAATATTATTGTATTGTACGTAGTATGTATGTGTTTTGTTATGAAGCGAGCTAGCCAAGGTCCGGCCGACCTTGAGGTGCGGAAACTGAGAGGTCGAGGGTGGGCGAGTCCAACCCCCGCCCCCGTATTCACAGTCCTACACCAAACAGACGACCGATTTTGGAAATTGATGGGCTTCGTATTCCCCGTATTCACAATCGCATTCAAACAGCGGTTCCAAAACTGCACCCAGCTACTAAGGTTGTTTAATCAGTAGCAATAGTTAAAAATCAGAAGGTAAAACTGACATTTTAACTATAGGTAATATTATACAAATGAACTTGATTTCACAAATTATTTTATTCTTATGAGACCTATAATTTTTTACTTTTGAATTTGTCATTAATTTTATTTTGCGCACTGAAAATTTTATTAGAACATACGTTTATGCGAACCACAGACCGGAAAGGATGTATCTATGATCAATACTAGGCCTGTGTGGGATTTGCATCTAATTTATTTGGTTATTTTCTTATATTGTTGATATTTAAACTTTAAAAAAAAAACTTTCAGTAAAAAAAAAACTTACCTTAAATCTAGAAAAGTATCGATGCAAAATAATTGAAAATACACAGATGATGTAAAATTAGTACTAACAAACAATAGGGAAATATCACATACCACGAATACCGATAAAAATATATGAAATGGATTTAGATTAATTTATTGGATTTTCAAAATCAATATGGATATTGTGGAGAAATGTTTTCATACATAAATTAGAAAAATAAATTTAATAAAAATACGTCGCTAGAAAAATGCGACATGTTTGGCCTTGTTTGATGCGACGCCGACGTCAAGATTCATGATATTCTTCTAAACAAAGATCAATGGCCAGGAACAAATAAACTTGAATCGCGACGTATTAGGGGCGTGGCCAATGGAATGACCGTTTTTCGGGAGTTCATAATTACAAATTTAAAAGTATATTTTATACTACAAATAATTATCATAAAAAATTTTTTTACTGGATAGTTTTCATAGATCTGTATTACTTTAAACATGTAAAAAGAGTTATATTTTCCTATGGAGCCCTTTGCAGGGGATGTGAACTAACTGACTTAAAAGAAAAGTAAACTCACTGCTTGTACGAGTATCCTTATATTACATTTCTGTAATCGGTATAATCTTAAAACCTTTTTTCCCCAATTCTTTATGTACAAAACATCCATGTTGATTAAAAATGTTAAAAAAGTACAAAAAAATAATAGGAAAAAATCTCTTAAGAGTTAAAACTTTTAACACAAAACTTTGACCATTTATTTCATTGGTTCACTTTATCTGAAATAGGCTCAATTGTTAATAAAAAATAAATGACAGTCAACATTATTTTAGGTACTCGTGGCTTCATACTTGTTTGTATTTTTGTTTGTACTCGTCAGACAAAACGAAATTTTTCATTACGCGCCTCAGTTTGAGGATATCTTTTTATGGCTATAAAATTTTCCATTGTTTTGCGTCAGGGGCTGAATAGATCCCCACACGGAAAATTATTAAAAATATGGGGTTAATAGTAAAGTACTCAAGCGTTAACCCCCGCCGCGTGTTCTGGATGAAGTCTCGCGGTACTTATTACGACGCCTGGTCGTCAAAGTGCCGAAATTTTACGCTTTTTAAACAGCATAAACAAAGAACAATAAACCCGTCATAATTGCCCATGGCACGATCATCTTTGATTGCTTTATTTCCCACAATATGACTCCATACCCGTAACTTCATCGGTATCAGATGCTTTATTATGTAAACCTAACATACCTACCAATATATCTGCAGAAAATTGTGTACAAAGTCACGCGATTTAATTATCTTCTTCTTTTTCATTCCCTTTCCGCAACTAATGGGGAATAGGGCAATGCATTGATATACCAATCGCAGCGTATCTTGACCATGTCACATGGAGGAAAGATGATCAGTCTTACATTTCATGTTCCAGTCCAGGGACTATGAAATATTCTAGTGTTAAAACACCCTTTTACAAAAATATTTCACATCAACCTTACCGGGAATCGAACCCGAGACTTCTTGCATAGCAGGCAAACGCGCTGACCACTACACCACGAGGCCGATATTTATTTTCTTTTTTTTTCAAAATTTTATACTTGATTAATAATTTAAAGTTTATATTTGAAGCACTAACTTTGTGCTTATTCATTATAATAAAATAAATAAAATAACTTTGTTTTTAACCACTAATTTAGTGGTTAAAAACAAAGGATTAATAATTATTTATTCAATATTGTGTTATCTTAAGCTAAGGCTGATCATCTCGTGTACGTGTAATTAAATACCAATACAACACAGGAACTAAAGTTTCCATCCACTGTTTATTGCGGATGAGGTAATTATTAAGTATTAATGTGTTTTAAGTAAACGTATTGTATAATATTATGTTAAGGGACATAAAGTATCATAGTACATGCATAAATATAATGTTTACTTTCATACTTTAGTGACCAATGTCATAAATGAATGGTCCTTACAGGATATCCGCTTGAATAGGGAGGTAGTAAACTACGCGCCTCGAGTTATGTAGGTTTACCAAGAGTAGGAAATTATTCAAATAATATAACATCTATGTATACTGTATGTATGTGTGTGTGTGTACTTATTTTATGAAAATAGTTCAGAGTCAATAAACGATTTGATAGGCAGGTACTTACAGTTATTAAACTGATAACATAGGGTAGACCGACGCTATTCGGATCAGGCGGGTTATTCGGATCAAGCTAAGAAAAGTGGCTGTATCTCGGCCATTGTTACAAAATAACAATGAAAAAAATTAATGATAGTCCTGTCATTTGTTGGATGCTGTCATAGAAAAATTTACCGATATTTTAGTTCGCGTGGTTTGACAGCTAAAATTCGATCTTTGTTAAGATCGAACAAGTTACGTGTCAAATGAAAGGCTGATGTAAAATTATTACTTGCATTCTAAGCAATTTAATTATAGTGAAATATTAAGTTTTTTCTATTCAAAGGCACTGTAAACAGAACAAATGGGAATGTAAAATGATTTTTGTAGGTTTTAATGGTTTTTTTTTTGGGAGAATATCATTTTACTAAATATGCGGTTAAACGGACCGGTAATGGGGGGGATATTTGGATCATTTTTTTTAATGCTTTTAAAATCCATTGCGTTAATTCAATTAAATTTTTATTTTAAACAAATGGTGCGCGTCTATGTAAAAAAGACGAAAAATTATTCATGTTTGAAAATTCTCATGCTCTGGAGCTATTAGATGTGAGTGTTTTAAAGCCTTTATAAACCTACAACCACCACATGGCGACATAGCAATCCTGGCAAAAGTATTAACATGGTATTTAAGATAGTATTTAAAAGTGCATGGAATTTATCTGCCACTGTTGAAAATGCTGTTCATGGCTTTGAATGTACTGGAATATGACCACTTAATCGTCATGTTATTCCAGCATATAATTTTATCGAATATTTACTAATAACTGCACCTGAATTAGAAAATATTTTCGTTAACTGGGGCTTCAAAAGAATGGTTTTGCATTTAATGCAATGAAGTTTTTTTGCATCCTCAAAAGAAAGATTGAAATAAGTGTTTTGCTTATGAAGAAGTGCCACAAAAAATGTTATGACAAAAAAATGTTTAATAATGTTTTCATTTGTGTGATATGTAACCCAGAAAGAGTGAAAATTAGTGTCATAAAATAATCATTCGTTATGGGTTCTAATACCTATGATATTTTTCTTCATATATAACTATTTTATTAGGTTTGATCCGAGTAACCCCACTGCTGATCCGAATCACCACATATGTGTATGGTGGTTCGGATTAGTGAAAAGGTCTACAGGTTTTTTTTGTTTTAGTGAACGCTATCTATATATATATATATAAAATGATATGCTCGTGTATGTGTCCTCGATAGACTGAATAAGTACTGGACCGATTTACGTGCGAAATGTAGATCTTTGCTATGAGCATATTTTTAGCATAAAATTATAAATTTATTAAGTTAAAAAAAGTTTGGAGCATAAACGTTTTTTTTTATGTATATATATTTTATTATCGTTCTAACCTAACATATACATATATATATATTATTATATTTTTATATTTATATTATATATATATATTATATAACAACGTTCAAATACCTATTCATCAAAATTCCCTGTCACTGCATATCCTCCCAATTGATGTAGTCCGAAACACAAAAATAATCATGCATATGTACATATCTCATTTTAACTTAATGCAATAATTTATTTCACTGCGTTCCTTTGATTGTGTTCATTTAATATATATACGAGTATGTTCTCAAATCTAGCAATAACAAAGCATTGCCGAGTTCAGCTCGTTATTAATAAAAATAAATAATTTCAAAATTTCAAACGTTTAACATTTCGTAATTTATTTGTTGAATATCTATTAGTTTTCAGTTTTTTAAAGGAAACATTGAAAGTGATCCGAATAGCCTCGGTCTACCCTAGTGACGCACAATCAACCCTATTATTTAATATCATAATCATTTTGCTATATGCTCCGTTACAGAATTTAATATTTTTTTATTTACATTACTTCACTGTCCCAGGCCAAAGCTATTCGAGACATAGGATCAATATATTTTTGAGTCACACACTGGAACAATTATTTAGAACCGAAATACCTACCCGTGCAGTTACATTGTGTATGGATATGTACATGTACATGTGTATGTGAGTTTGATATTTGGTTAATTATTATAAACAGTTTATTTTATTTTAGTTTTTGAGTTTTTTTTATTTTATTTTTATAATTATTATTTTCTTCAATTAAGTTGTTCTTCTTATAAGGCTCAATAATTATCGCAAATGTTATACTCGCTGCATATGTATGTATACTTATTATTATGTTATCCGCACTGTAAAATGTACATACATATCTAAATTTAATATCTATTCTTAACTTCTTATTGGTAATATTTATCTTTTAGCTTACGAGAAGGCCTGTAATTGGATCTTAATATATAATTTAACCTACACTGTAATTAATAAACATTGTAATCTGTTGGCTTCCCAAAATAAAATAAAATAAAATAAAATAAAGAACACTAACCAAGGTTTATCCGTTCACTTCGTGGTCAAACTGTTGGCGCGTTTGCATCCCATGTACGAGGTCTTGGGTACGATTTTCGACATGGTTGACATTAAATATTTATTAAACAAGGCTTTCACTATACTGGCACCTGAAACGTTACACTGATCATCATTCCTTCGTGTATCTACAATAATAAAAATGATAAAGCTACGCTGCCATTGGTGTACCGATGCAGTGCCATATGCACCACTAGATCTAAAAAGATAAATGATAGCTATTTTAACGGTCCATTTGATAATGTTTAATGTATACATCTAAATAATTTATTGTAAAATTTGAATTTGTGTCCACCAGTATTTATATTTTTTAATTTATTTACGTAAATTATCACACAAGTTAATAATTTTAACAAGAAATTTATTAATACTATTTATTTCACATGCCAATAATTTACTTTTTGACTTACTGTAAGTCGCGATACAATACGGATTTTATTTCTAGTGAGTCGGGAAAAATTATGAAGTGAGCGTGTTGGTATTTATTTTAGATACCCGTAAAAAAAATAAAAATATCTCACATATGCTTTACTTCCTAAGCTGTATCTTTTGTGATTATAAACCAAATATAAAACCAATTCTATGGGAATACTTAATACTCACATGCCCCAAATTTCAAAGGGACTATAGTGTTTCAATTTACATTAAAACTTCCAAACAGTTTATTATTTCGTTTAATTTCCTCATGTCTCCCTATAAATCATGGTCGAAAAAAACACGACGGCATTTTAGGGCGACCTTCTCAACACGCATAGTTAAAATATAACGTGTTCCTGCAATAATATAGCTCAAGCCTTTTATACATTCATCTTAGACTAGTCCAACAGAATCGCCTACACTTAAAAGAAAACTGTATAATAGGCTTGATGACTAATAATACACATAGGTTCGGTGCCGCCTGTGAAAAACTGGAATGAATGTGTCATCAATGAAACCTTTTTATGAAACATCGGTCAAAGACTCACAAAATCCGCCATCGTACCTAGGTAGGTACTTAATAGTTTGTTGCATTACAATGGGTGTTAAAAATTTGAAAATTCCAAGTAGAAGTACGTGAAATCGCAGTAATTTATTTTATTTTATTTTATTTTATTTTATTTTATTTTATTTTATTTTATTTTATTTTATTTTATTTTATTTTATTTTATTTTATTTTATTTTATTTTATTTTATTTTATTTTATTTTATTTTATTTTATTTTATTTTATTTTATTTTATTTTATTTTATTTTATTTTATTTTATTTTATTTTATTTTATTTTATTTTATTTTATTTTATTTTATTTTATTTTATTTTATTTTATTTTATTTTATTTTATTTTATTTTATTTTATTTTATTTTATTTTATTTTATTTTATTTTATTTTATTTTATTTTATTTTATTTTATTCTATTTTATTCTATTTTATTCTATTTTATTCTATTTTATTTTATTTTATTTTATTTTATTTTATTTTATTTTATTTTATTTTATTTTATATTATTTTATTTTATTTGGGATTTTTACAGCTATTACATAAACAAAATAAGTAGAAAAATACTTACAATACTTAAGCCAATTTAAAAAATCCACTGTTAATCTAATGACACATAATACATAAGAAAAGAGTTAACGTAATTGTATGTGTGTGACGTTTGTATTCATGTGTATGTGAATGTGTGTATGCGTAAATGAATGAGGGAGAGGGTGCGTGTGTGTTTGTATTTTGTAATAAAGCGGAATTAATGGCTTTTATTTTGTTAAATAATAATAATAGACTGTTATTCTGTACTCAGGGAAACGTAATTAAAATACAGGCACTATAATATCGCAGAAGTTATATAAATGTAGTTCAAAATAATATTTTACAATTTATTGAATCATCTTCAAACATGTTATTTACATGTATAGAGTAAATTATTTAATAAAAATTTGTAACACCCGTCGGCGTCGTTCGGAGGAATGCTCTACCGAAACAAATATTGTGTTAATTTAATACTTACAAGTGACAAAAACAAAATTTATTGCAATAGAGAAGGAAAACGTTTTTGAAAAGGCAACATAGAAGTCTAAACATTTGCAGGACTTACGTTCTGTCATTGACTGGTTTAAGCGGCCACATTACACACCGTGTAACATTCACCATTTTACGTATGCTTAAACATCAACATTTTCTTATCTCTTCCACCTTTTGACGTTTGTGAAGTTAAAGAGATTTTTTTTTTTTAAAGGCGTTGCCAATTTTTGCCTTGCTTATTAAGCTATAGTAACTGCAAAAGATATGTTCCTTCTATTTTTTTACTGTAGTTTGAGGATTTGGTGGTGGAAACTCATACAAGAGAAGCCGGACTATTGACAGGCATAAGCAAATCTTCCGTTCCACTTTGAGAGCGTTCAGCATTTGGTGTCCTATTTTTATTTATTTCAACAATCACTTTTACTTTTTTACCATGTATGATATGACCTCATGCGATAAGTCCTTATGACTTATTACTGTTACGGAAGTTAAAGAGCTGAAAGTTTTATTGATGTTGGTGAGATTCTTCTGTCTGAATTATATTACCTACTTGGCAATGCCTGAAAATACTCCCTAGGGAGTGAAATCCAGCCTTTTCTACAAATGTTTGGAAATACTTAATACAGTGTTGACTAATAATAAAGTTTTAATTTTATAATAATTTATCAGTACGAAGTTAATGCTGATTCAATCTTAATAGTTTTCTAGGCATATATCTTCTGAATTATTTTAAACTAGTTTTATATATCTTCTAAAACGTTATTAATGGACGCAACATATATTTTACAAAAAACATTTTACTCATATAAAATACTTTCAAAAGTTGGGAACATTAAGTAATCAATTAGATAAGGGTTTTCTTGGGCAAATCCATCAACACAATTACTATTCCCCCTTTTTATTATAGTTTCGATAGCATCAGGAGTGTGGTGTGATTAACGTCTTGTACTCAAAAGTAAGATGCGCATTAAAACTGGGTATTTTAAACCAAAATATTATTTCGGGCTTAGTTATACCCCCGCGTAATAAAGCATCAGAGTGTACGGTTAAATTGCTTATACGACGAACTACCTAGATAAAATATATAAAAAAATGCGAATTGAATAAAACGCATTATATGTACAAGTTTTTAATATTTTTCTCACTTTATGGTGCATAGAGAGGAACATTAATACACCAAATAAGGCATATCTTTATAATTGTATACCTTAGCCATTACACCCGGTGTCTCCGTAGTGTAATGGTTAATGCCCTTGATGGGTTCAATTCCCAGTAAGAACAGAAAAAAAATATTTTTCTCAAACCTGGGTGTTCTTTGCTATAATTCACTACAAATTAGAATCTCCTGGTCTGTTAAGCAAATAAAAATACAAAAAATGCAAAATGTGTTTTGAATGTGTTCTGGACAGTAAATATTGTTTACTTATTTATAAAGATTGTATAAGCAGACAATATAAATTATCGGGGAAAAAACAGTATTTTCTTGAAAATTTAGAAGAGAAAGAGTTTATTCTGTTTAGAACAGTCGTGTTTAAAAAGTAGTCGACATGTTTAATTTTATCAATCGGAAAACCTTATTTAAGTCTAATACCGATTGCATATTGAATAAGTAGAAAATGAAGTTTATTTTAATGTAGTGATTTTTACAAAACACAAATATATAATATTTGAATGAAAATCCACAAAGATAGAGCATTAAAAAAATATAAACGTAGCGTTTATTCAATTTTAAAAAATAGCGCATTTGTATGTATTACAAGTGACTGTTTAAGATCATTTTTAAGAATAGTTTCCACTCCCAATGAAGTTTACCGAAACTGATATAAACATGAGCAGAATGGTGAATTTTATACAATGTGCAATAATATAATTGAGGAGCAAAAATTCAAAGCTACTCAATTATCATCATTTCCTTATCTGCACCCGTGCCTACAATGATTGAGATTCCCAGTAGGATGGACGTAAAATATTGGTTTTAAAGGTGGCCTCATACTGCAATTTTGATTTTTTCCTGAAGTGCGACCCGAAGCGTACTGTTTTGGCGTACGGAGGTGAGGCACTGACCTTGACAGTAAAGTCCGCTGTGATGCTGGACATATTTGAAAGGAGGGTTCGTCGCCGAATCTGTGGTCCCGCAAAGGATGGAGAAGAGTGGCGCATTAGGCAAAATGCCGAATTGTACAGCATATAGTATCTCAACACACATAAAATTGCTCTGGTTGAGATGGGTTAAACATGTACAAAGAATGCCTGGTGCGCGAGTAACTAAGAGAGTCATGACTGGACATCCAAGGAGTGAAAGAGGGATTGGAAGACCCAGACGAAGGTGGGACGATAAGGTAAAAAAGATACAGCACAGCTTCTACAAGTTACAAGTCTAAAAAATGGCTGCTGAGGTGGAGTTGGAGGCAAAAGTTGAAAGAGGCTATGACTCGATTAAGGCTGTAGCGCCATCGAAGAAGAAGGCACCTGAAGCGTAAGACTGATAATTTTACCTTCACTAAATGATCGAGATACGCTGCCATTGATACACCATAAGGTACAAAGGGTGGAAAATGATAATGATCAGCAAATAAAATAAATATCCTATCATGTGTACAAAAAATTATTAAAATTTATATGCAGGTATACAATAATATTTGTTCAAAATTGAAAAAATACAGGTCGTGAATAAGTTTTAAGCTTTTATAGGATACCTAGAATAAAGTGGTACATAATTATTATACCACCATAATCGAGGTATTTTTTTTATATTCCACTTGAGTAGCATAATAATCTACACTAGTAGATCAGTTTTGCGCATATCTTTTTTTAATGCAATAGGTTTATTATTTTTTTAAATAACATATTTAATTAGGTTTGCAAGACGTAAATCAACACAAAGTATGTGTCCTATAAAAGGTTGAGGGGTAACTAGTTTAAAAGCCTTAGTTTATGAAGGCTGAGCCATGTTAGATGGAGACTTACCTAACTAGAGAACACTCTATATTTATTATAGAGAACACTCTATATTTATTATCTAAAATGCTCAAGTTTTTAAATAGATTTCCTGGTAAAAAATATGTTTGTATAAAACAAATTTATAAACAAATACATTCTCTATATAAGGTAATAATACATTATGTGTTCTATTAACTCTAATTTTCCCAGGGCCTTTAAATCTCAATGCGGCTTTAATTTCATAAAAATAACTGCGAAAAATGGGTATTTGTTCTACTTGAAGAAAGGGTTGTACATTCGTTAAAAGCTTATTCGTGCTATCGAAATATAAATCTTTATTCTGTAAATCAGATTTGTGATAACATTTTTCACAGGATCGTCAAAATTTTTATGTAAATTGAGATTGCATACATACAAAGTTACGATTTGTTTACCAAATTTTAAGTACTGTGCCTGAAATAATTTTATGATTTATTTTAATTGATTTTTTCTTTTATCATTTTCATTTATTGATTTTTAAAATTTATTGTAGTATAATCATTTAATTTTTTATTTAATATTATTAAGTTATTATTTTCTTTGTGTTAATTTATGAAAATTTCGGCTTTACGCGGGATATGTCTAAAGAGTAGAAATGTGACCAATTAATCTAAATTATTAATTATAAATTAAATAAATAAAATCAACTTTGTTTTTAACCACTTTTTTTTACCGACCGGTTTCATAGCTATACAAGCTTCTTTGTCAAGATATAGTTAACTGATTAATTCTATACTATTTAATTTTATCAGTATTATGCTGTGTAAAAAAACTAATAAATCAAGTCTTTTTGTCTCGTAGTAAGGATGGTAAAGTGAGATGGACACATTCAAAACTAGACAGTAGTGAACCAAAGGATATATGGTTTATTTGGTTATTTATGATTTTTTTCTTATAATGAATCGCTTTTTTTAATTTTTCAGATTTCCAAGTTACTCATATTAATATTTTATTTTCAACATGAAGAACTATTGATCCAGAGTCTTTATTGAAATTACGATTATTTTCTAGTTTACGAATTCAGAAAAAATATTATTATTTAGGCACCTTAAGTGTTTTTTTACTCTAATATTAAAGTTTCTTTTAGTTTTTCTAGTGTAGATTGAGTCGCAATCATTACAGTTTAATTGGTTTATGCCAGATTTATTATATTTAGGGATTTTGACTAGTTTTGTTACATTATTTATTTATTTATTTTACACGTATTGTTGATTTTTTTTTAATAAAGAATAATGTTAGATCGCTTGGATGTGCCGCGCCTTGTCGAGTGCACATTTTGCACTTTTTTTACATACGGGCTATAAAGGTGATTCTAAACAAAAATATGAAACTAAGTAATGAAACAAAATAAATAAATAATAATAATATGGCACAATATGTATATTTTTCTTGTTTTGTGTACCATTTTGTAAAAAGGACCTAAATATTATTGTTTTAGTATTTGTTACAATCAATGTAGTGTAAAGTTTCCGCAAACCAAGTTTTGTAAAATTTCCATTGAAAATAAACGTAAAAATGGCTTTTTTCAATAAAAAATTATAAAAGCGCCATCTATGAATAATTAGTTTCATATTTTCGTTTAGAATCACCTTAAACCATTTCACAAAATATCAACAAACCAATATAAAATTGTTCCACTTCACATGCTATGTAACATGGGCGAAACGGTAAACGCCAGAAAGTGTGCAATGTGATAACTTACATAAGACAACCAACGAATCGCTCTGTTAATGCCAAGACTTCCATATTTTTTTTTTCGGAATTATTCTCCATCTGCATTGTTTTATCTATAAATCTCCTGAAAGAAAAATAAATTTAAAAAATTGGTTTAACAACGCACGCTCCTTTATTATTATTTTTAAACCCTGATACGGAAATAATGAAATGGTATGACCCCTTTCAAAATAGTCGATTGAAATAAAAATTATGGGGGAGGGTTATAAAAAAATTGAAGGTCGAAAACGTTTATTTATTTATTTTATTAGGTAAACAAACAGTATGTACACATATATTGCCAATTTCTTTGTATATTAGTGTAAGAAACTCATGCACACACCAAAAAAATTGTTTACACTTAATACAATAATTTTAATTATGTTCAATATAATAAATGTAAAAGAAACGAAATGAAAAAATATGTATATAAAAATAATAATAAAGTTAAATATCTGCTTCTCTCAAAATTTCTATAATTTTTGACCTAAATTTACTTACATTGTCACAAAAAATATCAGCCTCGGTAAATATATTGTTTATTGGTCGCATATTCTAGGTATTGCAGATTGTTTAAAATAGTTTTTTGACGCGTTTTCAGTGTAAAACAGAAGATTTTGTCTTGTCGGTCTAGATGACACACGGAATGGAAGTCTTTCAAGTAGGTTTGGAGAATCAATTTTATTATTTATTAATTTGAATAAAAATAACTGGTCTAACATTATTCTTCGATTTTTAAGAGAGTTTATTCCATGGTACTGCATACTGTCAGCATGATTAGAAAAGTTAATGTTTAACCGGTAATCGACCTGCTTAAAAAAAATAAAAAAATTAAACTGTAATATAGTCTATGATTAATATTATTCGAAGCATAAACTTTAGGGTCAAACATTTTATCAAATCGCGGGGTAATTACCACAACTTGGTAACTTCAAGATCAGCATTTTTGAGTTACCCACCAAAAGCACATTATGTTATCCTCCTTCGTGAATGCTACAAATAGACAAATCATGCATTCAAATTATCATAATATTATTCAAATGAATCACAACTTGTCTATTTGTAGCATTCATGAAGGATGACAGAAATATGTGCTTTTAGTGGGTAACTCGAAAATGCCGATTTTGAAGTGACGTTGTAGTAATTACCCCACGAAATGTTAGCAAATAATTTAATATAACCACCTATCGACTTTTTTATGTCTTCCGGTTTTAAGATGTACTCCCCTCACCGTCAGGATACTAATTAAACTAACATGCCAATCCCGCTATACACCTTCACTAAAGTAGTTGCACAAAAATGTAAAACAAACTACTTATCTCCCTATCCTATCAGCGCGTTGATTTTATATGTTTGTGAAACTACTATGGTGCAGGTACATAGTAGGATTTGCATGCTAGTGTAATTAGTGTCCTAACGAAGAGACGAGTACGTCTCGAAATCGCCTATGCGACATCCGGTCGGTGATACTTCATAACGAACTCACACGAGAGGTCGTATCTTACATGGTCAAGTTAGTGTAAAATAAACCAAAGTAGGATTTAAATGCCGAACACTTTTCTAGTGGAACGGAAGGCCTGTCGATGACTGTCAACAGGCCGGCTTCCTGTGAAAAGTTTTAAGTGGTTTCCTCTTCACTAGAGCAAATGCTAGAGAAGGTCCTGATTGGCCTACCATAGAATGTCCCTTCTGATCCTAACACTTATGAAATAGAAGCTTATTAAAAACAGAAAAATCCACTTTAATGAATTATAATCCTTGTAAATAAGCTAGGTAGGTAAATAATAAATGCAACTCCGGTATAAAAAAATATAAATAAACGTCTCGAAATTGGTAGATATAAAAAAGTCGGTAAGTGGTTGTACATAATTATTTATAATGATTTTTTTGTGTTTTTCTTTTTTATTAGGACAATTTTTCTTTTTTTTAATTATTTTCAATGTACGTGGGAAAATATTTTTTTTTTCCATAGTAATAAGAGTTTTTATATGTTTATAGAATTTAAGAGATAAGATTATGTATATTAGAACTTAATTATAAGCACCTACTCACAAACTGCATTTTATGCAGTTCAGTAGGACTTTAAAATTTATATTTACAAATAAATAAACTAACATTTGATATTGTAAAATGTTTCTTATAATACAATCAAATGTTTTATATATACCTAACTCATTCCACTAAAATAATTATGTTATATTTTAATATTTCTATTTAAAAAATCAATTTTGTAGTCATCCTGGTAAATTGCTCATAATGGTTTCAATTTAGGTTTTGGAGTTGAAAAAATTCTTGGAAATTATTATAATCTTTAGCTCAATCTATACGCGGTATAATTCTCCTTTCAATGCTAACCCTTTACAATTGTACGAAACATTGTTTAGCATACCCTGGAATTACAGATATTACAAATGCCACTTAAATTGTAAATAAAAACAGAGCGGGATTACTATGACATCGCTTAAGGGCCCCAAATTATTTGACTTGCCATTTTGTCGCAAGGACACAGTATTATATGTTCCGGTCGTATGTACGATTTATTTAAATTTCTTTATCACACGCAGCTCTGATCCCGTACACTTACTGTAATTATGTATTCCCAAACAAAATAAAGGCCTTCGCACACTTTACTAGGACACATTTAAGCGTTACTTTTAACCGAATATCTTTATTAAAACATAATGGACACGGTAATGCCGCAAACCTCATACACTATAAAATTTGTTACTTTATTTTTCATCAAATGTTTATCGCTCATTAACTTGTTAATTTCGACAGACACACACATATTTTAAACCAGTTTTAAAAACAAACTAAATTCGCATAAATGTATTTCAAGCATTGTAACCTCATTATATAAATTATCTTATAAATAAATTAATATGCCCTATATTTTTCGTTCTACTTAACACAGTTTATTAAATAATTTATCCAATATTTCAAATTTACATTTTTGTTTTAATAGGCCTCAAATATTTGTATTTTTTTTAATTTTTTGAAAAGATTTTTCACCGGTCGTACAACTTAACACAATATGGTAAAATTAGGGTGGATTTGAATTTTCTGCAATAGAAAATCAAGTAGAGATTAGTCGGCCTCATGGTGTCATAGTAAGTGGGGTTCGATGCTAGTAAATATATTAAAAATAACACAATAAAAATAAATCCACCCTACATAATATATAATTTTACCGTACCGTGCGTATTTGTAAGATCTGTCTGAAATGGGCCATTTAATAAAAAAATGATTTAATAATTGTCCGAGTTTAATATTTTTTGTAACTAGATGAGTAAAAAAAAACCACTCTAGCTGTAACTGCGGAGTGGTCCCATGAGAGTATCGTGAATTCAGAAGTCCGGGGTTCGAGCTCTGCTTTATAACTTTTTCAAATACAGTTATTTTTGACTATTTAAAAACGGCCTTAAAATTTAAACATTTGGGTAAATCTATAAAAACGCAAATATTTATTTGCAAAAAAATGTCGCACGTCGTCGCGTATTAAACGAATACCAAATAAAATTTTGATTATGTGATCCACTGATTAATTTTTAAAATAAATTTCTGGCTCCTTTCATTGCTTTGAACGCATAGAATTAGCAAAAATGGAATATGAGCTAAGCATAAATTTAAAGTGTAATTGATCACTCATTATAATACGTGTGGATATTGAATCTGAAAGCCTTAGGTTGTTATCGTCGAGGCTGTTAAATGTAAAGTAATTATTCCATAAATCAACCGAGTCATAAAGGCTCTTGAGTAAGTTAGGCAAGAAGAGCTTAAAATGGCGCAGAGTGATTGTATTGACGTTAGAACGTTTAATAGCCACTCCTCTACTAGTGTGCACCCATTAATTTTGCGACCAGCCCCTTATCTCCTTTGTAAATTGGCACTCTGCATTTTCCCCATAATCCTAATGTAAAAATGCGGTAAAATGATTGTAATGGAGGCGATACGATAATCCTTCACTTCCATTTGATAAATTGGTAGTAGGTCTGCAAGACCTCACCTTAAAATTTCCGGGGAACGTGGAAAATGTTAGCACGATTGTATTAGATAACATTACAAAATGTGGGTAATTTTGCAGTGGATTTTCGAGCATTAAACTGGCAACGGCAGCAATTTTATATTGAGTGCCCACGTAATGAGGAAATACAAAGAAGCAATGCGATATGTGTCCATATTAATACGGTAAAACATGAAATGAAGCTTAACAAATTACAACAGCGATGGAGAATACCTTAAATAAGGGAATATGGAAGTCAAGGCATTTACAGGGCTAATTTGTTAATCTTAATGACCCCCGAGGGGGTGAAATCCAGTCTTTTGCCTATGAACATTTGGACAAACTCAAATATTGTAATGAAATGAAGCTTTTGACAAAAAATACTGAAAAATTATCAAATAGGATGCATACCTAATTTTGTGACGACGGCTATGAGGATCATTTATTTTTATTTTTTAAAAGGAATAACCCGCTAAGCCTTAATTTCGAAACTTGTCAGCAGGTGGGATAGAGGGGGGATAGGGGGATAGAGAGGGTAATGAAAAATACACCACAACACCCAGACCAATTGAGAAAAAAATCTTTCTTGGATTTTTTTTCTTTCGACTGGCGGGAATCGAACCCGCGACGCCAGTTTCACGGTTAGCCGTCTAACCAACTGCGCCACGGCGCCTGTCATCTTTTGTATTTATTCTTTATTTCTTTGAATTGTTTCGTAATATTATTTCTTTGAATATAAAGTTCAAAAAAAGCCATCAGAAATTTTAAGTAAATTCTGCAATACGAGAATATTACCTACAACGAACATTTTGCAACTTTTTTTCTCGTTAAAAACAAACGTGAAAAAAACGAAATTACAATATAAAATTTAGACCTATAAATCGGACATTACAAAATCCAAGTACCTACTTCAAAAAGGCACCAAATTGTTTCTAGATTTTCGTAATCTAAATCATTCTACAAAAACTCACTATGTTGTAATAGATGCTTAAAGCGACCTGCGCCGCGATTATAAATTCTTTCTTACCGGTAAATATCTAGACGGTATTAAGTAAAATGTTTATGTACGAAAATGTGTATATTTGTATAAAAATTCAAAATTTCTTCATTGCTTGCCTGTTACTGAACATGTTTAAAAAAAAGCGAGTATGAATATAATATTTTTCACTTAACTTTACTTTGTAGATAAAATTGAAGATAAATTTTAACTTCTCATTAGAATGCGGACCCTGATTGTTGTAGACTTCGTAAAAAACTGTCTATTTAAAAAAAACACATTTTAAAACGTATTTATTTGAGAGAAAGCTTTTTTTAAATTCTTACGATGGAAAAGAGAAAAATCATAAAATAAAAATTATAATCTCCCTACACATTATATTTATAATTTAAGTAAATAATACGTATAAATGTTTTATACAGGTTTAAAAATAATATATTACATTTTAAACAGTTCTCAGTTCAATTTAGTAGAAGAACCCATGTAATTATGCAATGCTTTATCTTCATTCAAATTATCTGTAATATTTTTCATATTGGTTTTATTTTTAAGAAAATTTATTTTCATTTTGGAAAAAATGTTTTCCATATTGTTAGTCCGATTTTGTCCTACTCAACGCGATAAACGGGTCTATCAATGAATGGTGTATTAGATTTGTAAATCAGGAATGACTGATTGACACAACAATAGAACATGACTGAGGAATAACGTGATGTGTGTGATTATGGTAGAGCTGTGCAGTAAAGGCCCCAAGTCCGGTATCGTGACATTAGGCTGAGAATGTAGCGCCATTGACACGAAGCTTGAGAAAACATGGCGTGCCTTAGAAAATAGGCCAGGCGGCAACATGTCAGGAAAAAGCCCACAAAATGGGTTTTTAGGCTAAACGCCGCTTCGCGACGTTAACCCAGTACAGCGTTTATTGTTAATATTAATATTTGGTCGTATACGGCCATATGAGAAGTAGGTATCGGATATGGAGAACCTTGCTAAAACAATATTCGCCGATGTAATTGGAGATAAGCTTTGATTTTGGGTGTAAAATTAAAGCGTGCAATATAAAATTACATTAATGATACCACAATGGAAACAATCGAGCCAGGCACACACATTAATTAACTTCAGTTAAAATAACCTAGTGAAATTTCATTAATCGCACCCTGGTAGGTACATGTGAGAATCAAACATTAAAAAAGTTGTGGACTTTGAATCAACACACTCCACAATTTTATGTCTTGGGTCCAAATTTTTTTTTAAATAGGAATATGCAAGTCTAGGCATTTCCAGGACTTACGATCTATCGTTGTCTATTTTAGGTCGCTTTACACACTGAGTGACATGAATCATTTTCCTATGTTGGAATATTTCTTTAATTCTTCCAACTGCTGATTTTTCTGACGTTAGAGAGCTGAAACTTTCATTGATGAGAGTAAGATTGATCTGCAATTGACATGGAATGATGATGATGATATTATTAGGCAACGCCTGAACACACTTTCAATTTTTTATACTTTTTTCGGACTAGTTGGTTTAAATAAAAATATTTTTAGTTTGTTCAAATGACTGTAGATTAGGACTAGAGTTCACCCTCTAGGGCAGTTATGGCAAACCGTCTAGCCACGGGTCAGACACTAACATACGCAGGCTTTTTAAATTAAACTTATTTTTTATTTTTTCCAAGTGACGCCACTGACTTAGTGACTCACGAGCCAGTACTAGAAAAAATATCAAACAAAATTTGACCCACTCCTCAAAAAGGTTCACCATCACTGCTCTAGGATGTTATTAATATTATCATTATTACAACAGAGACGGAGAATTTTGATGAGGAGCAATGGAAGCCTTGTTTGTTTATTTGTATCTTTACTTTTAACACCCTCATATTGTTTATTTAATAAATGTTCTTATACTATATATTATATACAGAACCAGACTGGCTTTCGAAGTCTAAGACATTTTACTTTTAGATTAAAAATAAAAGAGAAAAACAACAATTGTTTTGTACCAGTATATATATCATTGTGTGCGCCTGCTTTGACTAGATATATACAAATTTTCGAAAATAAGTGATGTAGAAATTACAAACATAATTACGGATGGTAAATGTTATTCAGGATGTAAAGTGTTCACTTAAACTAGCCAACGCCAACGCAACGGTAGATCATAATCCCCGTGAAATGCCAAGATTTCACATTCTGCAACGATTCCTTCCCTTCATCTCGACCAAGATATTTATTCATGTTATTCCCTTCATCTCTGTTGAGATATATGAATCTTAAGATGAAATCATAAGAGAGTTACACTCCAGTATTAGTTTAGAAAGATTTGGACATGGTAAAAATATTTATACGTTTATATTTTCATGTTTTGATTTGCTAGTAAAAATACGTGTTAGGTCGGGAATTATTTTTTTATTAGATAAAATATGATTGGTGGCCTCCGGAGTGTAGTGGTCAAGACGCTTGACTCATGCACGGAAGGTTCCGGGTTCGATTCCCGGTGAGAACACAAAAATTACAATGTGATTTTTCTAAAGCCTGGGTATTCTGTGATGTAATTCACCACTGTAATTGGGCCTCCTGGCCTGTTGTGGTGCAAAAATATATCAAATAAAACAAATCAAAAAAATAAATCAAAGTTACATGTTTACAAAAAGAAATACGTAATAAAGCAAAAGTACAGAAACCAAAAACGAAGATTTGATTTGATTTACAAACGTGTAAAGTCCAAATTGTACTATACACATAGGGCCTTACTTATAAATACTTATAAGCTTGAGAATAGTGGTAGAATAATGATGGTCTAGCAAAAATTATTACTTATAAACCTCGAATAGAGTTAAACTCGGTTTAAATTTGGGATAGCTACCATAGAAACTTATACCTGCATATTGTATGGTATAACGCCGGAATAAGCACGCGATCTGTCAAAAGTCGTATGTTTCGGTCGTCAAAATGGATAGTTTATCAGATTTTTTTTAAAATTTTAAACAATTTTGAAGTATTTCGACCTTCTCGTGCACAAAAAGTACTTTTTAAAAGAGCCGACCTTTTAAAGGATTATTTGGAGAGAGAATCTAAAATAAAATATTGTTTTTCTAAAGAAAATATGGGGCATGTTATTTCTTTTTCTAACGGTTTTCTCCATGTTCTCCATTACGCTGACGGTAGTCTCGATTTGACTCTGACTCTGACGTTTGTTTATGTTGTTATAAAAGTTACTGCGCAAGCCCACATGTCAGTGTTGACTGTTTAAAAAAATAAAGTATTAAATAACCTGTGAATTGTTATTCCAGATAATAAATATTTTGATAAGAAAGAAGTTTTTATATTGGTTATAAATAGTTAAATCTGTTATAGTTATTTTTAAGTGTAAATCTGGTATAAGGAAATCTAATGAGTAAGGCCCATAGACTATAGGCTTATAAATCAAATTTGATTTTTCTCAAGCCTGGGTATTCTCTGATGTAATTCACCACTGTAATTGGGCTTGCCTCCTGGCTTGTTGTGGTGAAATAAAAAATAAATAAAATAAAAAATACTAACGTGCTAGTTTGTAATGCCGAATAAAATTGAAAATACCGTCGCTCGTGGGATAAGGTCAGTAAACAACGCGAAGAACATTAAACCAGTTCACATTCTTCGACAGATTTGTGAGGTGTACGGAAAGCATGCGATAAGTGATTTAACGGCAAGGAAATGGGTGAGACAGTTTGATGAAGTTCGTGATAATGTGCATGGCAATGAACTTGACGAACCAGTTCGTTATTGATTATTAATCTGTGTCGTTTCAAAATTACATGAAAAATTACGCATTTGTAATAAGAATATATTTTGGAAATCAGGGGTTCTACCAACAGAAAAATATGATCTTGGTATGCGGGACAAAAAAGTTTGGGGACCTCTGATCTAGACAAACTTACATTGTCAGTATGAATACTTGGAAGATGAGGGGTCACTGGCAGCCGAAAACTATCATTTGGAGGAGATTGAGATATTTTAAAAATATGCTACAATGTGCAGGTTTAATGCAAAATTAAATGATGATTTTCATGCAAGATCAAATCAAGTTTGTACTCATTTTTAGATTAAAAAATGTTGACCTTTACACGAGAAAAAACTTCCAAAACAAACGAACAAACCGTCACGCCGTTTCTTCGCAGGGGTAGGCAGAGAAGGAACGTCACATCACTTTGTCTTTGCATACAGTCCTCGCTTCCTGTAGATACATCTTATTATACATCTTCTCATGCACGTGCTTCGGTTATTCCTACTCTTTACATGTATACCTTCAATTATTTGATGGACTTGATCGTGCCATGTCTTTCTCGGTCTGGAAACGATCCAAAACTGTTTATACTGCTATGACGGCCATCCTGAAAGTGACGGCACTGCTGTTTGACGCTCCGCTCGCAATCAACGCTCTTCAGGAAATATGCACTATCTGGAAACATTATAATGACGTCGTCCACCGATATATGACGGCCGCTAGACGACGCTACCGTTTTTTTAGAAAACTATACCTTTAGTGCCTATCGGTAAACCAAGTAGTACAAATTTAGTTTGTGTTAGTACACGTCGGCCTCGTGGTTTAATGCTCAGCACGTTTGCCTACCATGCAATAGGTCTCGGGTTCGATTCCCGACACGGTTGATATTAAATATTTATTTAAAAGGGTGTTTTTACATTATTTTATTTATTTCGAATACAAACAGATGTACAGGTTAAATGAATATTTAAAAAAATATATATATATAAAATGTAAACATAGTAGGGCCTGCCATCCAATTATATGTATTCACTAAATAATACTGTAATAAAGCGACGACGGTTTGAAGTTTAAACTATATAAATAATAAATATACTATATATCAAAATAAGATAAATATGGACAAAACAAGGAGATAGTGGAAAGGAAAAGAAGGAAATTGATAAGGAGTGGTAAAGGATGATTGAAGGAAAGTGAGAGTGGAAAATTGCATTTGATTTATTGATTAAACGAATTATGAATGAAGAGCATGAATCAAGCCTATTAATTCCCTTCTGTACATATTGTATGGAGTGTTAAATATATCAAGACTATTAAATTTTTTGTTAAATGTTTCACATATACGAGGGATTGTAGAATGTTTCCGATGATTAGTTTTAAATTTACGAATATAGAAAATATCAGAGAGTCTAGTTGGCCTGGAGGGGACACGGTAAGCAAGTAGATTAATGAGTTCCGGGGAATCGAATTTATTATTGACAATTTTATAAAGCAGGATCTGATCAAACATATCTCTTCTGTGTGCTAATGAAACAAGGTTATAAAATTTTAATGAAGCTAAATAATTTGGAAAATGCAAATGAAATTTGTATTCTAGTTTTTTCAGGAATTTTTTTTGAACATTCTCGATTCTATTAATATTTAATTTATAAACAGGAGACCAGATAGCAGTGCAATATTCAAGATGGGGGCGTACGTATGTTATGTAAAGCAATATAAATGAATCTAAATTTTTAAAAGATTTACACAGCCGCATGATAAATCCAGTCATTTTGTATGCCTTGTTAATTATAGTTTCTATATGACTATTGTAATTTAAGTTTGAGTCCAAAATAATTCCCAAGTCACGTATTTCGTTTACTTCTCTAATTGTATTTTCATTTATCATATAGTCATATTTTATTTTATTTTTATTACGAGTGAAAGATATTTTGTAACATTTAGACACATTGATATAAAGTTTGTTTTCAACACAGTAATTCGATAATGCATGTAAATCTTGTTGTAACTTTGCACAATCATCTCTACACTTGACTTTAAGGTAAATTTTTTTATCGTCAGCATAACACAGGTAATGGGCATTTTTGAAACATAACTGAATATCATAAATATAGGCATTAAATAAAAGTGGCCCAAGGTGTGATCCCTGTGGTACACCAGACGGAATGGAGATGAAATCAGATTGATATCCTTCAATCATAATTGACTGAAGTCTATTGTCTAAGTAAGAGATAAACCATCTGTATAAGTCACCGTGAATTCCCAGATATTCTAATTTACGCATAAGAATTCGGTGATCCACCTTATCAAACGCTTTAGAATAATCTGTGTATATGACATCAACTTGCGTTCTGTCATCCATATTGGAAGTGACGTATTCGGTGAAATTTACCATATTGGTTAATACAGAGCGCCTCTTCAGAAAACCATGCTGAAAATTTTGTATATTTTTAAGAATTTTTGGATAAATTTTATCATAAACCATGAGCTCAAATAATTTTGAGAAAACTGAAAGAATTGAAATGGGACGGTAATTTTGAATTTTATTTTTAGATCCAGATTTGAAAATAGGGACTATTATTGCTTCTTTAAATTTTGTAGGGAAAGTTTTTTCGTTAATTGATCTATTAAAAATAATAGTCAAGGGTAGTGACAGTGAGTGCGCGCATTGAAAAACGAAAAAAGGAGCAATCTCATCATTTCCACTTCCCTTGTTTGGGTTAATGTTGAGCAGATATTTCGTGACCTCTTTTATCTCAAAAGATGCATTACCAATTGAGTCGTAATCATTGAGTAAATTTGGCGTAGATGAAATATTAGGAGGTTGATCATTAGTATTATTGCTAGGTGATTCATAAGATGTTTTAAAATATTTTAAGAATAGATCGCAGATCTCCTTTCCCCCTGTACCAGATGTCTCTCCATAATGCATAGTTTGAGGTATATTACCTCTTTTGTTAACATTTTTTGCAAATGACCAGAGTTTCTTAGTATTACTTGGAATTTCTCCCTCTACTTTGGCAATGTATATCGCGTAACATTCTTTTTGCTGAGTTTTTTGACGTGACCGGAGCATTGAAAATTCTAAGTAATCGAGTGGGTTTTGATATTTAATCCATCTTCTATGAACTTTGTGTTTATTTTTTATTATCTTGATTAAAGCAGATGAGTACCAAACGGGATATTTGTTTTGTTTAATTGACTGCTTAGGAATAAACCGTAAAATAGTATCTTTGAGTATTACATAAAAAGCGTTCACGGAATCATCAATAGACTCAGCATCGATTAAAACCGACCAATCAACCTCGCGTAGATAAGAATTTATGATTGAGTAATCCGCCCTACGAAAAAGAGTGATTTCTTTATGCGGTATAATTAGAGAGGGAGATACTTCTATTCCGATGTCTATATGTAATGCTGGATGGTGAGTATCTTCAGTGACAAGAGGACATTAGAATATTTCATAGTTGCTGGACTGGTACCTGAAGCATAAGACTAATAATCTTACCTCCATGTAATAAAAATGATCAAGATACGCTGCGATTGGTGTACCAATGCAGTGCCTATGCACCATTAGGTGCGGATAGGGAATGATGATGATGTTAGTACATGTTTTTTATTTTTTTTATTGAAAACTTTATATTACGCGCACCCAAGTAAATACTGTAAAGAGCATTGAATGGGCAGCTCATCATTTGCAGTCATAATTTTGATCAGTTTACGTCCATAATTATAATTCTGTAAATGTTTAAGTTCATTTGGTGTCGGGTGACCACGCACGGGTGAAGGGCTTTGTTCAGCGGGTGAAGTTCATCGATCCGCAGGCCGGACGCGTCCACTGGCCGAGATGCTAATTCCTACGAGACACGGCCAGCGTGGGGTGGCAGGAGGGTGGTGTGACTCTACCCACCCCTTTCTGAGAAGTGTTCCATTGTCTAGAGTTCTAGAGTGACTTTATCACTTCTCCCCCCGATAAAACGAAGTCTTTGTTCGGACAAACATTATTAATTGTCCACTGTCAGAAAGCAGTTTTATTTTCATTTTACGGATATAAATATTTAATTATTTCACTTGTTAAAAATAACTTAATCAAATTGTTACAACGAAATGTTTTGAAAGACAATAATTGTTCAAATGTCAAATAAATTTCATGTTTTGAAACCTTTTGGTAACATTATTATTAATGAGCGACTAAAAAATACATTTAAATATACCCACATTTAATATTATCATCATCATTCCCCTTTCACACCCGATGGTGCATGGGACACTGTATTTACGCTTTAGTTACATTGATCTACGATGTATGCAAGGGAAGCGATTGGCTGATGAATGTCGATAAATCAAATGTGATGGTTTTTGAAAGTATGACTTAATGAGAAATCACTGTGAATGGAGTTATACTAAAACAAGTAGAGAAATTTGCGTATCTGGGAAGTATATTTACTAGGGATAGAATGACTGAGAAAGATATTGAAAGGAGGGTGAGTGCCGGGAACAGAGTGAACGGTGCACTTAAATCAACCTTGGACGTGGAAAAACAGGGATAAAAGTAGGCTGAACTCTGTCGAAATGCGATCTCTCAGGCGAATGTGTTGTAAAACTATGTACGATAGATGCACAAATATTGAGATACGTACATTATGTATTTATTTTTGTTTTATTGCTCAAAAAACTTTTATTTTTTAAGTACTAATGTTGTATTAATTTTTTTATTATTATTATCTAGATATTCTCAACTGTACTGTGTTATATTTATATTTAGTACATAAGATTTTCTCATGGTTATTGCTATTTTTATTTAGAAATGTTATGTTTCTTTTTAACTTTTTGTATTATATGTTTACTAAATTGTTTAATTTTAATTATTCTATCATTTCATACTATGTTCTACATGATTATTGTGCACTGCTGTTATTATTTCTGTAAATTATTTTTTTTTTTGTAAAAGGTTCTTTGAACCGTTAATGTATAAATTCATAAATAAATAAATATAATCAATTAATTAATAAATTATATCAATACTCATCATCATTCCATTTCTGCACCTAATGGTGCATAAGGCACTGCATTGGTATTTCTTAATACATAAAGAGAAGAGGATTAGTCTTACGCTTCAGGTACCAGTCCAGGGACTATGAAATATTCTAGTGTGCAAACATTCTTTTAAATAAATATTTCATCATCAACCATGTCGAGAATCGAACCCGGGACATCGTATATGCTAGGCAAACGCGTTTACCTCTACGCCACGAGGCCGACATTAATACCGATATTTTTTAAATGTACATTATTATGTAATTGTGCCGTGACCGACTGCGGCACAGTGCAACTTTGTTAATTAAACCTGACAACCTTTTTTGAAATAAATATATTCAGTTCTACATTGCGTTGCATTAGTCTTTACGTTCTGCAAGTCTCCACCTCTACTCTACTCTTCTCCAGGCTCCAAGGATCGTCGAGCGCTTCGCCTTGCAGTCCTGATCTTAATTATGCCTAGAGCCTGTCCGAGGGTTCCTCCTGCTTTCCAACCACTGTGTGAGCAAGGCTCAAGACGTGCTTATTTTACGGGCTAAGCGACGGAGTTTACTTACATAAAACATAAATGTTGTAAATTTTATTTTAGGAGATTGTAGAGGTCTTGGGACCCTCAAACTTGGGATTAAAAGTTTAATTTTAAACAACAATATTTTAGAGGAGACGTACCGAATTAAGGAAAAAAATCTTTTTAATAATAACTAAATCATTCATTAAGTATTGAAATTATTGTGAACATAGTTATGTAACGTAAAATATCATCGAAATATATATTTTTTAAACATACAAATGTCGTCATTTGAAACAAACGTTAAAACAATAATAATAACTATAATAATAATAATAATAAAAGTAATAATAATCATGGTTTATTGACAAAAATAACAATTACTTTATCTACTACATACACACTTAGGTAATAGATTTTTCTGGATCCTGTCTAGTGTGCCTAACTAGGTACAACCTGTTTTAAGGCAGACATTTTCATGCAAAATAAACAATAATATTACTACCTTCTAGTTAATTAACTATACAGTTATACAATATTCATTTATACCATTTATTATTTTTAAATGTTTTTCAGTAAATTTTCCGATTTCTCTTGACCTAAACCCAGTAACCATTTTTTTTTTAAATTTATTGAATTGAATCCGGGTCATGGTTTTGCAATATTTGGGTAAAATATTGAATATTTTGGGGCCCAGAAACCTAAAATTTATTTGATCGAATTCAGAGTTTGTGGTAGATCCCATCCTCTAGTTTGACTTCTGGTAGTGTGAGAGTGTTCCTTTTGGAATTCGATAAAATAATTTGCTTTCACAAACATTATTTTTCTAAAAATATACAACTACCTTATATCTAAGATCTCAAATTCCTCAAATAACTACCTGAAGGGCTTTTTAAAAAGTATTTTAACTATTAATTTTTGAGCAGATTCGAGAGGTTTTAATATCGATTTATTAGTTCCTCCCCATCATATTATGCCATAGTTATAATTAAGTTACATAAAATAAAATATAGTTGTTTGAGTTTAATTAGGGATAAAACGTTACGTATCGATTTGAAGATATGGGAAAGTTTTCAAATTTTTTGTGTTATATATTCTATGTGTTATGTTCATTTAAAATATTTATCAATAATTATTCCCAAATATTTTATATTTGTGTGTGTAAAAAATGCTCTTAACAGGGGATACTCCGATTTTTTTATTTTGCGTGCAATCATCACATTTAAAATCGATATAATCGCCCCCCGAACACTTAATATGGCACCAACGATGGCAGGTTTTGCACTAAATTCACTTCTTGCTTTCAATTTTGTGTATTTTTTTAAATGTCACTTTTCTTTTTCAAGTCTTCCAGTTCTGTTTTGTAAGGAGTCTGGAACCTGGATGTAACCTGGAAAATATAAATAAATTTAGTTTTAGTAAAATTCCATATTAGAAACTATGTTCCTAATTTCAGACTGTACTCGATATTAGGTTCGCTCAGATATCCCATATTAGGAACAAGATCAGTACAAAAAAATACACTCTCAGAAAAAAATCTACTTTAATTTTACTTCAACACATTGTGTAAACACAAAATTTAGACTATGATATTGATGAACTGTAAAAGATTGATCATTTTGGGTAGAAAAAATATTAAAAAATAATAAAGTGAAACTTACGTAAATATCAAATTGGAAAGGCACAAAAACGTAATCACTGTCTCTGTTGCTTGCGGTGCGTCTGGCATCGGGGCGTGCACTTACATGTTTTGGTCGGTCGGTGAGGAAGTGGGTACGCTGGGTTATCGAGGGCGTTCTCGCTTAGTTTTTGTGAAACATCGTCGTCTCATATTTAGGACGTATACCATATTCGGTACATTTCCTCTACTATCCCTGGACTAGCACCTGAAGGGTAAGAGTGATCATTACGCCTTTGTGCAATAAATTATTGAGATTCACTATGACTGATATATCAATGCAGTGCCCTATTCACTATTGCGTGCGTATAACGAAAATATAATTATGATGTTAAAAATTTAAAATAAAATTATGATTTTTTCCAGTTAATCAAAAAAACTAGTGTAAAACAGGTATAAAGTTAAAACAATTGAACCTGAGGTTAGATTTTAAATAAAAAATCTCATCACTGCCATACAACATGCTATGTTTTAAACTTTATAAAATAATAAATAGATAACTAGATCAACAAAGATACTTATTTAAATTAAGCCAGCGCGTATTTGTATGAATTTATATAATTATCTTACAGAATTTGTAAAAATTTAAATGACCGGACAAGGAAAAAACCTTGTATTTGACAAATAGATGACACTTTTTCAAATGCATTTGATGAATATTTAACCATCAAATATTGAACATATTTCAAATACTTATTTTAGAGTGGATACATAAGATTATTACAAATTACCATTGACGTTATGTATTAGGTGTTTTTTTTTCGTTCTTTTCCAAATTTAAAAAGAACACTAAAAGTCAAGCGAAATGGTAAACGTTATACGAAAGAAAATTTCCTGCTCTACAAGATATTGTATTTGATTTTAGGTTACCCATATTATTTTATTTGATTACGAGCCTTTAAAATAGAATGTCAAGTACACGAAAATGAGCATTTTTGAAAGTTCCTTCAGTTAGCGTTCAATCGAAGGAATAAATCTGCCAAAGCTACTCGCGATATTTGCGCAGTGGTCGGTGAATGCTATGAATTATTGACTAATTTTTTGTGAAATAATAAAAGAGAATACATTATTGCCTAATTTGTTGAGTCCTCTTTTCCCTTCATTTGGAAAAGAACAGACACCACTTATGGCAACACCCAATATATTATAATAATAGGTCGATATAAATTACACTTAATATTCCTATCTGTATTTTTTTCCAAAGAGTATTTTTTTAACTAACTTTGATTTTCTGGAATAAAAAACTGTATGAGAAACTGCATCTACATTGCCTACTAGCAAACTATATAAGTAATAAATAGTCAAAATAGTTTTGTTTTCATCAGTGGCGGTATTTCCATAGAAGCCCATAAGCCGGGCTTGCCTATTAATTTTATTTCAAAATTACCAAATCTGGACCAAACGCTTCAAAATAATTCATTTCGTTGTTTAAATTTCGCGCCAAATGAGAATCAGAGATCTGTTCGACGTTGGTACTGTACGCGTCCCGAGATCCGAACCGTATGAAATCCGTGTGCGCGAACGACACTATGTCTTCTTATCTTGCTCACGCACGTGGGGTTCTTATGGGGCTTATTTCACGGTGCAATTCGCATGTAAACAAACAGTAAACTCATAAAATGTTTGTCTGTATATGTTGAGTTTTATATGGGAATCTGAAGCCAGCTTCTTTAAGGTAAAGTTGGCAGAGAGCGTCTCCTGTATTTCGTATCGAACAAACTTTACGATTGTTAATTATGCTCTTTTTTACGGAATTTGATAATTTTTAACGGTTATTTTTATCTTCATTGATTAAAGACCCGTACTGGTTAAGATTTATGATAATTTACTTCATTTTGTGCAAACGTCATATATAAAAAGAATTCGGAGATAGCCGACGTTTCTTTTTTATTTGCCTATCTACTATCCTTTTCCTTTTCCAATATTATATATCAATTATAATTTATATTTATCTATCTATGGGTTCCGATGACTATTATTCAACTCTACGCATGCTTTATTAATGTTACTTATTAATGTTACTTATTGGTAATGGTTGATATCTGAGGAATTACTTTATATAAAATAATATTGTGTTTTCTTTATTTCGTTTATTTAAACGAACTCAGAAAGATTATCCTATGCATATTTTCATAAAATATTGTTATTCGTCATAATATACCTTTTGGATGCTTTGTAGACTGTACAACTGTAGTGAAGAAAGCATACATCATGTTTTCACACAAGTGAATTCATCATCATTCCTTTGCCGCACCTAATGGTGCATAGAGCACTGCAATCGCAGTATATCTTAATATTTTTTGCTACATGAAGGTAAGATGATCAGTCTTACGCTTCAAGTACCAGTCCAGGGACTATGACACATTCTAGTGTAAAAACATATTTTTAAATAAATATTTCAAATCAACCATGTCGGGAATCGAACCCGAGACCTTTTGCATGGTAGGCAAATGCGCTGACCACTATACTATGAGGCCGTCAGGGAATTACACCACATATGAATTAAAAATATATATATGGGCTTGCCTTACTCGTAAACCCTAGGCACGCTACTGGTTTTCATAGAAATAAAAAATTATTATAATCTCTCCAATGAATTAAAAACTATGAAAACGAATATATCAGTAAATAAGTTCAAAGTCAATTTAAATCATTTTTTGAACCCGAGTAAAAACAGCTTTCTATTTTAATTAGTAATATTGTAAAATTATTTTCTGTTTTTCTTTTTATTTCGTATAATTTTAACTAAATGAAGCAAGGTCTGTATGGAAAGACAAAGATATATGGCGTTCTATCCTCACCGCCTACCCTTACGGGAAAACGGCGCGATAGTTCAATTGTTTTTTTTTTAATTAAAATTATTTTCTCGTTTATGTTCGAAATTATATAACTTCAAATTACTAAATAATAAACAGTGTAAGTCACTCTCCAAGCACAAGAGCCGGTTTATTTTTTAGAAAGTAACAGATATATTATTAAATGATTATAAAGTTATAGTGTTGATTATATGTCTTTATTAGCAATACTGAGCAGATGATAAACGATGACCCGAAAAAGTTTTGGAGGTTTGTTTCGGATAAGCGTAGCGATCACCATATACCGTCAATTATGTTCCTCAATGACGGACGAGCAACTAATGGTGCCGACATTGCAAATCTTTTTGCAACTCATTTTTCATCCGTTTTTGCAAATAATAATTCCTCATGCTGCGCTATCCCATTACAATATTCAAATACTATAGATTTAAACAGTTGCACAATTTCTAATAATGATGTTTTCCGTTCTATGAACAAATTAACTAATAAAAAGACCACTGGGACTGATGGTATTCCAGATTTATTATTAAAAAATTGCAGCTACACTCTCTCTAAACCAATTTCATTCATGTTTAATCTCTCTCTGTCATCTGGTGAGTTTCCATCCTTATGGAAGATAAGTTATATAAGGCCTTTTTTTAAATCAGGCGATAAATCTGATGTTAGCAATTATAGGCCTATTTCAACATTATCTTGTATCCCTAAAATGTTTGAGGCTATAATTGCTAGCAAAATCACACCCATATTTAAGAATATACTGATCGATGAACAGCATGGATTTATATCTGCCAGATCAACCACCTCTAATCTGGTAGATTATACCCAGGTTATTGTCAAAGCACTCGAAAATGGTCAGCAGATTGACGTTCTTTATACAGATTTTTCTAAGGCATTTGACAAAGTAGATCATAAAATTCTCATGTATAAATTACATGCCTTGGGAATAAGAGATCCATTACTCTCATTTATTAAATTGTATCTAACTGGTAGGACACAAAATGTTCAGATAAATAACTATTTATCAACCAGTATTGATGTTACATCGGGTGTACCTCAGGGTGCTTATTTGGCACGCCTGCTTTTCAATTTGTTTATTAATGGTGTTGGTAAATCATTCTCTTACTCTCGTTTTTGGCTCTTCGCAGACGACAACAAAATTCTCAAAATAATTCAAACTTTACAAGACTGCTTTTTTCTTCAATCAGACATTTACTATTTTAACCGATGGTGTAAAGTCAATAAATTAGAACTAAATATTAAAAAATGCAAAATAATGTCATTTCATAGAACAAAACAACCAATTTCCTTCGAGTACCTATTATAAAACTCCAAAATTGATGTAGTCAAGTCCATCAGAGAATTAGGAGATGTTTTGGACTATAAACTGACATACAACGAGCATATAGATAATACAGTAAATAAATCACTGAAATTACTTGGCTTCATTAACAGAATATCCTCTGATTTTACTCATGTCCGTACAATAAAAACTCTTTATTGCTCAACTGTTCGCCCTCTTCTTGAATATGCCTCAGTGGTCTGGTCTCCATTCTATGTCAATCGCATAAATCACATTGAATCAGTCCAACATCGCTTGCTTCGAAAAATAGCGTGGATGCTTGGACTAGAGAGAGATAATTATTCTTATGCTGAAATAGAGTCAATGTTAAATATTTCTAGTCTACAAAAACGTAGAACTAATATTGACTCCATATATATGTTCGGCATACTAAATGGTATAATCGATGTTCCATCATTACTGGGACAAGTAAAATTCAATATTCCGACTCGTAGATTGAGAAACAATGAAGTACTGTTCATCGATCAGCATAGAACAAACTATGGCCTAAATTCTCCAATGACCCGTCTTTGTCGTATTGTTAACTCAAGACAAGATCTGGACTTTTTTGGTTTAAGTTTACAACGATTTAAACGAGCACTAAATAAATAGTCCAGATCTTGTCTCGATGTCCCTTATGTTTGTCAATGCTTCTTTCTTTTTTTTTAAATGTTTTAAACTAGTCTTTTATTGTAATATTTAAACCTTATAAATTGTATACATGGACAATGTCCGTTAATAAATAAATAAAAGAAGATTGTATAGAAAAAAAAAACATGTACCCTGGCACTGTATTGGCACACTAACAGAAGCGTATGTCAGTCATATTTTAAAAGACTCCGAGAACCTCTTGTATAATAAGCAAACGCGCTGACCACGTAGATTAGATTAGATCACGAGGTGAATCACGATAAATATGTTAAGGTAGGTACTACGACCATATTATGACCTTCTTCCATCCCTTATTTAAACACCATTATAAATCATAGGGCACTGTATTGATGTAGTGATAAAATGTGTAATATTTTCGTAAACTAGTTATGCATGACTATATAATTAACCCATCTAATCAAATATATTTTGTTTAGCCATTTTTTTTTTCTTTAAAAAAAATTAAATATTTGCATTTTTATAATTTACCCGAATATTTATATTTTGGTGGCCATTTTCAACGAGTTGTAAATAACTCACTATTAGAAAATGGAAATCAAGTTGGGGTAGAATGGGATTCGAACCTCGCACCTCTGATCCGTGAGTCCGCAACACTAGCCACGGAACCACAACCTGACACAATTGACTGTGTAGAACCTTCTTAGGGACGTATTTCTCGTTTGATTTAATAATTGAATTAAATTTTAATTGTTAATAAAGCAAATTCATCAGTTTGTATAAAACTTCTTGGGCATTTCTTGTTGGATTTATAAAATAATAAACAAACTTTTTTATTAAAATTAATTAATTAATTGTCACAATACTAACCGACTTAAAGCCGATATCAATTTTAGTGTATATTCCTTTAGTTGGTTTGAGAAGGGGTTTAACTCCCTTGGATTGCCGCCGAAAGAAAATACGGACATAGTTTTAGCGGGAAATTGTTATTTCATGCATGTATTTTCCGCGCCAATACACGATATGGAATGAATTAACATAAATGAATTTTGTATTTAACAAGTAAGTTTCCATAGAGAAGCTTCGAGCGATATGGAAAAATTATGCGACTGAAACAAAATTTTTGTGAAATTGTAATTTTCTCCCTCGATAGAAACTGGGTCATCTTATAATTTTAAGCTACAATCGTAATACTTTAATTTATTCATATTTAAAAATCGCTGGAGGTATAAAACTATTTGAATTGTGACAAAATAAGGGCTTAAGTTATTATATATTATATGGCGTGCTTTATTGAGAAAATTAACGTGCTGCCATGACAAAAATGTACCTAGTTAACATCAGATCTTGATATGCAAAATCATATATTTTTGTGAATTAAATACTTATATATCGTTAATATAATAAAATTGGGACATCTAGTTTCGAAAATTTTATAAATAATTTAAAACAATAAACTCTGTTTTTTGTAGTCAAATTATAATACATTTTTTTTAAAAAGCATTTATAAAAAGATAATAAGAAAAAACAAACAATTTAAAGTTGGGAAATTGTATGTATTCTCGAACGGTTATTAGGTTTTTATAACCAAAACAATATGAAATAGACTACACGAAACCTTTTTATTTTTTTATATTACTTTATGTATTTAACTTTTTGTACATAATTTAAATTACACACATAAAATAAAAGTTTGTTTTAAATCATTTACATTTCAAAGCGTTCAAATAGTTAACATATATATTTTAAAAACTAAAGATATACCTAAAGTTAATACTAGAACTCAATAGGAAAAAATTAATGAAAAAAGAAAGAGGAAAGGCAGATATATTAAGTCGTATTGATAATACAAATGGAATAAAAAGCCATATTAACAAGCCATGTAAGGTGGTCCCTTTCAAACGATAAATCCAGTCAGTAGAGGAAATATTAAGAAGAAACTGCCAATAAGTAGATCAAGCAACTTTTGAGAAGCACAGATGAGGCCAAAACATTTTGGAAGTATGAAACGCCTACGTATGAACTAACTAGGACTCTCTCGGGGCATGGATGCGTGAGGGAATATCTGCACCGCTTTGGGCTGCGAGACGATAGTTGCTGCCCATATGATGGCATCGCTGAGCAGACTGTAGAACATCTTCTAATATGCTGCCCAATGTTCGATAGGCCGAGATGGGAGCTTGAATGCAAACTAAACATTCGGATTGCTACCCCAAATAACCTACCTGAGCTTCTAAACTGTAATAATACACGAAGAGAGAGTGTTCTATTCATTACAGGGACGATTCAGCAGGCTAAGTTATTCAATGTTGATATTTAGCTCCTTTTGTTTTTTCATATGTCCAACCTTTACGAATATTTTTTATTATTTGTTTATGTAATATTTCAAGTGTTATTTTATTTATGATGACGATAGTCACTATCTATAGTAGACTATCGTCGGCCTCGTGGTGAAATGGTCAGTGTATTTGTCTATCATGTGATAGTTTGATCATGCTTTTGAAAATATGGTAAACGAATTAATTGCGGATATACTAAATATAAGTTTTGGTCTTCAAAAGGCAACAAAAAGTTTATCAGTGTTTTATAATAATCCAATCTAGCTTACTACATTTTTATATTATAAATCTGAACTAGCTATGAATTACAGTTTACCGTATGCTAAACACCCATTAATTTTTATATCGCTGGCTTAGTGCATTCGTAAAATAATAATAAAATGTATAAAATACCCTCACGTAAAATTTGATAAAATAAAACAATTTAAATAATCCCTTACGCGAATTAGTAGAAAGAGGTGTATTAAGTACCCGATAAATATAAAATTATGCTCGTTAAGCTGAATTTGTCAACAATCTAGTATAAAATGTTCCAGAAATTACGACGCAATTAAATCTTAGTATAATAGCTGGAATGGGATATTAATTTCTTTGACACACTTATTTATTCTCGCTTTTAATTAATGACTAAATTACCCGAAATTTTTAGTGCCAAAAAACATGCATACATTTAATTATTTATGTATCCAGTTAAAAAATAAGAATACATTATAATATGTTATTTCATTACATTGCGACCCTTCAAAGGAATAAATTTCACGGTGGTAGAGTTTTAGAGAATAATTTCCAAGAAAACCGTTATCAGCTTTTTCTGTTTTAACCCGAAAAGAGTTGATTACATGTTTGGAAAATATACAGCATAATTATTTCATCAATTTGGTTCATTCGCCATCTATCGTGTGTATACGTAAAATAGTAAAACAAAAATGAAAAATTAGAATATTTCAGACAAGGCAGAAATACAACAAAATATTTGTAAATCGAGAGTTATTCCATCAAAAATCAGGCGAATAATATTTTAATAAAAAAAAATATTTATATTTTCACACATCAGGGTACCTTAAAAAGTTTTTTATTGCTGATAGTTTATATTATTGTTATCTCACAAAAAATCATTTACGTAAATCACATTGGATAATGTATTTATTTTCTAACGTTTAAGTTTAAGATGAAAAAAATTGTAAGCACTAACTTTGTGATAATTCATTATCAAAATATTATTAATTAATTAAGTTTTTAACCGCTTATTTTTAATTTTTTCTACCGGCCGGTTTTAAGGCTTCACAAGCTTCTTCTTCTAGGTATAATTTACTAATGCTCCATACTAACGCCATATGTTTAGATTTAATATTTAGTAGACACTGTTTAAATAAATTAGGACGAGATTCACCAATAAATTATACCATGATAAAGAAACTTGAAATCTTGAAGCCTTGAAACCAGTCGGTCGAAAACAAAGTCCTTTGGTTATTATTACTTTAAGTTTGCATTTCAATAGTTATGTAAACTATACTGATTTTTTATAATAAAATAATGGATTTTATCCTAAAATAAATAATTTACGAAAAGCTTGTTTCTTTCCGTACCAGAGTAAAGTTTTTAGAAAAGAATTCACCTTAACATTCAAAATCGATCAATCAACTACTGTTATTTAAAATGTTTTTTATTTAAACGATCGCAGAAAATATATTATTTATTTTAAAAAAACAACAGCCATTGTAACAACAAAAAAATAATATTTATAAATAAACTAAAATGATAGGCCAATTATAGTTTTCTATATATAATTAAATACAATGCCAAAAAAAAAGAAGAAAAAAAAATTCTTGTAGAACTTACATTATAATTTTGAGTGGGTATAATGTTTAGTAAAATGTTCAAGTGAACGCATGTTTATTGATATTCTTACTTTAAAATTGTCCTAGTAAGAATATCAAAGTACATGAAGTGCAATTTTTGACAATAATTACATTTCAATGGACATTTATTTGTAACAGTAAACAGATCGGTGGCAGTTCATAACTGTATGTTTATACGGCAGTTTATGACGCAGGATGATGCACAGGAGTTAGCAGCCGACCAATAAGCCTAGATAATAATCGTGGACATAGGTCGGACTAGAAAACAGACGTGAAATGTATATCTCGTAAATATGTATTTAATTTTTTTGGTTTAATGTGTAGTTGTGACGTGATGTGTTAGAATTTTATTATGAATTATTCTTACCTTAAAGGCCTTGTATGATGAGACTACGTAGGAGGCTCCATCTTCCAGCTCCTCGAGCCTTATCTTGCGGTCACCATCGAGAGAGAAGACATATCGGGCCCCACGGGGCAACTCCATGCGAGCTGACAGGCGGTCCAAGAGAGCCCCCATCGTACTGAGATCTCGCCCAGGGCGGAATCTAAAAATAATAATCAAAACAATGATAATGTATGTACATATATCTCTGCTCCACTGGTGAAATCTTTGAATAAATATATATTATCAATCATGAAAATTGTTTGAAAAAGTTTATAATATTATTTATTAAAAAACCTACTTTGTAAATGTATTTTGTACTACGCTAATTTAATGTATCATATAATATAATTTGAACGAAAATGTTATTGAGATCAAAACTAATAAAGTACATAATAAAATGTTATAATAATAAAAATTACGGAAAAACTAGGCCTTGTTTTCTTCGATGTCAATGAGGAAGTTCAGTAATTTTCCATTTTTTTATTTGTTTATAGACTATAAAACTAAGACAATTTTTTGAGAATATTTATTTTCGTATTGTATATTATCAGCACTCCGTTTTTTTAAAGTTCTGTCATTTAAAATTACCCCACCTGTGACGTCACAAATTGTCTTCGTTGAGCTCTGCCTATTGACGAGTTAGCTTCTCGTAAATGGAAATCTATTACAACACTCTATCACTGGTTTATTCGTTAGTTTTTGTTGCGTAGTATGTTTTTGTTCAAATCATTTTTATTATTTTTTTTATACATTTTCGAAAAACTTCGCTACACAATTAAATGCTCTTAATTTTGCCGCGTGCAAGAAAACATTTTATATAGTCAGTTTCCCGTAGTGCTGTACTTCCTCATTATTTGCATGACCATCTTGCATTTATTATGTTGATTAGAGCACAAATCGTCGGGTTTCTGGCACAAGTTGGTAACTACAAATTTTCGAAAAAGAAGATGTCTTCAATGACATCAAATATTCTTTATTTAAAAAGTAATTTAAATATTTCATATTTTTTCAATTTTTTATTTTTTATCAGTGGCGCTACACCCCGTTGTGGGCCCTGGCCTCCTCCAGAATCTGTCTTCATTCATCCCTGCACCCTGCGTCTCTTTTCCAGTTCGTCAGGCCGATTGCTTTAATGTCATTTTCCACATTATTCTTTATTTATAGAGTAATTAAACATATTTCATATTTGTTCAATACTCAAATCAATATTTTATATTATTCAGCTCGTAGTCTCATTTGAATTGTTGATTTGGGATGGGCTTTTAACTTTAAAAGTACAATATATCACAACTAGTAAAATGTTACCAACTTACGCCAGAAACCCGACGAAATAATTGTGATGACTAATAAGCGTGTACAAATATTTTCAACACGTTTCATTAAAAAAAACAGATTATTATATTAAAAATTAACATGGAACCATAAAAATGAAGAATAATCAATTGTTATTATTTATATCATACGCATTAATAAATAAAAAGTTTGATATGGAAAGACCCATATTGGATATTGACTGAGTTTCATTTTTGAATCAACAAGTGGCTGTCGATAAATTTCCTTTTGATCGTTTGATAAAATAACGAATAGGAAACGTTTATCAATGTTTCAGGTATTGACAATCTATCCCATTGGTCGTAACGCTAAACCACACAAATAAAGGCGTCAAATGGGCGGATAATGATAAGTTATTGTGTCAATGATTATTAAGACAATAATTACTAACCTACCCACCTACTGCTACTAACAACATTATGAAAACCCAAAGGTAATTGCTATTTTAATGTAATTGGTGTTTGCTAAGAAAACACAATAAAATGTCTTAGACAAAATTCCATCTTCGTACAATAAAACATTTCAGTTACATATTATGCCGTACTTTAACTTGTATCGTTAAAATCTTCATTAATCCTAATTTAATTTACTGACAAAATGTATCAATTTAGTTTGATTGCATAATCAGGCCACGTGTGTGTATTTTTTTTTCATTAAACCCCTTCCAAATGAAAAATGTATGTTATAATAATACAAAACAGTTTATGTTTTTTCTCTATGAAAACACAGTAAAATATCTGAGTATTGTTGCACGTTTTAATCACATATTTATTTCGAATGCATTATGAATATTCTCATATTCCTGAAAAGTTTTTATAAAATTGTAACAGAAAATGTCACACAGGTTTTGTATGTACAGTGTGTTCGAATGTTTAACAAGTCTATGTTAGTGTGTTAGTGCATGTCGACAAACCACGCAAACATACAATTTTCGCTTCTGTAAGCAAGCGAATTAGAATGATTTATGTAAAAAAAATATATACATAAGCAAACGTTATTTAAGATTTAAATGTAAATGTTTTTAAAAGAAAAAATAAGTAGGGTGGTATATTTTTTATTTTAATATTATGTAACCATCCTTTTATATCATTTAAGATCGGTAAAAAAATAGTAACCTGAATTCAACGCCGGGGAAGAAAGGGTCGCCATTTTTATAGAAGGTGACTTTCCTCGCTCGCCAGAAGGACAGGTTGGCATACCGGCTGCTGGGCTCGGCGGGCTGCGGCGCCGCGGGCGGCGGCGGGGGCGCAGGGCTGGCGGGCCGCGACGGCCGCCAGCCCGGGGGCTCGTCCTCCTCCTCCGTGTCGGGCGGACTGGGCTCCGCGCGCCCAGCACTGGGGGACGGCGGCCCGCCCTCGCCGCCCGCCGCCCCGCTGCCCTCCGCCGGCGAGGGGCTCTCCTCGCCCAGGCGCGACGGGACGCGAGACGCCACCTGAAACAGCGGCCGGCGTGAGAACCTCGCGCACACAATCGTTGCGGGAAAACTTCAACAGATGGCGCTAGTTAGGGAAAATAAGTCGAGTGAACCTTTCACGGCGCTGAGTAGATCACCTACTTACCACAAGCCGAACAAGTTAGCGTGCAGATGGCGCTCCAATTCTACTATTTTAAACATCGAATCAATCGTAAAAGTGTACAGAAGATCAACAATCAACTGATGATAAATTAAGGGCACATTAGATATTTTATTTGAATAGATTTACGGACAAAGTCCATTCTAAACATAAATTCAGTAACATAAAACTAGAATTACAACAATAAAAAGAAAAACAAAGACGTACATGTATATTGGACAAACATTTAGGTATCCGGGTTGATTATATAAACACGGTTTTTTAGGGCCAGACCACGAAACTTCAGAGGAAAATTCCTCATGGTAAGCATTAAAAAAATCCTCATAATTTTTTTCCGAAGTCATTTTTAAAAAAAAAATTATCTCAAAATAGAGTAAATCTTTAATTTCTCGGACTAGTATCCCTTCCACAAAACCCTGACAAAAAATGCGATAAAAACTTATTTGACCAACGAAGCGATACGCACCAGATGCGGACATGGGAAGCGACTGGGTAGGAGAGGGGTAGGGGTTTGTGGAGGGACTGCTTGTCCGAGAAATGAAGGGTTTACTACATTTTGAGATTGCAATTTTTTTTTTTTTTTTAAAGACTTTTTGGAAAAATTTCCAGAGGATTTTTTTTAAAGCTTACCATGAGGAATGCTTCTCTGAAGTTTCGCAGTCTGACCCTGAAAAACCGTGTATAAGGAATTTATTGAGTACTATTCATGTTTTTTTAGTTTATTAGTAAAGTTATTTCATTTACAATCAAAATTATGTAGATCCTGATTTTCCGAGTCTACATGAAGGAACATTAAGAGGTATTTGTTGGAGAATAGTTGGGATTTTAAAGATGCAAATTAAATCTGCATCAAATCGACGTTTTGAAAGACTCAACAGATTAAGGAAAAGTTGTATGTTAGTATAGCTGTCTCTTGTGATTCCCAGTTTGTAAGCAATTTTTCCTATAAACTTATGGTGAACTAATTCGAAACGATTCATATGATTACCATGTTAAGGATATTATATTACAGAAGCGTATTCGAGAATAGTACGAACCAAAGAGCAGTTAAGTGTTTTTAAGGTAAATATGTATATTATCAAAATCGGATCGGAGCTTTATTAATGAAGCCAGGGAGTTTAACAGCTTTGTTTATTTTTTTTGTTTATGTGAAAAACAACAGCAATACAAAAAAATATACACAACATTTTAAAAAAAAACATAAAATAAAGCCAAATCAGTTTTCCACATAAATACAATTAAATAAATCCAGTTCAGTTAGATATTAATTCATAGAAGTGCATGTGTGCGAGTTTTTTTGTGTGAGGATGCGTGTGTAAGTGAGTGGAGTGTGGTTTTGGTAGGTATGTGAATATGTGTTTGAGAGTATATGGATGTGAGGATGGGTTTATGAACAGGGTGAGTGTGTGTTTGATATGAGTGAATGAAAACAACTTAAATTTATAATGTAAAAATATTTTTTTTTATGAAGAAACATAATTTTTTTCATATAATAGTTTTTTTTTAAATATAGTCAATGTGTTCGAGAAAATGTTGGATGTTGTCTGGAATCACTTCGATTGAATTGACAATCGAGGGAATTTGGTTATTAAGTTTATAATCGAAGGCAATATTTATTTCAGTTCGGCTGTAAAAAAATATTTTGCATTTGTTGATATTTAATTCGATGTTATTAATTTTGCCCCAGTCATGAAATAATCATCTTCGTTACTGTTAGAACGTAAATATTAACGTTTTTAAAGAAACTATCAGATTTTAAAACTCATGATAGATTTTGTCATTTTTCTCTCAACAACATTGAAATCGTATCAAATTCCTGTTTTTTAAATTAATATTTAAAAACAAAAAATCGTAAAGTCTGGCAAACAAAAGTTCTCAAAAGTGTAAATAAGTAAAAGGAGTGTAAATATAATATAGGTATATGTTAGAAAAAAACTAAAAGAAAAAATCATATATAAAAATATATATATATGTATATATTTATTGTTTTATTTGCACCACAGCAAGTGGTAATTACAGCACAGAACACCAGTCTTGAAAAAATATATATTTATTTTTTTATGTTCTTACTAGGAATTGAACCCGGAACCTTCCGTGTGTGACTCAGGCATACAAAGTAATTTTTAATAATATTTAAGCATGGGTGTGTTTTTTTAATGCAAGTAAAAGTATTAATACGCAAATAATTTTAAGTAATACCTACTTCAACAAATGGAGATAAAAAAATATCACATCACAAAATGAATTCAAACTATTCATCAAAAAAATATTGCCAAGAAAAGAAAATTCATAATCAAGTAGAAATTATTTTTAAATGTAAATTTTAAATTTAAAACATGTAAAGTTTTCATTATTTTTGTTTGTTTTTATTTAGTAAATGTTCCAACCACATAAAACATGAGTCAGAATCCAACTAAAAAAATGACTTAAGTTTAAAAAACAATATTTTGAGTATCTCCAAATCTTAAAAGACATGCTGGATTTCCTCCCTAGGGAGTTATTTAGATCTAAATTTGTTGCAATTAAGATGGAAATCATTTTTGGAAAGGGAATGTGGACGTCTTAGCACATACGGAGTTATGGATATGTCATTGGCTGGTTTATGTGGCCACTTTACACACTGTGTAACATTCACTATTTTGCGTATGTTTAAAAATCTACATTTCCCTAACTCTACCGTCTGTTGACTTTTGTGAAGTAAAAGAGCTGAAACCTTTATCATGCGGGTGAGATTCAGCCGGCTAAACCATTTCACTTACTAGGCAACGCCTGAAAACAATTTTTTAATTTTTATACTTCTTATACCGGTTGGTTTAAGCGACAAACTTTTGAGTATGCCTAAATGTCAGTATATTTGATTCTTATTTTATTTTCTTTTATTGGGTAATTCAACAAAGATACGTAATTGAAAAAATATACAATTTAAGATATTCGTCTATATAATTTCACATGTTTACATCGTAAATATTTAAAAGATATTATTGTTTAAAAATAGTCCGGTTGCAAAATACATTTTTTTAAAAGAAACCAATATTTTATTTTATTTTATAAACATACATGGCAAAATTTCCTTTTACAAAACTTTTAATCTGAACATATGTGGTTTAATTATGTTTTTAAAACATAAGTTTCTTTATACTCAAGATTTGAAAAATAAAGTTAAACAAAAAATATATACATAACATATTCAGTAGAAGTTTAAAACAATTAAAAAATAAATGTAAAAATCAAACCAAATAATAAAGTATTTTAAAGGAGTAATATAATAAGAAAGTAAAGTTACAGTTTCATATATTGATTATACTGAAGGTTTAATTACCATTCACCATCTTTGAAAAAGTTCTAAAGGTTTGTTCTATAGAAACAATAACCTGCACTTAATATTATCCGATACGTGGAAATAACTATTGCCGAGTTCACGGAGTCAGTTTAATACAGGGTTGCTACTTCAGTTTTGAGATATAAAAACACCAGTGTGAATATATCAAATCTTTTATTGTCATCGTAAAGTTTGTCATTTTTAATGCTAAACATCAGCTCATCATCAGCTTAAACAAGTAAATTTTTCATCATTATAAACATCGAATTAATGGGTTAACCACCGTACAGTCCTGATTTGGTACCCAATGATATTTTCTTATTCCCGCATATAAAAAATAAATTGCAAGGTCAACGTTTTTGCACGCCTGAAGAAGCAGTTGATACATTCAACTCGCATGTTTTGGGGGTACCTCAATCGGACTGAAAAAAGTGTTTCGAAAATTGATTCAAATGCATGCAAAAGTGTATTGATCTTCAAAGAGAATATTTTGAAAAACAATAAAGCCATTTTTGATTATAAATATTTGTTTTTACTTGTCTATCTCAAATCTTAAGAAGCAACCCACGTATGGTATTGCAAGTATACACTGTCCGTAAATTGTACGTACAAAACGGTGATACCTAAATCTGTGCGCTTTTATGATTTACCAAATTTATAAAAGTTTGGTAGGCATCTTCAATGAATTAAATAGGTATTAGAATATGAGAATTACATAGTTTAAGTAGAGTGGGGAGGAAAACTTAGAATCCGCAGTTAACATTTACAATGTTACTACGGCACCATGATCCGACCAGTTGCATCATTGATACAATAAAATAATAACGTACTGAAATTACGTTTCGATTTTAAAGCGCTTTTGTTTATTTTATTATAATTAATATTTAATATTAAAGTAGATATTTACATAAATAATGGACGATTAACTGAAATTGAACATGTTAAATACTTAGGACTAACAATAGACAGACAATTGACGTAGACAATTCATATCAACAATTTAATTAGCAAAATGACGTCATTATCGAGTCATTTTTTTAAAATCAAAAACTTTATTCCAAAAACGGAAAAAATCTAAAGTACGAAGCCTTTGTAAAAACTAAAATAGGTTATATGCAACTACTATGGGGAACAGGAAATCAAAATGACATAAACAGACTACAAAGAAGCAAAATAATATATTGAAGTTAGTATATGACCTACCCTATCTAACAGCAACTAAAGAACTTTTTAATCAAACTAAGCAATTAAATGTATCTGAACTTTTTAAACTAGAATCCTTAAAACTTATTCATAAATTAGCCACTGATGTAATTGTAGACAAAGAAGTAAAACTTGAAAAAAATTGTACTAAACATGGACACAATACGAGAATATCAGAAACATATCACAAACAACCTTCTAAAACAAGACAAGGACAGTCGAGACTAATAAAACATGGACTGAATTATACAATAAACTACCAGGCAAAACTAAGCAAAAGACTCAGACAACATTTCCAAAAGACGTTAAAAATATTATCATTAACAGTAGAATGTGAATTTCAAAAGTAAAAATATTTCATTAAATGTATGTAACCCGTAAGGGTTTGTCAATATTTTTATTTTTTTAAATCATGCCCTACCCTAATCTGCGCCCAGCGGTGCTTAGATATACTCGATTGGTACTAAAGTCGCAGCGTAACTGCGAACATTCGTTATGGAAAATTTAGTCTTGCGATTCAGACGACAAGCCAGGTACTGTAAAAATATTGCCGTAAAAAAACAGCTACAAAATAAAGATTTTACATCGACCTTGCCAGAATCGAACCTGGGACCTCAGGCATGGTAAGCAAAAGCTCCCACCAGTACGCCATTATACCCAGCAAAAAATACGCTTAAAGGTAACCTAGTTTAAACATTTGCTCTGCGAAATGGCAAGTTATTTTTCATGTTGACTTAGCAGGGAATCGATTTGGACTTCCTTGCATGTTAATACAACGTATGTACCTGCTTTCCACAGAACAGGCGGAGAAATAAATATATTTGGCATTAATACCTACAATTAATTGTTACGAAACATGTAGAATGTATTGGTCTTTGGGTACCGAAGACGAGGAAAAGCTATTTATTTTCCTGGCTTACAGGCTGTGCCAAAAAAAATAAAACATTATCACGCACACGTGCACAATAAATTACTATTTTTTAGGAAACTTTCGTCACGTTCATAGTTTGCATTGCTACCATATCTCAGGCATGCGCGCTATTTCTTGTGTGAGCGCTGAAATTTACAACTTCAGTAAAGCAAGAATCGCGAAATGTAAAAAAGTTGCGATCCCAAGAATGGACGAATGAATAATCAACGCCCTTACTTTTTTCCTTTTAATACTGAAATTTAAAAGTAATTGACTTCACAATGACTTTTAGATTAAATTCATTCTCTTCTAAACCCGTTAACACTCGTGGTAAAATCAAAAATGACAATTATAATATACCAATTTGTCCGCCTCTCGGTTAGCCAAAATGTTTGGCGTTGCAGAATCCAGCATCATGCTTTCTGATTGTTTTGACCCATACAAAGATCAAGGAGACCCAATAAGGAAGTTCAGTTTTTTTTGTAAGCCGAAAAATATTTTTTTTATGTATTGTTTTAAAAGCGCTACGATTTTTGAAAGCTTTGAAATTACTCCGACGACGTGACGTAATTCGTTTTTATAAAAATATTTTTTATTAATTTTTTCATGAATTTTCGAAATAATTTGCCATACAATTAAATGCTCTATTGTTTACCACGTGTAAGAATACATTTTTATATCGAATTTCTCGTAGCACTGAACTCCAATCAGTGGTAAATTACAAAACAGAATACTCGAGCTTGAGAACAATCACATTTTATATGTTTGTGTTCTCAACGAGAATCGAACCCGGAACCTTTTATGTGTGAGTCAAGTGTCTTATATATTACAACACAGAGGCCTGAATTCTGAATTCAATCGTGGTCGCACTTCGTTACAGGACGAATTTTGTGAAGGTCGTCCAAAATCGTTCGTTGTGCCAGAAAAAATCGATGCTTTGCGTGAACTGATATTGCAAGATCGTCATGTGACATACCGTGAGATTGGGGCATACTTGAGCCTTAGTTCCATTTGCATACATTTAATATTGCATGAACATTTGGTCATCAAAAAGGTTTGTTCGCATTGGATACCGCATAATTTGACAATCGCTCAAAAAAAGGCTAGTGTCGATTGGTGCAAACAAATGTTCGATCAATAAATTCGATCGCGAGGGCTTTAAAAGACGTCTTTAATATTGTGACAGGCGACGAATTGCGGATCTATGCATATGAACCCGAAACTAAACAAAAATTGACTGTATGGGTCTTTCAAGACGAGCCAATTCATGAGTGAGTCAAGTGTCTTATATATTAGAACACAGAGGCCGCCACGGTTATTTTAATTTGGCGAATAAAAGTGTTTACATTAAACGACATTTACATAATACGACAGACATTAAATTTATAATAAAAATATATATGTTTTTTTTCAATATTATTGTATATTTCTATTTCGTTTTAAATTATTAATGTTATTACACAACTTTTTTATAAATTATTAATATGATGGTAAATGGGTCATTCACATAGTAGTTTAACATTCCTTAAGGATTTAAATAGGGATGAGTAATGTCACCATAGTTTTTCAACGCATACATAGATATCTGTATGAAAGAACTGAAAGATTTCAGAATGGAAGCAAAAATGAGTGATATAATTGTTAACTGTCTTCTGTATGCCGACGATACAGTGCTTCTTGCTAGCAGCAAAAAAGACCTGCAACTCTCGGTAACAAACGTCTACGATGTATACAAGAAAATCAATTTGCTAATGAATGACGAAAGTAATGGTTTTTGAAAGGGGTGAAAATATAACTTAATGTGAGATCAGTGTGAACGGAGATTAATGAATAAGGTAGAAGAATTTGTGGATCTGGGAATTATGTTTATTAAATGTTATTTATTGTATGTTGAAAACTGTATAACTATTGATATTTAAAAAGTTTTTATTAATTATTATAAAAGTTTAAAATTGTGTTAAAAAAAAATATTCATTATATTTTAACACTCGGTTTTGCTTTAAATTATAAATTATATATGTTTTTATATTACATGAAAATTTGTTTGTATTTTTCTCTAAATTGAAAATTTTTGCTAACTTTTTTTTTTGTATCAATATTTTTTTATAATAAAAGATTTATGTATTTTTTATGATTCTATTTGTCATGATAATATTAAAAAAACCTGATTTCAAATACCTGATGAACAAGTTTAGTATTTTACCATATTAATTGAATTTGAATGTAAAAAGTTACAGCTCAACATAGGCCTTTTCCTAAATAGCTGAAATATCTTTACCCCTATGCAACTGAATTATTGCATTTGAATAAATAAATTTACAGTGTATCTTGAGCATAGGTTACACGAAGACAAGGTAATTAGTCTTACGCTTAAGGTACCAATCCAGAGACAGTGAAATATATCAGTGTAAAATCACCCAGCAAACAAACATTTTTCGTGTTAATCCTCCCAGAAATCGAAACCAGGTCCTCAAGAATGGTAGACGAACATGTCAATCACTACCCTAGGAGGCACATTTTTCTCAGCTCGATTTACTTTTTAAGGATTTTTACCTGAGTAGCCGAGGAGTCGAAATCACTTGTCAAGAATTCCGGTTCTATTTCACATACATACTGTATTCCGCATCCGCTTGGGCAGGGATTTTTTTTACGAGTATGAAAATATTGACACGCAAATTTGTACAAATTGCTATAGCCATTTAAAAAATAATAAGAATTCATCATCCTTTGAGAGAAAGCTAGCTCGACTAACCTTTTAAAGAAATATTTGCGTTCTGATGATTTACTTTGATATTTACATTTTTTGGGACCATTTTCAACGAGTTGTAAATAATTTTTTTCTTCTTTTCCACATCCGTCACATCACCAGCCTCCAGGAGACCCTATCGCCAGCCAGAACTTTCACCTCCTCCCACGTCAATCCAGCGCCCTGTAGTTCCGCCGAAGAAAGTCGAAAGATCGTCATCAACGGCCTTCCTAGACGGCGAGAGTCCGCAGGAGAGGCAACTTGGGTTTAGGTTCTCCTGAAGCATGCGCAGCACGTACCCAAGTAACTCACTATGAGAAAATGGCAATCAAGTTGGGGTAGAGAGGAGTTCGAACATCGGACCTCTGATACGTCCTTTAAGAAAGTATAAAAATATCGCCTTTCCAAAGGGTTAACAATTGTCTCAGAATATTTTTCTTAAAGTAGCCCGCGCGTGCGAACATGCCTCGCCAGAAGTAGGCCCCCGAGGGTTTAACGGGTTAGTGTGGGTAACAGCGCGGGTGTAGTGGTAATCCACCGACCCTTTCCTCGCCACTGGCCATACATTAGTGGGTTATAAACCCCGTGACCCACATAGCCACTCCCGGCGAGGGGCTAGCCGCGAGGAGTCAGGGGGTTAATATTATGCTATGCATATTATTACACAAATATTAATAGACGGAACCGAGACCCATGGAATATTTTCAGCCACATTAAATTCCCCATCGATGTTGGCCGAAATTCAATTAATTTCCAAGTCACATAAAAAAATACCCTTACGAAGAAGGCATGGTGCATCGAGGTAAGAGTATTTTTAGTGCTTACCCCTAATGGTGTTTATCTCAACAGATGGAAAAAATAATATAAAATACTAATGTCCAAATGATGGCAGGTTGGTGAATTTTGCACACCATGTAAATAAATCACTCAAACCAGCTTAGACTTAAATTTTCCCATTTCTGTCTCTATTCAAATGTGTCAATCACAAAATTGGGTACTCTAATTTTCATAAAGTTCAAAATTTCGCAACTCGCGGTATTATGTTGGATTTGAGCTTTCTCTATAAAAAATGGTTGCTAACCTAATCGATAGCCCAGAAATTGTTAGAAGCATTTCATATCGAGTCCCTGACCGTAGAACTCTTCATTCTGTACTTTTCGACATTCCGAGCTCACAGACAAATTTTATGAAGAATAGCACTCTTCAAAGAATACAGACTACATATAATGACAGTTTTAGTGACATCGACATATTACACTGTAAATCCGATAGTGTTATCAGATCTGTAAGAGACATTTTAAATTTATCTCCCGCTTAACTTTTTCATACATCTACTACCTGTGTATTTTAAGAATTATTGTTAGTTTCGATTTTTTTTGTAATAAATATAAATGTTCATGGAAGCATAGAGAGAGGAGAGGAAGTTAGAGTTGGAACTATATCATTTCTTCTTCCTTTATTTACTTTTTATTTAATTTTGAAATTCCTTTTTTTAGTTTTGATTTTTTTCCCCTCTCCTTCTGTATTCGTAATGAATTAATGTGAAATCTGTAATTGGTCTTACTTTTTTCATTGTTTTTTTGTAGGTACCTTGATTTTGTTAAAAATACTATGATTTCCATAATTAATCAATGCCTCGTTCTGCTTTGTCCGCTTCGCGGTCAAGTATTTAGCGTGTTTGCCTACCATGCAAAAGGTCTCGTGTTCGATTCCTGATATAGTTGGTAGGAAATGTTAATTTCATCAAGTGTTTCACATTGGAATCTTTTATAGTTCGCGGACTGGAACTTGGAGCGTAAGACTGATCATCTTGCATTAATCTATCTAATACATTGTCAACGCGCGTTTGCGGACGATTAGATGCATCAGGCCATAAAACGCATCCCAATATTGGAAATGAAAAAATGCTTGGACGATAAGACGCATCGGACCATAAGACACACCCCAATTTTTGGTTGAATTTTCAGAGTGAAACAGTGCGTCTTATGGTCCGAAAAATTCATTGATAATTTTGTTAAATGTCTGCCTCGTGGTGTAGTGATTTTGCTACAGTATATGATGTCCCGAGCTTAAATTTTGAGAAGGTAAGGCACAAAAAATATTGATTTGAAAAAAAAAAAATATTTGAGCCAGCAACCCAAGATTAAACATAAAAGTAGTTATGTCTTGGTGAAACAAAATTAATGATCGATGAAACATTTTTACTAATTTACTCTATTGTGTCTTTTACATGCGGCCATGAATATAATGTCAATTGGATGAAAGATTCTAATCAGCTGTAAGATATTATTGTGAGAAATACGTTTAAAATAAATATTTTCTGACAATATTGTTGGGAATCAAACCCAGACCATGCTATGTATCGTAGCGAAACGTGCTAATCATTTTAGGTAGCTTCCACAGAGTGGACATGTAAATTAAAACAGAATACGTAGTAATATCGTCCCTAGCACGTGCAATACTAAATTAATTCACCGCCATGATATGGCAACACATTGTGTTCTGTGATTTAAAAATTATTTTAAGTATATAAATAAAGATATTAAAGTACACGAGATCACCTACAGGTTGGATTAGTTCCGATGTTTCAGCTACCATTGCAGGAGCCATCTTCAGTGTATATATAGGTGGATCATAGTAGATTATACTTTTCCCTGAAAATGGTTCCTGCGGCGGTAGCCGACACGGCAGAATGAATCCAACCCTCACGAAATCACCAAAAAAAAAGGCTACATAACCTAGTAAGTTTATTTCAATTTGATTTTTTCATGTACTCCCATTTGTTTTTTCATTAAATATTCTCTTATATGTTGATATGCCATGTATTTTTTAATTATGTTTTTGCTCTGTATAATATATATTATGATATGTATGTTGTTAAAGTGTAATGCATATATTCGTCCCAAATCAACACAGGACTTATGTTTTATGGAGTTGGGATTTGTGTCTCAATAAATGATACATATTGTGAATAAAATAAATAAATAAATAAGTCGCCGCCAAATAGTTAAATCAGCTACCCCGCTGAGTGGCTAGGCTGTTCATTTAAAGCCGGCACTCAACCGAATGGCCAGGCCGTTCGTTGAATGAATATTTAACGAACGGGTTGATCGTCACTCTTTAACTTTGTTACAATAATAGTTAGTGTTTTATTTTTAAATTTATTTTGTTATGCCAAGTTAGGTTAGGATAGGTTAGGTTATGTTAGTAAAAAAAATGTGTTTTCACTTAAATTTATCCTTAATTTAACGTAATAATCAATCCCTAATTGAACTATTTAAGTTAAGCAAAAGAAACTTTTTTTACATAAAACTTAACCCACAAAACTTAAAAGTCTAGCTTTCAACGAACTAAAACGTTGAACGATGAGTTATCTTAATTCATTAAACGAACAGCATAGCTATTCAGTTAAATCCCGGCATTTAATGAACAGCCCAGCTGCTCTGTTAAGTGGCTACTTTAACTATTTAACGGCGATATCCAATTGCGGAAAGAAATAAATATCAAAAAATAAATTCGTAAATGTAATTACTTCAAAATATCATTTTTAAGACTACAGAAACGTAACTTATAAAATAAACATTGGAAGAAAAAAAAAAAAAAAAAAAATTAACAAAAATGAAAATACTATTTTAAAAACACATTAACCTTTTATATTTATGGTTAATAACAAAATGTGACTTACCAGTGCCATTTTTTCTAACAAGATATATCCAAAATTTTCCAACTATAAATTATTACTTGGATGTTCATTCACTGTTTTGTCTTTTATTCACAATATCGAATTCTCAAATATATCTTTAGAATTTATTAGAAACATATTTCAAATTGTTTTGACACTGCCGATCCCACATTGTAAATGCTACATTTGTCAAAATCGTTTGACGTTTGCGAAAAACAAAGCGCGCCTTTCCCGCCAACGAAAATTAAAACTGTTTCAAAATTTGAGAACAAAAGATAATGGGCTAGTGCTATAGATAAAGATAATCCGGCCACAGAAGATCCATGATTTGTTGGTATGAACTTCACCGGGTAGGTACTGTGGGAGACCTTGTAGGTTGTTTACTTTGTGTCGATAGGATCGTTCTGGGGTATAGTCCCGTGACGACTGGCGGCCGTGACGGTTCGCGGGCACTGTGTGACTAGCCAGGCGAGCCTGTGAGCCTGTGGAGGTAGCTGGCAGCCACCCCGTGAGTTAGGGCTCCTGCCGAATCACCCCCAACCTACTTAAATGCCCACCTAAGATTAACCGCCTTGCTAATATTTATTGACAGATCAATCGACGACGAGCTACGTGCACATACCTAATTCATCAATATTCTCAAATTAGACACATAAATTGAGCAAAACCTCAGGGTTCATCCGGCCCTATTTTCCCATAAATTTTTTTGGATACATTAGTAAACATTTGTTCGGATTAATTTTATCTGAAATCTTAAAAATATTACAACAGAGATGAAGAACATTTTTAAAAAGGCAATAAAGAAGCCTAGGCATCTACAGGGCTTATGACCTGTCATTGGCTGGTTTAAGTGGCCACTTTACACACTGTGTAACATTCACCATTCTGTCCATATTTGAACTCCTATATTACTTCAATTCTTCAATCTCACTCGCATAAATAAAGGTTTCAGCTCTTTAACTTTACAAACATCAACAGATGAAAGAATTGAAGTAATATAGATGTTCAAATATGGGCAGAATTGTAAATGTTACACAGTGTGTAAAGTGGCCACTCAATCCAGCCAATGACAGGTCATAAGCCCTGTAAATGCCTAGACTTCTATATTGCCTTCTATAAAAGGTTCTTTATCTGTGTTGTAATATGTTAAGGTTAACAGCTCCCCAGGGAGTTGAATCCAGTCCTTGTGTACAAAAATTTGGACAGACTCAAAATATTGTTGAAATCTTTAGAACTGAAAAATACCATTAAGCTTCATGCTAATAATTTATAATTTAGAGTAAAGAGTTTTAAGCTCAACATTTCAGGAATAAATGTGGGACATTTGAATAATTTGAACATTTCGTAATAAAAAAAGCCTTTTAAAATTTTATTATTAATTTTAATAATTGAAATTTATAAATCTAATAAAATAACACAAAATAAAAAAATTCCAGATACCTCAATTTAACATGTTACGTATGTAAAGAACATCGGTATAATTAAAATATTAAATATTTTAAAAATTAAATTAATACCTAAATTTTATGAAACAAAAATCATTACAAAACAAAAAGCAAAAATCATCGTAATTTGTCACAGGTTTAGAATAATTTAGTATTTCAGTAAAGCTTGAAACGATTTAACTAAACGAGAAATCAATCAAGAAAAATTAAACCAAGTAAAGCTACTAGATTAAATAAAAACTATTTCAAACGGTGTTTACAATATTAGATTGTTATTTTACTAGAATAACTCAAACTAATGAAGTTAAAAGTAATCACTCCCTTAAAATTTAATGTGCCATACTTCGATTACGTACTACTGTTTGAACACCAAATCTAGCAACACGAACAAATAAACATTTTAATTTTATTTCTCCAATAACACACAACAATATGGTACAAGGAGTATGACCTGCTTTACAAGTGGCAGCTAAAACAGGCATTATCCAATCATGGTGCGCGCAGAATTCATTCTCCTCATAATACTTCAAATATGTTTAATTGCAGGCACATAGTTTCATTTGAAATATTTATAATTTAACGCTTTTTATTCCGACTTTTGACATGCCCATCTAGTATTTGTAAGATTTGGTCATGTCATGTCATTCTTGATCCTCCTCGTTTTCTGCATCCATTAACATTCACACCGTAATTTTTTTTAGCCGATTCCTCTTCTAGTTTTAGATAGAAATTTAACTATCCCGTTTATGAAATACTGGATTTTTCACGCGTAGTAAAAAAGTTTGTTAGGATAAATAACAAAATTCTAAGTTGTATTTTAGAATGAGAAAAAACATTATTGATTTGAAATCGCTCTCCATATTGATATTTACTCGTAACTTTAAATCAACAAAAACCAGCGAAATTTACATAAATTTTCAAACTCTATAATTTTTCATGCTGGGTGCAAAGCCCACAGATGATTTCAAAACACTTCGAATAATAATACTTCAAAATACTCACGAAAAAATATTTGGCGGAAACGCTAGTCATATTTTCAGGAATTTCATTATTGGTCGTGCAATCCTACAATGATCGTTTGAAAGTTCGCCGTGAGATCATTAATACGCCTGGCATGTTTCTCCGAAAGGAGCACGGGCCGTAAAAGTTTTCAGAATGACGTCACAAGCTCCTGTTGACTTGTAGAACAAAATTCAATATGACTCACACCAACAGGAGTGGGTGGGTTAAGTGGGCACAATTTTTTTACCCGCAAAGTGCTTAAGTAGGGCTGTCAACTAATTTGAAACAATGCATAAATTGTGATTAATAAAAATTCCGTGATTTTGGAGTTTTTAATCAAAAAGGTTTGCTCTAAAATAAAATTATTAGACTTATCTGGAAAGTTTATTTTCATAATTATTCCTGTTGTCAATCACCGGGATAAACGTTTTTGTTATATTTCGTAAACTCAATATAAGGTACTTGACATGTTGAATTAAGTATTTTGAAGTACGTTTTTATTGTTTACTTCATTATAAATTTAAATATTTTATTCATATCAAATTAAGTTACATTTTTCACATGTTTAGGAACTTATCGTGGCATTTTACGCCCCGTCCGTGTTAGTCTTAATAATTAACATGGAAAAATGTTAAATTAGAAGAAATAATATAATATTATAAAATAATAATATTAAAAATAACAGTCCAAATAAAATAATTGATATTAAACAAAGTTACAAATATAATCTAGAAAACAGAATAGCAGATAAAAAATTGGCGATAAGTACATAAAATATGGCTACAATAAATTTATTTCTAGAACAATCTCATACAGTAATATTTTCCCTTCGATAAAATCCAGCTATAGATGTTCATCTCAAACATTGTCAAGATGCGTATATTATTTTTATATAAAAATAGTGTTGTTTGAAGGGAGTTTTTTTTTAATTCAATATTTTTTTTCAGTCTAAATAAATTCATAATAGGCAAAACGTAAAGTTGCCCCTTTAAAATGTAATAAAAATAAAAATATTTTATCTGTAATAAAAAGAAAAATACATTTCGTACAATTTTTGTATTTGAATATATTTATATCGGAATTACACTAAATATTTTATAAAAGAAGGTTGTGATAACCCTCTCGGTTCCTAGTTCTTTCCGCATAAAGCTACAGTGTCCACAGCGTTATGCCAACTACTTCGTAGAACCGGAAGCGAGCTTTACTTGCCGAAGTCATTGCATATAACTGCATGCAATTCGCTTTATGATCTCTTTTATACTTCAGTTGTTCTTATCCGGTCAAGGGTGAAAAATTACTGAACCAACAAACCTCATATCTTTCTACAATATGTATGTTTACTGCCACTTTTCATGATTAATTAAACAAAGTTTTAAGTTCGTGGCGCTTTTCCTCCATATTATGTAATAGTTGTTAATATCATGAAAAAAAGGAATATTTTTTCTGTAATCAGAAAATAAAAATGCATATCTAGGCATTTACAGGTCTGTGTATATCATTGGCTTGTGAAAATTGTCGTTATTTTTTGTGTAATATTAACTTATGTGCAATTCAATTTCTACAACTCTACATTTCTCGTATTTGTATCTATAATTTTTGCGACTTAATTTCATATTTTTGAATACCAAAATGACAAAAATATTTCTCGGATTGACATGTTTTATAAATATAAATTGACAACGATGTTTTTCGAGTGCAAATTGAGAATTTTATGACATAAAACACATAGTCGGTATTTTAAAAAGCACGGATTTAAAAATGAGATTATGAGAAATGGAACGGAGTATTTACATAAAGGATATAAATAGTGGAATTAAAGAAATTTAAATTTTAGCACCACCAATTAAGTTAAGCCTTTTTGTGTTGTGCCGGTTGCTCGATTATTTGTGAAAGGCGCAGGCAATATGAGATAGAATCAATTCAATCTACCTTAAGGGATATTTGAGGGTAGGTGTCGAATTTAACACTCAGGGATATTGTTTTCTATTGTTTAACAAAAATACGTTTAATACTTACTGAAAAGGTCAATGACTCGAAAAACCTTCATTTAAATCATTTTTAATTATTTTCCTTGATTTAAACGTATTTAAACGTAAACGTAAAGGGCTTGTAATTTCTGAAATTGCAATATAATCTCTCGGAAAAAAACAATGAACTTCACAAATGTAAATGCTAGAAATAAAAGTCCTGTAATCCGCATTTAATAGTTACGCTGTACAGTTATATTATAAGAAAATGCCATTATAAATAAGAGAACTAAAAAAAAATAATTCATTTAATAATATTTAATGTAAATGTAAAATATGTGTGTAGCAGATAAGTTAGCTCTTAAAAATTAATTCTGTTTGAGTTGAGTTTAAAGAAGTTTTTTTTTGCGGGTTTTCCAAAATTATGAATTACTATTTTTTTCAACGAAAATCGTTGTATTAAAGGATTTTCTTTGTTTACAGTGAGTAAGTATTTTAATCAAGTAATTTAGTATCGACTACTCTTTTGTATTTTTTCTCGGGGTTATTCTTCGGGCTTTTATTTTTTAGAATGGTGAATTTGTTTCGAATTTGTCGTGGTTTGATAGGATAATGTGCTGCTGCGGTGATTGGTGTGTGGTTCAGTGATTGTGTTGCAGGTGATTTTACATGAAACCATATCAACAAATCTTTTGGTTCTTCCCAAAAATTGAAATTGAAAATGTTTTGTTCTCTGCAGTTTCTTTCGTTATAGCTTTTAGTTTAGAAATGTCCATAATTAGTATATTTTTTAATGATCATTAAATATAATTTCATCGGAATTCATGTATTATGTTTGTACTATTTTAAGATTAAATAAAAATAAGGAAATACAAAAAAATAGTCGATAGGACAATTTTAGCGTATCTTGATCGAAACATAAAGGGTAAGAATGTGAGTCTTACTTATTTTTAAGTGCCGATCCAGGACTAGAAAATATTGCAGCGCTAAAACGTCATTTTAAATCAATATTTATCTCGAATGGTATACAAACATGCTAATTACTTTACCATGAGACGGAACAATTAATGCGGTTACTTTGAAAACAAATTTCATACGTATGTAGTTATTGCTTCGAAATACCAGTTTATTAACTGTGAAGAATTATCATACTGGCAACGATAAATAACATTCCGGTGGCGGAAATATATGCGAACGCTGCAAAATAAAAACGCCAAATGCCACCCCGTTAAGTAGTCGTATAACACAAAACACAATTCACTAAAATATCTAACTACTCCGTAATTTGCATAAATTAAACGCACAAATCAGATGTTTCTTTACAATCTACTACAAGAGGAACTTAAACAGAGTGTGTTACGATAATAGCTTTCTCTGTGCCAACAATGTATCTCACTAACGCCTGTATTACACGGATAAGTAAACTGAACAAGATATAGAAAGAGTCAGAATTCTAAATCAAAAGTCCTGTAGCAAATTTTCCAAATTATCACTTACTGTATTATGTGGTACAATATTCTGTTTTGAAATTAGTCTGTAAGCGTGCGCAATAAGAAAAATGTGCATACGCACGCTCATATTATGAATCTGAAAATAAATTAACTCTAGAATTAACTAACTATTAATTATTAGTATAAGACATTATTTTAAGACATATTAGTATAAGACATAGTGAAAAACATAGTAAAATACATAGTTTAAAAATCCATTGTAAAAATACATTGTAAAAAATGGATTAAAAACATGGTAAAAAAGTTGTCAAAAATTTTAGGAAGAACGTATTTAAAAACTCAGTAAAATACACAGTAAAAAGAGAATACAAAGTAAGAAACACAGTAAAAGACAAAATAGAAAACATAGTAAAAAATGTGTTAATAACATTGTAACATACATAGTAAAAAGAAAAACCATACAAAAAAAAACTGAAAGATGTGATAAAAAAAAATGTGTAGGTATACTCGTAAATACTATTTCGACTGGCTTAGAACGGGGTAAATAACTTTAGTTAGATAGTCAAAGCTACGTTGTATATATGTGTGGTGTCATGTATAAAATATGATTATAAATAAATAAATAATAAATTAGAAATTCTGAAGATTCTTATTAGAATCGGTCGTCTTGAAATGGGCGCCTGTTTTAGATTTATCGAATATATTTTCTTGTAATGATGTAATAACTTATATTTTCATATAAGTTATTAATTTAAAAAATACTCGGTACACTTCCACTTATTTATTTTGACCAATTAGCGCTTTCACCCTCTAATGAAGAATTGTCAATAAATAATTTACATGAAAAAATAATAATAAAAGAATATATAAAGAACACTTACTGCAGGTATGAAGTTTATAATTTCGAAACAAGGAAATAAAAATAAATTGAACAAAATCCAAATGAAGTGTCTTATTTGAGAAAATAAAAAAAGAAAGAAAAATTCAATATTGCTGTTGGTAATGGTAATTGAAAATTTAAACATCTAAAGTACGATCTTACGTCAGAGGTCCAATCTTCTAAAAATGCTTTCCAAACGCGGATTAGTTTTGGTCCGTGAATTTGGACTGTCCTATGTCACACATTATCATTAAGTTCACTTTGCACAAAACATCATTGACCATTAAGATACCCAGTTCTACAGGGAAATAACTCAAAATACCTCATTTTGAGTAAACTGCATTTATTTTATTTTATTTATTTGTTCTTTTACAATTTATTTATTTTACTTTTTTTAAATAAATGATAATGTTTCTTAGTCAAAGTTGGCTTATTTTCTTATTGAAATATGGAAAGGGTGTGTTTCTTTACCATCTAGCACTATTAACTCAAAATTTTAAGATTTTGAGTTATTTCCCTATAGAATATATTTCCTATCGATAATATAATACATTTTTTTCAGCTTGTGTTTATTTTGTTTAATATCAATAAATGTAGATATTATAAAATAACTAATATTTAAATATAAGTTATAAAATTAAAAAATAATTTGCACACTTCCACTCATTTATTCAGACTGGTCTTGAGATGCCCTTTAGAGGGTGAAAACGATAATTGGTAAAATAAATAAATTGGTTTTTTGGTTGGCTGGAAGATATTACTCTTAGCAATAAGCCCGTCGAAGTGCATTTATTTCTGTACTCTTAAGATATTTTTTTCTTTTCAAGGAATAGCCCGCTAAGCTTCTATTTGGAGGCTTGTCATCAGGTGGGATAGAGAGGATTTCGGAGGGGGTAATGAAAAATACACCACAACACCCAGACCGATTGAGAAAAAAATCTTTCATGGATTTTTTTCTTGCAACTTGCGGAAATAGAACCCGCGCGCCAGATTCACAGTTAGCCGTCTAACCAACTGCGCCATGGCGGCTGTCACATTAATATATTGCCAGTTAAAATAAATAAATATCTCTGTTTTATTTCAGTAGTAATACGTTAGGTTGGTCGATTTTCAATGTTGATCAATTTGATGATAATTGGTCATTTTGGCACAGCCATCTCGGTTTACGTTACTCGTTAATCTTCTATTATAATCGTATTAAGGGCAAACTCTGACTTTATAATATCTACAACCCAAAGTGAACATAAATAATATTAATCAATCTCACCCAACCCTCTAATAATATTAAATCAACCACAATAATAAGACGTGCTGACACAATAATATATCCGTTGTCATGATAACATCGATGTGTATTTCGTGTCATTCGTGAAAACAAATAGCTTTTCCACGCCCAAGGGCGGAAGTCGTACTAAAAGCTCTCCTCACAGCTGTCATTGGCTCCCGGAGGCCCCGCCCCGTGTCATCCCGTAACCGTAACAAACAGAATCGGAACATTTTGATTGGCAGTTTCCTGTATATCATAACTGTCACTTCACTACTTCCGTTTCATCTTTCTCGGGTAAAGTGGTTCGAAGCTTTTGGCAGTGAAAGTTCTAATAAAGAATGGCCGTGAGTTATATTTTTACGCAAATCGCACGAATTTGACAAATATACTGTCATTTGATAAATTTAACACTCATTCATTCTAAAAATCTAAAACAACAATTAATTTATGGCTTATGGTCATCTAAATTACAAGTTTAGAAACAATGAAAAATAACACATCTAAGGTCACCTACAATTTGACATAATCAAACGGCATGTATGAATATGGAAGAAGCTAGGAAAGAATGTCAGGATAGACACGTGTGACGTTCTATTTTGCTTACCCCTAGGAGATGATGGTAGTACTAGTAGTAATATCTAATCTTTGTGTTTGATATTAGTGTAAAAATAAAATGTCATATTCCAATATGTAGTTAAAAACATATCGTTTTTATAAGTTGAAGTTTTAAATATCACTCCGTTATTATTATAAAAAACAGTATTTTTGTTTTATACCACTGGTAATATTTATTGTATGCGCCTTTTTTCAAATAGCTGTATAAATAGCTAATTACGATAAATATCTAAGATATTTTATGCAGAGCACGAAAAACATAATAAATTATTATTTCACTTCTTTTCTAAAAAGTGAGAATTTACTCAATCATTTCCAATTATACTTTGTATGTTAATTTTATTCCTATAATGAAGTATAAGTTACGTTTATGGCTAAATGTTTTGTGGTTATCTGTCGTCAACGAGCATTTTTTACCGATTCGCAAACATAAACATTTTTATGTTTTCACGGTGCGTGTTGAAGGGAAATACGACGTCATGAAATTCGTTATTCTTAATGTAGAGTAAATTAACACTTTTGGGGTTTAAATGGTGCCAACAAAGTATGCTACTCAAATTGAAGTGAGCAATATAAACAGTCAAACAAAAATATAGTCACCCGAATGTTGTACACATCCGACAGTTAGTAAAATACGTCGAGCTTAAGAAAGAGACTGCCGACTTTGTAGATCGTCGTTTCTGTCGCATGAGTTCGGTATCTGTGACATGAATGAATGACAAAGACGACGCTCTACAAAGCCGATTCGGCCGCGGGCTGGCAGTCTCTTTCTTGAGCCCGATGTACTTTATTTAATCCCGGGTACTGTAAATTATTTTGCGAAAAGTCGTTACTCCAAAAGTATTAATAAATATAGACAGAATTTAATTGAAACTAAAATTAAGATACTTTGTTGTTAACCACTTATTATTTATTTATTTACCGGCCGGTTTCGGAGCTATTGATGCTTCCGTATCAATGTTAATTTAGAAATAAATATAATCCTATTTTATAATTCTATCCTTGTCTGTATAAATATATGTAATATATAAATATAGTAATAAATTATATAATGAACGACCACAAATTTGGTGGTTCAAAAATAAATTTTATGGACAGAAAAGTAAATGTTCGTAAAGTGATCACTCGAAGCGGCTAATGGCAATTCAGGAGTATACTACGAAGTAGACTTATTCGATATTCTCATTATTGTTTTTCAGGATTTTTAAGAGTATCCCTCAAATCTAAAGGACTCGTCCAGAGCCCTCGTTCTATTTCATTTACAAATTACAGAACTGAAATCTTTATTAGTCTGGACACGGAATGAAATTTATGATTGTAGGTATGTTTTAAATATTTTAATTAAATTTCATAAATAGTGAGTGAAAATTATAACATCCAATATTTTTTACATTACAAATAATAAAGTCGGATTAATATAAATAAATGATATTATAATTTATGCAAAAGCGCCCAAAAAACACGAATGTGCAACAACAAGGTCATCAGGTGTGAGTTTTCCATTTGGTTGAATCCGGATATTAGAAAGTGGATAAAATCATAGTGCGTGTATCATGCCTCCATTAACATATAAAGTCAGGGTGGCTATACACAACATTTTAAATGGGATTAATCCAGCTTGTTTTTTTATATAATGTGTTTCGAACTAAAGGGATGAAAGTATACAAAGTATACAAAGTTAGTAAAGAAAATATATTACATATTAAATAAATACAAATAAGTTTATACATATAAAAATGTTATTTTCATGTACTCGTAAATATTTTTCGATAATCAAAGAATTTTTATATATTTTTTAAGAACAGTAAGTTATTGATTTTTTTACATTTTATGGAACTAAGATTTTTAGCAATTATTACCATTCTCGTAAAATTTAGCGCACGTATAATGATTTCTTAAACAATCTAATTAAATGTTTTTTGGCGTTTTTTTTTCTTTCCTCTTTTATGATGGTTCCATTGCATAAATTAAAAATATGGTCAGCCTCAATAAAATAGAAATCTAATAGTGTTACTTTTTGCGTGCGACATATAAGTTGATATACATCAATAAACGTGTTAATATTATATTTAAAAAATACTCGTATTTAAGTTTAGAATTCGCGCGCCTTATTTAACAAGAAATTAGCGTACAGCATTGCCTAGAGCTAAAATAACAAATAAATCACATAAATATGCTGTAAATACTGAATTCCCTTCAAAAACATAAAACGCAAAAAATAAGCAAGAAAAAAATGAGTATTAATTAAGATTTAGTTTATGTTTTGCTAATCTACATACCTATAAATTAAATTGTAAAATGTATGTAGGTAGCTGTTTTCATAATAGTTATCAATGTATTTTCCCTTTATCTGTGATTCTACTGCTTGGGTCGTATTATTTTCTTTCTTTTTATTAAAGTAGGACATGTGTTTTTTCTAGTTACACGGCGTATTTTATCTGATAAACTCGGTTGAAAAAGCTCTTGTAGATTGTGAATGTAGGTATATAAATGTTTTTATTCAGTTTCCTAATGTATATTTAATAAATAAAGATACACAAATTATTTTTTATACGATTGAGATCCATTACAAAGTAGTATTGGTTAAATAAAGTTTTAAGATAAATTAGTATCATTATTGGTAGATACTGAAGTTGGTAAGTTAAATTTCTTGGTGGAAGTCAATTTATAGATATTTAATAATAGACAATTTATAGTAAAAATTTATCAAAACGAATTCACTTAATACAGCGGTATACCTAAATATTGTTGTGCTTAAACCATTTACATTACAAATGTTTCCTTAAGTACTGATTGTTAAACAAAATTGCTTTAGAAAATGTATAATAAATATTAGTTTACTTCAAAATTACTCATGCATAATTTCCCAATATTATTTAACTGGTTTGCGAATCCTTGACCTTTTGTTTGAGTAGTTGGTTTCATGCGTTAGGTATGTACTATGAAATATTATGAATGTAAATATGTGGCCACGTGTTAATTATAAACCCTTAACCCTAAAATGGGGCAAAAAGTAAAGCACTAGCGAGGTCATCCCACGATACGCAAGATCGTTAAATTGATTTTCCCGGCCACTAATTGCTCAGATGAATATGGCAAAGCTCCCGGACATTTTATTTTGGCAACTTTACTTTATGGAGATTGTTTCTCAAGTCAGTTACGGAATCCCGAATCGTTAGGATATAATATGCTAACAAATAAAACTAGAGCATTTTGCTTCTAATTAAATGGAATTTGGCGTGATTTTCTCAAGGGTTCGCATGCTAACTTCGACTGTTGTACCTACATACGTATGTGTGTTTGTAGGAATACTAATTGAAGTGGCGGTTCTTTGTAGAATGTAATTATTCAGTTAGGTGCAAATGTTTTATCACATAGTTTTAAAAAATGCAAATTGTACTACCGTTTCTAAAATGAAAAAGAACGCAATCTCGCGTATGTAAAACAGTATCAGGTTGTGATCACATCGATAGAGTAGCACCAACGGTTATAATACTATAATATAATGTAATATTATTTAATAATGAACAATTTATTCCAGAAAGCAAGTAGGGGAGTACAATACTATGGAGAAAATTATTTTCGGGTTTAGTGAATTAATAGGGATAGCCACGAGACCACAATCTCTTGTGTCTTTTTGTGATACTGCAGTTTCGTACACTTATATGTTTTCTAAGTTATTAGATCAAAAATTTCTCACCAGAACTTAAAATAATTAAGATTTCCAGCATTTAAATTATTTAATTTCCATTTACTCGTCAATTTTCCTTATCAATTAGTTTACTTTCTCAGTAAACTTATTCATATAGTACCTACATATGTTTGCGTTGTTTTTCATTTTGACCTACCTGCATACTTTGTTTTACAGTACCTAGCGGACATTTTACGGGTCCACGTTCCACATTTGCCACATGCAATATGGCAGTTTTATTAAAATAGTTTCATTCGATTACTAGGGGCTTTTTTATTTCGTTATAACCATTATTCATGTTGTGAATCAAACCCTTCCTACAAAAATAAAGCACGGTATTGGCGCCTCCAATAGTATATTTTTGTTTGTAAAGAAAGTTAATTACTTTTGTAACGATGCACTAAAAATGGCGACAAAATATTAATTACCCCACAAGCTTTACACGGAGTTGGGAAGTAAATTAATTTACAAATATAATGAATTTATAATAACAGCGCGCAAAGTCCTTGGTCAAAAAAGTAGATAAAGGATCCCGATACAAAAAATATTCAAAACAACAAATAAAAAACAAACTAACCATCACGCATTTTTTTCGTAGGGATAGGCAGAGGTTGATAGAACGCCATAATACTCTGTCTTTCATACAGACCTCGCTTCCAACTAATTCATCCGCGTAGGGGAGCGGAGGGTAATACCGTACCCTTTACTTGACACAATTAACCCTTAATTAAGTTATGTTTTAAATAACCAAGCATTATTTATATGCGGCTGACACGGAACCCCAAAAAATAAAGAGTTTGAAAAAGCAGGAAGTACAGGATTACCCGACGCTCACGTGTAATTTCGTACATCGTTCATCTTATTTTGCAAATTCCTTTAAGGCTCAAAAAAGCACGATTAAAGATATTTTTACAAATGATATAATGGCTTAATCAGTCAATCCATTATTAGTTTTTACATAGGTCCATTCATTAGCAAAACTCACATAAATAATTATCCACAGAAATCTCACCACTGCTAAAAGCATGTACCTGATGTAATACGTAGCGAGAATACATAAAACGAACTAGTATGAAAGACACAAACACTTGTAACTTGCTTTCTTCCAATATAAAACCGCTGTGCGGAATTGACCGCTGTACGGTATTACCCTCCGCTCCGCTATAAAATAAAGTTATTTCAAAGGGGGTGGAGAAAATGTGGATGTCTAGGCATATACAGTGCTTATGGCCTGCCATTGTCTGGTTTGAGTAATCACTTTACACACTCGGTGACATTCACAATTCTGTCTGTGTTTGGACATTTATAGTATCTCTTTAAAGTTTCCATCTATTTTATATTATATACATAATATGTACCTATCTTTTATCTGTGGTGACACGGAAAAGGGTCATTAGTAGGCATGGCGTAATTTTACAGTAGGTATGGCTGTTTTACTTACCGATTCCTAGAGCCTAGATGTTTTTTTTATTATTAAAAAATAAATCAGTTACATTTGTAATTGTTAATAATAGGATATATTTCAAGCGAGGTTTTTTTATGAGTTGACATATTCATTGCTTGTAAAAAATATATATTTAAGACATATGTGCCCTTCTTCCTTGTTAATTTTTTTACTATACTTCAATCGTATTAACACTTAGTGCACTTAGGCCAGAATTCTTAGATAAAATTTAGCTTTATATGTATATAGCGGAGTGCTTCATATTTACACCCTTTCTACATTTATCATAACCATTTCATGCCCGCTTTTTTGTTAGAGCATATGGTGTCCGCAAAGATTCTCACTAGGGTTAAAACAGAAAAATACCAAGTTTTATGAACACAATACTTTCGCTGTGTAGTGATTTAACTTTGTGAGGAACAATAAATTAAGAGAACGAACGCAGCAACTTTTGGAATACATCAACAACAAACCATCATTGCTGTTACTGTATGCTAAGAGGATAGAACGCCACATCACTCTGCCTTTGAATACAGATCTCGCTTACTCTACATTCATATATCTTCTTATGCACGTGCGCCGATTATTATAACTTTTAACATTGGCTTTGGTCTTGCCATGTACGTACAGTGCGTTGCCAAATTAATAGGAACACCTATAAAAAAATAGTTTTTGTCACTTTGGTATTCAAAAAACAAAGTTATTTAAAATATCAAAACAAATGTGCAGTCTAAGAAATAAAAACAGTGTTTATTTACATATTTAACATTATTATTTATAAAAAAATAACAATACCGTTATTAAATTAAAAATATCAATCAACAACAATTCATTCAGCCGCAGTCTCCGGCAAGTTTTTTGTAAAATTCGTGGCAATTTGAGGTGGCGCGGCATAATAATGGAGTTCAACAAAACATATGCCCTTTTACCATATCATAAATTAATGTTATTGCATTGCCAAGCTGCCACTGCTAGCGCAAGTCGACTTGTGCCCCTTTTCTGTGTTACAAATTTGATGAAAAAATAATCGCAAGACAGCAACTCGAATTCAGTCTTTTTTTTATTTTTAATATTGATTTAGGTTCAAATGTGAAATCACGTTTTTATTGTCAAAATGCGGAATACATCAACTTGTACCCGTTTCTCTTGTGTTATTGAATGGAGTTTCAAATGACAGTAAAAACTCAAAATACCAAAAAACCTGACTTATGCCCCTTTTCCGCGACACCACAGATACATTATGCCCTAAGAGTAATTATTCTCTAGAGAAGCCCTCAAGCTCTATTATATAGAACAAAAGCGTTCCAATTTTTTGGTATGGTTTTAGTTTGGTTTTTAGTTTAACAACAAACGTGTAATGGATGGTTTCGGTTCGCGCTGGCAATTCTCAATGCAAGTACCTACGGCCCGCTTTATTGTTGTAATCTGTATCCAAGTTCGTGGTCAATAATCATAGAATGGTTTTACACTGTATGGGCGAGTCTATTAGTTTATTACTCTAAGATCATACCAAATGTTAATAATTTTTGTTTCTAAATATTGAGTATGAAGTAATGTATGTTTTTTTTCAAAATAATTAAACCAAATAAGATTTGTAAAAAAAATTTTTGTTAATGTTAAAAAATTGAATAAATTAAAAGATAAATGTGGTGGCACTAAATATCATATATTTAGAACTTGCTAGGAGGACACTAAAGTCCCCGTATCCAAAACTACAACATACTTATAGTTGTGTCTTTCCATTGAGTGTACTGTAGCTTTAAATTTTATTAAATGGCACAAAATGATAGCATAAAATAATACGCATTTACTTAAATTCACTAATAACGATGCTAGAGACTAGGGATCCTTTCACCACATCACTCAAATTTCGACTGGTCTCTTTTATTCATATAAAATACATGTATACATATGAATCGTATTTCAATTTGGAATAGCTGGGAATTCAATAAAAAATCATATCCGCAGTAGCAAAGCATGCCAGCCAAATGCCAACCAAACGAGGTGAAAAAATCTTGAAATGTAATGCTTTAAATAATCATTATACATCAACAATACGAATGTACCTTTTGCTGATTTTGTAGACAGAATATTTACATATATTGTAGTAGATTCAGGCCATTTTTTAATAATAATGTTTGGATAAACCTGTATTAAATAATTTTACAAACTAACCATTCTCTTTTAAATTTTAAAAAATTCTCTATATTCAAATTTGTGATATGTTTGACCACAAAAATCACAACTCTCTCGTTTTTAGAACTATTTCCCCAGGTAGACAACCGAGAATCATATTTTTTATGACCAAATCTGTCATGACTGTCGGCATTATTCGGCAGAATCAAGGAATGCGGGATTGACGTGGGAGAAGGTGAGAGTCCTGGCTGGCGATAGGGTCTTCTGGAGGCGTCAGATGATGTCCACATGCTTCACTTAGGAGCAAATGTGGGGAAAAAAAAGCTGTCAGCAAACCAAAATATTTTCTTATTTAATCAGTCCACTGTGTATTATTATTTATCAATCTTTTTCTTCTCTTTTCACGTTCTTTTGGTCGCAATCAACAATTTATTGCAACAAGTCTTTCCAAGCCACCTTCTCACATCCTAAAACCACATGAATTTTTTTTTAAATAAATTTTAAACTGGTAAAAATATTTTTTTATTTTTGAGAATACATTTCTCATATAAAAATAATCATCATAAAATAAAATACACTATGCATCATTGCATAATTCATAAAATTTTAACAGATTTCTTTTCATAGGAAAATATTTTTGAATTCAACATGATTTGTTAGATTTCTTTTTCTTCATTATTGTATCATGGCAATCCGTAGGAACATAGACAGGATCTTCACTATCCTCTATGGAGTCATGCTCCCGCTTCTTCTTTTGGGATTTCTTTGTAGTGTTTTCTGTATCAACAATTGATTGACTCATTGATTCCAAAACACATTCTATATTGTCTTCGTTAGTTTTTCTTTTCTTTTTTTTCTTTTTTTCTTTTATTAACTTTTCCGCATCTAAACTAGAATCATTACAATTCATTAAAGTTGTTTCTAATTGTTTGGAATCACATATAGAATCAATATTTTTTAAGGATTTTGTAGCAGATTTATACTTTCGTTTTTCCTTTTTTAATTTATTATTATCGTTTTCCAGATCATTTTGACACATTGATTCCAACGTATTTTCCACGGGTCCTTCATCAGATTCTTTTTTCTTACTTTTCTTTTTACTCTTTTCAATGTCTTCTACTATTACGCAATCTTCACTATTGTTTATTTCATTTATTCCCAGTTGCTTTTTCTTTGTATCTGTTTTAGTTATTTTTATTGGTTCGACAACTTCCTCATTATCTCCAGTGAGGTCTACGCTTTCTGAAATCACAGATCTTTTTTTCTTTTTGTCGGATTTTGATGGTTTAGCATCCTCAATACTTGCTATACCTATCTTTTCTGAAACAAAGCTTTTTTGTTTATTTTTATGCTTATTTTTTTTGGATTTGATAGGATGATTTTCAACATGACTGTCACTCAATAATACCACATCATCCTCAATTGATATTACTGCTGAAATCAATTCCTTTTTATCTTTTTTACTAAACTCACATTCTCCTGCAGGTAACATTTTTTTGGAACCTTTAGAAAGTTCAGTTTCTTCCAAGCCTTTACTCTTTCGCTTTTTTATTTTTAAAGTTTCATCTACTTTATTACTAAACTCATATTCTCCAACAGGTAACACTGTTTTGGAATCTTTAGTAAGTTCAGTTTCTTCCAAGCCTTTATGCTTTCGTTTTTTTATTTTTATAGTTTCATCTACTTTATTACTAAACTCATATTCTCCAACAGGTAACACTGTTTTGGAATCTTTTGTAAGTTCAGTTTCTTTCAAAGCTTTAAGCTTTTGCTTTTTTATTTTTGTAGCATCAACATTATTTTCTTGTCTGTAACCACTTTCAGAAACATTTTCATTTTTTCTGGATGAATTTTCCTTTCTGAAATTTTTGTTAGTGTCAAAATGATCAACCGCATTTTCATTATATTTATCTTTTTTATGTATCATAGATATTACAATATTTTTTTCATCAATATTGCAAACTTCAGATTTCTCATTGTGGATATATTTAGGATTTTCATCGCAAACAACTGAAACTTCTGTTCTTTTTAATATCTTGGAAGAATTGTGTTCAAATAAAACATTTGTAGAACTGATTTTAGGATCCAAGACACTTTTACCCTGGGCTTTATTATCCATTGGATCATTACTCGAATTCTCAGAATCGTCACTGCAAAGATCTTCAATATTCTCACCAGAATCATCAGTAGTAATACCGTGTTTTCCATTTTCATATTTGGGTGATTTTTTTTTAGTTACTTTTTCTAATGCATTTTCACAATCCAATAAAATATTTGTATCTTCCTTGTGAGAGTTTTCCATTGAGATATTTAGATTGTTGTTTCTTTTATGCATCTCTTTCCCTTGGCAAATTTCATCGGAATCATCAATGTTAGTTTCACAGTTATTTTCTTCTTCAGATAATTCAAAAACGGCCACAAAAAATCCACTTGTATAATCGCTCTCTGGTCTTGCGTAAATGCAATTTTCACCCACATTATAAAAACACAGGTCACCAATATTTTTCCATCCTTTGAGTCTGTCTCTGGCAGAAACTAGTTTAAATTTCCCTTTATGATTTCTTACTACATCTTTTACAACATTTTCGTTCTCTTCTGGATACACAGAGCATGTGCTGTAAACAATTCGCTTGGCAGTTCGATATTCATTAAGTGCGTGTCGCAATAATTTTGCCTGGAAAGCGGAAAGTTTATCTAATCTTCCAGATTCTCGATCATTGATAATATCATTATCTTCAACACGTCGCATTCCTAGGAAGAAAAAAACAAACTTAAGATTTAAAAAAACATGCAAGTAGAAAATTAGATTTACTGATCAATTTTTCTCAAATAAATGCTCTATACAATTTGACACTTTCAAAGGATCAATAGTAAAATGAGAATTTATTTAAATAATAAATACATAATCACCTGACCCACTGCAGCTTGGATCTAGTAAAATATAATCAACATTGGGACAGTCTACTTTGTTTACCGTGACTGCATCTCTGTGCAATGGTTTAACACATGTTGCACCAGACTTCTCAATAAATTCACTTAACATCTTATACCGCTCCAAGTCTTGCTCCACGGCATATATTGTTCCCTAAAAAATGTGTAAAGATTACGTAAAAGACTAACTAGTGTAAGAGACTTTCAAAGTAATAATTTTTTTTATATTTCATATTTAATAAAAATGGGGTCATTCGTATTTTTTTTAAAGTTACAAAATCAAAATTAGTTTTTTGGTTAATCTTAGTTGATATAAATGTATTTAATGAAACTATTTCACTATAATTAAAAAAATTAACATATTCAGGGTCAGTAAAGAAAATCAATCTAATTTAGTTGGCAAATATTTCAAAACTGGTTTCAACATATTGCATGCAAAGATTGCAAAGTAAAGACAGGTTGATGAAACCATATTATTAATATTGTATTATTCTTCTATTGTAAAGCATGTCACCAATATTAAATAGCTTTTTGTTCTGTTGTACCGATGTAACTACAGTCGAACTTGGTTATTACGAAGATGGGACTAACTGATAAATAAGCATTACTCGTTATACCAGAGAAAGGTTTTTTTTAAATCTAATTGCCACTGCATAGTGCCACTAAGTAAACAAATAAATATACATATAATTCATACAGATAATTTTAAAATAAAACTATTACGGAAAATTAAAATAAATGCTCACAAACATACCGTTTCTAAATTTCGTATGCAGATAAATATACACTTTTTTTATTTTTCCACAATGTTAACCCTGAATAACAATAAAAAAAACTTTTTACACACATTTTTCATACCACATTCTATTTTACAAATAATTGTCACTTTTTCATGAATTAAGAGTTAGTTTTTAACTGATCTGACATCACCCACTCGTATTGTTTATTATGCATTGACCATAGAACATTAAAAAAAACTGAAAAACATGTTGTAAATTGTAATGTAAGAGAGCAAAAAAATATTATTTCATTTAAATGTCAATTAAAAAAACATGTATTTAGCAGTTAAGTTTTAAAAAGTAATCTTATTCGTGTTAGCTTTATAGAAGTTTTCTTTTTAAGTGTACGTATATCGTTTGAAAAATGTTAATAATTAGTTTATGTTTTAATAATAATTAGATATAAGTTAATATTAGGACATTCATTTATTATGTTTGTACTATTTAAAGACAAAATAAAAATATAAAAAAATGTGGTGCCGAGCTGGTACTCACTGAGTCAAAAAAAGTTGGATATTTTACACGCTATTTCAAGAATATGTGATACTTTTTCAATGTTGTTGGGGAAAATGTCAATTAGGACTTTAAGCACTTACATAGTGTCATAAACATAATCTGATCCCAACGCCATCAATCCTAAGTAAGCCGCCCATATGGATTTTATTACTTAGGTTCTTATTTGAAATATTGTTTTTAAATGATTGAAGAGTTTTTGCTTGATTGTTGACAATATTTTTGTCCGGTATGTCTGAGAAGTAGCTCGTTACAAAATAAATGTATGAAGAAAATCATGACCTAAAATATCAACGAATGTTACCTCATTACATCCGAGATCTCGCTATTTCCCTAATCGTTATAACCAAGTTCGACAGTATTTAAATCATATATCTAATTGCAAATATTCAAATATGCATACTACATACCTCATTTTTCATTATTGCAGCAAGATGAGTCGTCTTCATACCAGGAGCAGCGCACATATCCAGAACTGTGCTACCTGCAGTTGGAGCCAACAAATACCCGGCCAAGCATGTTGCCTGAAATAATAATATTTATTCCGGTATGACAGCAAATAATAGCAAAAGAAATGCAATAACTAACTTGGTACACATCAAAATGCAATTCGTCGAGACTAAACATTACATTTTCACAAAATAGATGATTACAAGTATTTCATTAAATACTAGGCTATAAATTTTGTATTCCAATAAAAAAACAAGAGTTTGAATTATCCAGAAACACATTTACATTTAATTCATTATTACATCATAGAACATTCCTCTAAACTTAAAAAAGAAAACAAATATTTTTTTCCATAAACTCCCCTACAAAAAAAAGATAACTAACTTATTTGACCAACGAAGCAATACGCACCGGACGCAGACAAGGGTAGTGGCTGGGTAGGGGAGGGGTAGGAGTTCATAGAAGGGATACTAGTCAGAGAAATTAAGGATTTACTGCATTTTCACTTTATAAAAAAAATTATCAGAATTTTTTTAAAACTTTACCATGAGGAATGTTCCTATAAAGTTTCGCGATCTAGCCTTGAAACACCATGATAAACAGAATGAAATATTTCCTACAGGGTGCAGCATTACTGTCTCCCTTGTTTTATAAACTCCCTGAAATTCAGGATTTTTTTCAAAAGAACACTAAACAAGTTGTGCTCGTCACTGTCTGAATGCTCCTGCTAGAGATCTCTGAAGCTACACACAACTCTCTGAAGCATTTCATATGGTGAATTCCCATGTGATTGCCTCCTTCAGGTTTTGTAAGTTCCTTGGCAATGTTTATAAACATCAGTTTTAAGCCCCCCGAAACATCGGTTTTAACCCCCCCGAAACATCGGTTTTAACCTCACCTATGGGGTACAGCGGTAAAAAATAAATGCAATAAGAAAAAACTTGACTGCTTACAAAGACAATTTGCTATAGGATCTTGTAGAGGATACCGAAAAATTTCACTCATCTTAGCTCAAGCCCTAACAGGGTTTACACCATTAGACCTTAAGATTCAAGAAAGAAAGGACATTTATAATGTCAAGAAATTCGGAAAACTATATTCCATTCCAGATGATTGCAAGTATCAAGGAACTGCAAACTATTTCGATTTACCTCATCCGTGTGAAAGTATTCCCGAAAGTATTCTTTTACTCGACAAAGATATACCTCTTTATGCTTCCAATAAAATAAGAATCTTTACGGATGGTAGACTGCTCGACGGCAAAGTTCATTCCTTTTGAGGGTGATAAAGAATTACCAGGCAGAACATTTAAATTAGATAATTTCCACTCAGTTTTTCAGGCTGAACTGAGAAGCTTTTGAATGGTTATTAAAAAAACCACCAGAGATGTGGGTTATTGCAAAAATATTATTAGATTCGGGATTCGGGAGTTCAAGCTATAACTGATACTCGGTCGGTAAATCCATTCATTGCAGATATTCAGAGTAAAATTAAGCATCTAAAAATCAGAATGATAATTATTAAAATATGCTGGATAAGAGGACATGCTGGTATCGTAAGAAATGAGAGAGCAGATGAACGAGCAAGAGCCGCAACTTGTAAAAGAACGGCACTATTCTTCTCAGAATTTCCCCTTAGCTTTGCTTAACGCTGTATACAACAAAATACGCAGCAGCGTTGGGAGGATCATTACCGCGCTTCTTCTACAGGTAAAATCACTAAAATGTTTTTCCCAGCGCTGGCTGATGCAGAAAACTTCCGTCGTCATCACCAAAGTACTTTCGAAACGACCCAAATTTTTACCGGACACGGAGCTAGGAGAAGTTACCTATATAGGTTTAAATTAAGGAATGATAACTATTGTCCATGCAATGATATTTCTTCACAGAGAAACGAACATCTGTTATTTCAGTGCCCATTTTTCAGTTTACAATGCCATAATCTTGAACCAGAATGCAGGAAAGATGGAATATCCTTACCAGATATCCACACTGTCGTTAAAAGTAGTTATCATGCGCCATTGTTCATGGACTTTGCAAAAATTGTAATTGGACTCATAAAGGTAATACACCAAAATCAGTGATCGAATATCCTATTTCCAAGACAAAAATGTTTTTTTCCGAGTACCTTAGCCTTTTACATGACACGTAAGGCTACTAACTAAATACAGGGGTCCAAATATATTTTAAAAGAAAATAACCCCCCCCCCCCGAGAAAAAAATCGCAGGGGGCCAAACCTAGGGAGCGTGAGGGGCCACTGAATATCACTCTTAGGGAGATCAACCTTCCGGGAATCTTTCACATGCTGTAAATCGATTATGTCAATCAAGTTCTGATAATTTTTGGGCGATGACCATCTTGCATGGATAAAAACAAAGTTCTTTATGCGGAATTCTCCTTACAGAGCAGTAAAAGAGCGGCAGCATGTTTGCCAGCAGAACGTTAAGGCGACTGCAAAACTGAGCGCCTGACTGCGTTACTGTTCTCGGGTGTTCGGGCCGCTCGAGTTCCTACACCTCTTTTTCTGACAACAGATACTGTTTCCCTGAAGTTTTTTACCAACAATGCAATCGATTTTCAGTCTGAAACTTGACTGCTTGGCAAGCGGAAATTATGAACCGAGTACATAGTTTTGTACGTTTTGTTGGATGTATGCTTCTACGGCAAAAGCGAACTGTTTATTCTTCCACAACATGTATGCAACTGACAGTACTGACACAGAAAGTTCCCAAGCATCTGCACATATCGACACCATCCCCAACCTTATACGACCAATCCTCGTGTCACACAAGTATTTCAAAATTAGGAAGATAGCAATATCGCACACTGTATTAAAGAAATATTATCCGAAAATGAAATTTAAATGTAACCTTACTCAGCTTTAATTTTTATCAATTGTTCTGTTGTAAATTTTGTTAAATCTGCCCTTAGAACAATTCAAGAGCATGTTCTTGATTGCCTATAGTATATTTCAAGGCATAAAAAGATAGTATTTTTTAGGTGATCCCATGTAAGTTGAATTCCCACCAATATAAAAACTGTATTTTTCAATAGGGTTTTTTGCTTCATTTAATAAATCTGAATTCGTCTTTTATGGAATTTTAAATTTGCATTAATGATACAATATTCAAAAAAAGAAAATAATATTAACAATTTTACTAATGCTTTCCAATATTATTAAAACTCAAAAAGGTACATGCACAACTTCACCTTGTCTTGTAAGAATATTTCATTCTTCTGATAGAGCTGGCAGTCATAAAATTGAGTATTTGGTGCGAACACAAACACCACTTTAATGTGGTAATCCGGTAAGAAATCATACTGGCCTAGATTTTCTACTTGTTTAAGAAAATCACTATATGAGCCAGAAGTACATCGGACCAGATTCCAGCCTTCATCTTGGAAGTATCTCACAGCGTCAGCTGCTGTAGTGAGCAATGTATTTATCCGGATGTAACGAGGCTTCAATAAATCTGAAAAATAATTACACGAAACATCTGTACATTGGAGAATGAAGAAAAAAACATATAGATAATTTAACCATGTTACAACTTCATTTTAAACATTGGTCACACTCCTTAAAACGCATATGAAATAATCACTGACATAATTTTTAAGAAAATAGTGTCATATTTCTAAAATATAGATCACTAAAAGGGTAGAGCTCGAGGTTGACAAGCGAAAAAATGTACATTTCAAATAGCCATATAACACACTGCGAGTTGATGTTTCATAATTATGGTAGGACGCTGATGTTTTTTAAATTTTGTTGATGTGAATATATATTATGTACATATGTTAAAACAAAATTAAGTGACTTTATGTGACATTGTGGGTGACAATATTGTAGTGTGAAGGAAAGTTACAGTTGATAGGATAAGTCTTGGACACTTCTTAGAGACGAAATTTCAAGACATCGATATTTTATCATTTAATTATGTTTTTTAGGGTGTACAAAAGCCTGTTTTTTTATTACTTCAAAATGCTGGGGTTTTTGTTAAAAAAATAAATTGCATATTTATCAATGAAAAAAATAATAAATAAATAGACATCTATTTCTGCAGAGTTAATTTTTAGATTAAATACATATTTTCATCAAATTTTATTTACTTCTCAATTGTTACATGAAGTGGAGTGATTTTCATTTTTTTCTTTTTGTAAAATTGTAAAAAAGAAATATCACTAATTGTTACCAACGTAATAACAAATTCCCTATTTCAACTGTTTATAAAAGCTGATGTTTAAATTAAAAAGTACATATTTAACAATATTTTTATTAATACAATCAAACATTCGCACCTGTTAAAATTTCTGAAAATATATTTAATATTACAATAATAAAATTATAATTTTTATAAATATTTGTTTCCTATTTTTTTTACTTTAATGTGATTTTGTTAAGGCATCAAAGAAATTAAATATAATAAGTAGTTAACTTTATATTTTATCATGATCAGAAAAGATTTTGACATCCAAAAGGAAAGAACATAAAATGTATTTATTTGGAAAATGGGATAAATAAATAATTTAACAATCACATAAGTAATTAAAAAACATTTTATTAGTAAGAACATTGAACTTTATTATATTAAACACAAATTTATGTTAAATATTTTACTATCCACAAACTAGTAATTGTTAGAGCAGTATTTACATAAATATCAATAAGGAATGGTAACACTTTACGTAATTGGATTCTTATTTAAAGTCTTATTTCCTTCCACAAAAAGAACACAACAGTTTAAAATTTCATTAAAAAAAATAAAAGTACATACAGTCGAACTTGGTTATAACGATTACGGAAATAGCGAGATCTCGGATGTAATGCGCTAACACTAATTAACATTTTAGTTTATGATTTTCTCCATACATTTATTCACTGTTATAACGAGCTTACTTCTCAGACATCAAAAAATATATATGTGCAAAAAATCTTCAATTGTAATATAATTTTAAAAATAAGGACCCAAGTAACAAAATCCAAACGAGCGGCTGACCTAAAGGACCAAACCGCTGGGCGTCGGGATCGAATTATGTTTATGACAATGTAAGTGTCTATTTATGTAATTGTTTTTTTCAACGGCATTGAAGAAGTATCTGTATAACATGTTGAAATTGCTTGTATAACATCGAAGCTTTGCGAACTCAGTAAGTACCGACTCGGCACCACATCACAATTTACATCTTCTTTTGTAGTTTATGAATGACATTCTTGTTTTGGGATTTTTTACAAAGTTTTTCAGATTTTTTGTTTTCAGAAAATGTTCTATGGCCAATGCACAATAAAACTTACAAGTGGGTAATATCCGTTTCAAAGCAGATCAGTTAAAGACTAAAGTTTGCATTATAAACTTGTTTACTAACAAGACGAAGTATCTCTCAATTAGTGAAAAATTGGCTTTATTATTAGTGAAATAGAACATGCCGTGAAAAATGTGGAAGTAAGTGTGTAAAAAGTTTTCTCTATCTTCGTCCATAGTGTCGGCATTGTGGAAAAATCAGAATGTTTATTTATCGGCATTTGAAAAGAACAACGCAGAAATAAAAAAAAATAGAATTTTATGAAAAAAAGGAATTGACAGAAATATGTGTGTAAATAGATTCCAATTATGTATTTTTCTTTGGATTACAACTTTCAGTATCATGTGTCATACTTTATGTCTTCATGTGATGGGTATGTTTGTAGGCATTTATTATAATTTTCCTTAACAGTTTTTTAAAATTATATGTATGCAAACAAATAATGTTCAATGGCGATTGTATTTAATTTTTTTAAAAAAACCTTTTTCCGGTATATCGAGTAACGCTTATAACGAGCAAATTCAGTCGATCTCATCTCCCTCGTAATAACCAAGATCGACTGTATTAAACGAACAGAAAATAGCCTTCAGATTGTGAAGTCTGTTTTTTAATCAATCAGCTTTAGGGTGCTCAGATTGATGAACTGTCGCTTCATTAGAACTACTTGGAAATATCTCGTTCCCATCATCATCATATTCTTTTTCATAGTACGCTCTGTAGGCGTACGAAAAGATTATCAAATAAATAGTTATCACGGATGCAATAACGGACCAAACTGTATTGGTGAATCCGCTGATTTCTAAATGGTCGAGAAGAGTGTATTTTGTTCCGTAGAATGCAACAAATGGTAATGTAAACATGGCTACACTATAAATAAATAGAAGAAACAACGCCCAGGCAGCTCTTTTCGTGTGCTGAGGTAGCATAGGTCTAGTGTCTTCGGCGGCATCCATTTTGATTATTTCGGAGAAACGGACCTTTCTTATTAGGGAATAATCACCTGAAAAGAAATGAAATAGTTCATTTAATTTACCTTTCTTTATCTCAACTTCTTTAATATTATTCTCGAGTGACTCCAACAAAGTGAGAAATTGTTTGTGGTATTGCCAAATGGTTTTTATTGGTTTACTTTCACCAGTAAGTTTCTGCTTTCCCCACAACAGTTCAGTGATTAGGACTTTAGCTAACCAGGGATCGAATCTATTCTCATTTGCTAAGAGATTTGTTTTCTCGAGTAATTCAGATAAATGATTATCATGTTTAATCGTTTCCACGACTAAAGCATGAATGGTTTTGAGAGGCTGGAAGAAATTTATGGAATTAGATACAACGTCGTGTGATTTCTGTATCCTATATTTCGATGCATATTACTAAAAAAAAAAGCAGCGCGATTTTTTTTTTAATGAAAATATTAGCTAAATTGGTATCCACTGATAAGATGTACATGAATAAGAAAATTACATTGATATAACCATCAAAATAGCACACTCGGTAGACTGATCATACTTACAAAATGCTTATTCTTATCCTGATACAAAAGGGTTTTTAAATTAGCACCGTCTTCCCTTACTTGCCGAACAATGTTCGCGGCTAGTTTATATGATCTAGGTACCTTAACTGAGTGTACAAACATTTCTTTTAAAACGCGTAGACCGTGAAAGAGCACATGACATATGACACAAAAGACAATTAACTTGAATTATATATATCATAGATAAAATAGATTCGAACATATCATAGACACTTCGTACTCTTTAGACAATTTTTTTATTTGTAACTTGTCTTGATTTTCCGAATAATCGGCACAACACGGTATGACATCACCCTTTTTCGCCTTCGCCAATGATGTAGACCAGCGTTTCCCAATCGCCGGTACACGGATCGGTACCGGTCCATTGAGATTTTCTACCGGTCCGCAGAAATACTTGTCGCCCATTTTAAAATTCATAAAACAACATGTAAACAATAAGGTGTTATTGGACAGTGACATTTTTGTCAATTTACTTTTTTACTGTCGAAATAGGGTTCCGCCAAAAAAGGGAGGGTCAATTAGGGGTTCTATAGCCAAAAAAAAATGACGACTGCTGATATAAAGCATCGCATTCACATAAATGATGCGTATAGTTACAATTATTATATCATATGGCTGGTATTTCAAACGCTCTCGCAGCCGTATTATCTTGTATATTTACATACAAAATACACGAAAAAAACTGTTTTCTCGTGCCGGGAGAGTGGTTCAGAATAGCACCCCTGGATATTTTGTATGTATGTACAAATAGGGAAATATCACTTCTTTTACAATTTTAAATTAATAAGGGTCTATGAAATACTGTCGAGTAAAAAAAAATACTGTTTATTAGTAGCATGAAAAATATTTTTAAATCCAGAACTTTAAATTCCCCTGAAAACGAACCATTCCATCAGCCACGCCCCTAATACGTCACGATTCGGGTAAATTTTGAACATTGTTAGTGATTTCAAATTTAAATAGAACATCATTACGTATCTTGACGTCACCATTATCAAGGCCAAACGTGTGGTGTTTTTTTCCACATTATCCATATTGATTTTGAATGTACAATTATTTTTTCTAAATCCATTTCATATATATTTTTATCAGTATTTATTTATGTGACATTTTTTATTATAGGAATACGTACTAAATTTAATGACTTTTGTGAAAAAATGCTTACATATACCATTACTTCCTTTTTTAAAAGGTGCAATTCTTTCAGAATACCAAAATAAAATTGATAAAAAACATTAACGTTTTATTATTAGCTGAGGCAAACCAACACTCCTTCTTAAAGGAAGTTTTAGGCAAACAGGGTCTACAAACATTGATTCGGCTATTCAGTCGGCTGCCAGCTCTTAAAAATTAATACTCGGTCTACTTCAGATTAAATATAACAGATTAATAATGCATATTAACAAAAAAATTATACGAGTTTTGAGTACTCCAATTACAGAAGAGATATCCAGTCAAAAATAACAATATCTTACCCATTATATTATAAGTTAGGTACTTATGCACGTTGTAGCAAAAAATCATTAAATATTATTGTAATAATGTAATACCACGAACAATGTAAAATAAAAGTGATAATTTGAATGTGCCTAAATAAGTTAAAGTAATTATTACACACGTATAATTATTTATTTTTACTTACTAAATTTATTATAAATACCAAAAGTTATTGATTTTTCTAATGTTTCTGGGTGTTTATATGAAATATTTTTATGGCTAACGTAAAAATTCTATTTAAAACTTAATTATGAAGAATACTCTTTTCTTTTGAATAATTATGGATGACAACTAACGAACATTTTACTAATTTACTCAAACTATATTATTATATTTACTGCAGTTTGATGAATTTGAGAATATAATTAATAATACATGAAGTGATAACAATATTATTGTTACTTATAGGCATCATTATAATGATGGGAGTAATAAGCAATTATTAGTTATGTAAAATTGGTATTATTTTTTACAAATTTAATTTTGACATTTGATCGGTACCTAAGTAGGTACCAAATAACGATTATAAAATAATGGATGGAACATATCGTACAGCCCAATGCCAATGATCCAGCCCATCCAGCCTTAGCTTGCCGTGTTTAGATTTATTAGACTTTTGGACTACGGGTACGCAGATTAAAATAAGTAATAAGTGCAAATAAAATAAACAATTATGTGTTAGAAAGAATACATTATAAAAAAAATACTTGAAATGATGTTCCAACTTTGTGATTTTGATACAATGTGAGCTTTGTGCAAAAAAGGAATAGTTTTCAAACCGGAACCCATAAAATGCTATGATTCAACATCTACTTAACTTAATCTCAATTCCAAAAATTCCCAATCTCAATGCAATAAGTTCTAAACAATGACCTATAAGGATATTTACCTTTGATTTGTATTAAGGATTCATAAGAATCGTAGTGAAATGATTTATTATTGTTGCAATTTGGTGCGAAGTTGTGCTAGTTGTACCAGTTCAGCGATGTAAAGTTGTTATTAATCTGCGAACTTGTTTGTAATATATAATCACGATGGCTCCTACTTCACCTTTTGATTGGAATTACTGGATGCAACCGCCCGATACGGTCGAGGTGCACTGCTTTATGCCAAATGGCGTTTACATACTTCATACAACAGATAGAAATGCTACTCTTCACGAACTCAAAGAGGTTAGTACGCCAATCTTCGAAAGGTGTTATGGTTGTTTTTAGATCTTGGATATTGTATTATTCGTATTAACAATAAGGTAACCTGAATCATTCTGTCAGTTTTTCCATTTTTATGCCTTCTTATGATTATTTATGTTTTTAAAATATTTCAGGTATAAAGGCATGACATATTATACAACATAATGTATATACATATATAACATATTATACAACAATGGGGCTGGTTGTGGTTCCGTGGGTAGTGTCGCGGACTCCGGAGCAGGAAGTCCAAGGTTCGAATCCCGCCCTACCACAACTTGTTTCTCATTTTCTAACACGGTTATTTACGACTAAAAGAAAATGGTCCCAAAATTTAAATATTTAGGTAAATCATAAGACTGCAAGTATATATATTCATTGTTCATCCTATTTATTATGCATATCACTGATTTTTAAACATAATGAAAAAAAAAACATTTTATGGGAAGATTGCGAAATGTAATAGATGTAAAGAGTAGGTGTTCTTATATATAAAACAATCATATGTATCTTATGTAATGAAGGAGAAATTAAAAATCTACAAATTCTTCGAAATAAGGCGATGAGGATTATACCCAAAAGAAATATCTATTCTAATGTAGAAAGAATGCACAAAGAAGTTAGTTCGCTCACAGTAAAGCAGCAAATTAAATATAATGTAGCAATTTTTATACATAAAATAATTAAGGGGATGAATAAAATAAAAACAATAATAAAATTTAACCAACAATGTCATACATATGAAACAAGGGATAAAAAAAGATCAGATTACCTATGAGAAAGACATATTAGCATATTTAAAAAAATATTTATAAAAAAAATTATTAAAAAAACAAATGGTTGCTTACTTCTGCAGGGGAGAAGTAAGGGGAGCTCGGTTGTCGTGGTATCAGGCTCCCCCCTCCAACCCCTCGTTTCTCCCCTGCAGAAGTAAGCGACAATTTGCTTTTTTGATATTTTAGTTTTTTTAATTTTATTCCTTCCAAAAAATTATTTTAATGTGCCGATATGTCTTCTTGCTCATACTGATCATCGTGGTTTCGGATGTGACAGGGTTTAATGAACACCCTGTAGAGTCGGAGTTAAGACTTGAAGCGTAAGCGGGATCACCTTGTCTTCTATTTACCCTTGCAGTATCCTATGCGGCATATAAACAAATATGTTTTGATATAAATAAATATGCTTTGATAATTTCGTTGATTTTAACATCTAAATATTTTTATTTTTAACGGTCGTAGTCAAAATGTCTTGAGCTTCGTTGATGGTTCTCGGAAGTGCCCTTCGATACAACAATAGCGTACCATCTTCGTCCGGATGCACATTTGTTGCTGGGCCTAAAATGCCCTGGCGAGATGTGCGTTGTGTGTCCTTGTAACTGTACTAAAGTAACCTAGCGGTACTTTTTAAAATAGACGGTTCGCTGAGGAAGATTATTTTTGTAAATTAAAGAACTGATGGTTTCTGTCACAGTGTTATTTTTGCTCTACATCAACCTATATTTTTTTTACACGCTTTTACCGAACTCATTTTTTTTTCGCTATTTTTGCTTCATCAAATAACTTCACTAAAATCAACATATGGTATAACTTAATAAACTTGGGAATTCAAAAATAACCAAAATGGTGAATGTTACATAGTGTGTAAAGTGGCCACATAAACCAGCCTATAATATGTTGTAAGTGCTGTAAATGCCTAGACCTAATAGTCATACGTCTAGAAGTTTGCACCATTTTCTGCCAAAGACGAAAACTAGTCTAGATTTTTCGTTGTTTATTACTACTTTACACAAGTGAGGCACTTAGATGCGTATTAATGTGCCCCGTGTCTTAGTGTATCAATGTGCCCCAACGGATATTTTCCAAAAACTTACAATTATTATTAAAACCACTGAAGTTATTTCATAATCAAGTGTAATCCTGATTAATTAATAAAATAACTCACCTTTGATATTTATATAACTCAATTAAGCGACGTAAATTAACACAGGAACATTTTGAATTACTCATACATATATATATATATATATATATTTTTTTTTTTCATTTTTTTACTTGACCGAGCTAAAATAAACATACTTTCATTAAATATCAACGGCTTTCTGATGGGTGGCGCGTTTTCTAGTGGTCTATTCACACGTGCAAATACACATTTTATCGATGTTTCAGCACAAATAATTGCTTTTGATTAAAAAATATTGTTGGTGTATCAATGTGCCCCTTGTATCCAAGTTCCCCACTTCCCCCTACAATGTAAAAAAAGCATACTAAAAAAGAACAATGCTGGATAGGTTTTCTTGCATAAAAATAAATTCAGTATTTAAAAAAAAACATTGTTTGGGACCTTAATTTTTTTTGTATGTGACATAAAATTCTTTAAAAAATCATAAAGATTATTCACTATAACCATCATATATCAGAGGTTAATCAACTTAATAAGCAATTATGCACAGCTTACCAGTATATTTGACTTTTGATAATAATGTTTTAAATAATTGTTATTTATTATAAATCACCACCACTGTTTATATCTTCCTACAAAAAAAAATATCTACAGTGTGCGCCCAGCGCCCAGCCCGTTCTCAGTGAACGATGAAACTACCCGATTACGTCAGCTTATTCGTCCATACAAAAAAGTACACTACATTTTAGGTCTTTAACCTAGTCGCGTTTTTTGATACTAAAACAAGCTTACATATTACAAATATTATTTGAAGATTCTCTACTTGGAAACTAATATTTCGAACATTATTTCCGAAGTATTATTTTTCTTTGATAGGATACCGTTGACATATGTATTACATATGACGTGTGGCAATTGCAGTGGCTGTTTTTGGCATTATTCATTTTAAAAGGAGTCTGCCCAGTGCTCGGTTTTGACATTTAAATCATAGGGAAAATATCTGCTAAATGACATTGTGGTATTTTTAATAATTTTTTCAAGTATTATATCATAATACTATAGAATAAAACTACGTATATCGCGTGGTTAATTATAATTGTTGTTTGAGTTAATTTTCACAGAACCACCGAAAAAATGGTAATTTATAATTATGTTACTTGCATATTATGAAGTAACAAATAAATAAACATTTTTTGTAGATTACCTATAAAATAAATCACGGCTCATCACTGTCATATATTATATGCCAAGTGAGTAAAAGAGCAGCATAGGGCATTTCAATAATGAATAGTGTAATTATATTACTATTGCGCTTTGTTAAATGAATGTTCAAAAAAAGATTTTTTTATTTATTTGTTATTTTAAAACTGTGTAAAACGAGGTTCCGATATACTTGTATTTTACCGGTGCTAGATTTCCACTTGCTATTTTTGAATTATCTAATGAAATTGGTGTATTGTATTGTTCCAGGAGCTTTGGGAGTTGGCCCAAACGTTTCCTCTTCACGGGATGCTCCACGATATGTCCAAGTACATGTTTCAATATATTAACTCACTATCTGCAATTGAGAATGTGGAAGATGAGTACAAGAGATTACTCGATTTAAAACCTTATTTTGGAGTACTGAGAATTATAGAACGCGGGACGAATAAAGGAGACCACCATCTTAATTCTCAAATTAGTCACCTTATAGGCAAAGGTAAGTAAACTATATGTGATGTGAAGAAACTTTTACTTTCCTCTTATTGTTCATAATAACGGCAGGCGCCGTGGCGCAGTTGGTTAGACGGCCAACTGTGAAACTGGCATCGCGAGTTTGATTCCCGCCAGGAAAAAGTCAACAAAGATTTTTTCTCAATTGGTCTGGGTGTTGTGAATTATTCATAAGTATTTTAAAAATAATATCTGAATGGTGCGACCATACTGTTCGGGAATAATTTGACAATCTCACATTCGTGTGCTTTTGATATTGTGTTTGTGAAAGGCAAACTCACACTTGTATGAAAGCGGTTGGAAAGGGGTATATGTCACCTCTTTGCAAGAACGCGTTATCTCGAAAAATGCAATTTCACAGGAAGCAACTTTTAAACATTAAAAAAAGTATAAAATCTAAACTAATGTTTTTTACTGTGGATCTTCGACTAATGCCTTTATTTTAAATTAAGATCCATGAGAAAAAAAAACATTAGTTTAGGTTTTATACATTATTTAATGTTTAAAAGTCGCTTCCTGTAAAATTAAGATAGTAAGTTCTTGCAAAGAGGCGATGTATTACAAATATGACACAATGCTGTTCTTATTTCTAATGTAATGTTAGCACTACATAGAAAACTATATCCGACTATCCATTGGCATTCTGAAGACTTAAAATAGTAAAATTCCACTGTAGTAATCCCAAACTGATTAGATTTTTATCAATTTTTGCAGACGGTATTACAGTAAGTCTAGACAAGATACCACACATTCACATCTAATTATTTTTGTTTTAAACAAATATTATTTCAATTTCACATATTAAATTGGTTGGTTGGAAGAAATTGCCATTTGGCAATAAGCCCGCCAATGTACAAAAGTTAAATAAATAAATAAATCCGACTGCAAATATAAGAAAAAAAAATCCATAACTTTCCTGGCTCGTAATGAGAGCTGTGAAACCAAGCCTAAAGTAATGATTCTTTCAATTAATTTAATTTCAATAAAATGATATTGAAATTCAACATTATATGTTAATACAAACCATATTTTGCAATCTGATAAATTGTGGTTTTGCTTAATCTAAAAGTTTAATCGTTATGACTCAGATCACTACAATCAGGGAGGGCACATAAAAAAATGTATGCGTAATTTTTGTGTTTGAAATGTTAAGTTACCTACATATTAAAACCTTTCGCAAAATGAATTTCACACTGTAAGGTATATATCCTCATGATCGTAGAACAATGGCACATGTGATTCTCTTTAACGTTATATGAGAGTGGTTTAAATTTTTTTTCGACACTGTCACAAATCTATAAGTAAAAAAGTATATCCTTCGATACTTGGGTTAGATATATAAATATTTATTTTTTCAAACCTGGAATATAATTACTAAACCTTTTCAAACCTGGAATATAATTATTAAACCTTTTCAAGATCAAATATAAAAGATAGTCTATGTTGCATTTTTAGCACATCCGTCGTTGTTCTACAATCATAATTCCCTTTCCGCACCTAATGGTGCATAGGGCACTGCATTGGTACACCAATCGCAGTGTATCTTGATCATTTTTGTTACATGAAGGTAAGATGATAAGTTTTACGCTCAAGACCATGTCATTAAAGTTTGTATTTGAAAGTAAGTCTTGTATTATGTAAAACACCTTTAAATTGAGTAAATAAAAGAATCCAGATTTTAAAGATTTGGACATTGTTGATCGGTCAAGTATTTTAAAAGAATGAATTTTTAAACTTGGAAAAAAACAAGTGTACAGTATGTACATACTAGAGATAAGTAGGTATGTATAAAATTTATTGAGTAAACAAATAAGTAGAAATGTTATCTATTGAAAAAATGAGAAATAATTGTAGTGGTAAAAACATAAAAATTTTCGCTGTTAACAGAATGTTTTAAAATATGTACATATTTGTTGTAGATTTAAATGAATTCGACAAACTGATGAGCTATGAGGTAAATGACTTCCGGATGAAAATGCGCATTTTGGGACAAGAGATGGCGGAGGAGCGGAGCCAAGCCAACTGGCTCCATCGCTTGTGTCACCAGTTCCCACTACGTCTCGCCAACAGTCCAGTCATGCCGCAGACTCTGGCCAACCACCTCCACAATAACCACTTTGTCATGGTCACTAAGATCCAGCACACTGAGGTCAGTCAGTTGCCCGGACCCCTGTGTTCTGTATGTACATAGATTTATTCACCCTAAACTTGTATTCCAACTATTGATCATTTCTTTGGCTCGTGGCTCTGATAAAGAATTAATCAACTCAAATATTTAATTACTTTATATTCATCACCCAAGATTAGTTAGAACTTTCTAGAAGCCTTTTCAATTAGTTTTTCAATCTGATCAATAAGTTACAAAGCACTCTTTACAATTTCTTTTTAGATATAAATATTTGAAAAATCACACTTATAGCAAAAAAATTACATTATTGGAACTATCCTTTGAATCAACTGTTTTAATGTAATTTTTTTATTGATAAAGTAATTAAAATTAACATATTCACACATTGCAAAGTTAGAGGAATCATTTTTACTATCATATAATGCCCATATAATTATTTTCATTAAAATATGATTCATTTACAAGAATAAAGTTAAAAATATTGTACGGTGTCCAAATTAAAACCAAAATCGCTATTTTAAGTCTGGCTTACAGGTGAGGTTCTTTGTAGACAGTCGATAAACTTTTGTGTCCTTCATTTAAAGCGTAAATATTTTGCATGCTTGGCTGTGAGATCCTTGAAAGTATTCTTAAGTATAAACTCAACCAATGTCCTATTGATTGCACCTTTTGACTATTAACAAGATTAATTTGAAGTTCTATAATGAGAACTTTTCACCCGAAGTTATCAAATCTGTGTTTAATTAGCCCGTTTTTTGTTTTTTATTTATTTAACTTTCTGTACATAATCTAAATTATACATTAGCGGGGTTATTGCCAAATGGCAATTTCTTCCAACCAACCAAAATATCTATGAATTCAAGAACAAAACAAGAAAACGGATCTTAATAAAAAAATATTAAAAATTGTTTGAAGTATTCTGTACGGTACAACTTGATAATAGATAAAAAAATATAAAAAAACATTTAAAGCACATTCACGGAAACTGGGCTGATGACCCCACCGTGTTATATTACATGATTGGCCCATTTCACACCATGGCAAAAATCCACGCAGCATGATATATAAAGGGTGGATTCATATTTATGGTATTATAATATTTTTATTATATTTATATATTTAATGCCAGGCAAACACAATAACCAGTACACCATGATGCCGACTAATCTCCACTCGATATCCTTTAGCAGGATGTTTACCTGAGAGTAACCACCATATAAATTCTTAAGAAATATAAAAGAATATTATAAATGTCAGTCCACCCTAATTTTACAGTGCCGTTTGGATTTGAACAATACGTGTGAAATGGGCTATTCTCTGTCAGATATCAAGCGGCTGGTTTATTTATTTAGACATTTTAGTAATAATGAATACCGTGCAGTTTAAATTTATCAGAGCAATCTTTCAAGAATCAAATATTCTGTCAAATCGTTAGTAGCATCATGAGGAACATCCTTATCATAAGGAACAAATCCGATCCTTTTATCTGCTTCATTTTGTCACTTTTATTATACATGCATATTGTTGTTGTGCGGTGTTATTCTTTGATCTGTAGTAAAATATATATTTTTTCTGTTTTGATCCATTTGCTTCATTAGTATGTTATTTTGATTAATTTTGAATTTGCACTTAATCATGCATGAAATAAATGTGAGTTTTATAAATATTTTTTCTTTCGTAATAAAATGTTTAACCTTCATCTGCTCACTAGGGCGACAAATTGGCCGTCTTTTTAATGTTAGCGCACATTCTTCTCCAAGGTATCGGGAGAAGGGTGGAAGGCGCATTAGGCGCTCTAGCAACATTTCCATCCGCTAGATCATGATCAAGTTTGGTCAAGTCAGTCAGTCCCCACTAGCGAACGTATAGCCATTAACTCTGAAGAGTCAGATTTATTTCTTCTTATGCATTACTATTTTCCTCACTACTTGTCTTAATTGCCTTAATATTTTCTATGTTTCTTTTATTATCTGATGTCAACTTTTAATATAATAAAAAATTAAATGGAGAAAAAACCTTGAAAATGTGGACTGAATTTTATCTATTGAACTGAAGACGTTTACGTTTTGTAGTTACGGCAGTTGATTTTTGTACATTGGAAATTTCTGTGATTTAAAAAAATAAAGATTTTAAGTCAAAAATGTGTTTGCAATGTTGTGTCAGAGTTTATTCATCCTAATTATTTTGAAACATGCTGGTTTAATGGTGTAAAACTCATGAAAATGAGAAAATAACACGGATGGATGGATATGTGACTTCAGAAAGCGGAAGCAGATGAAGATGAAATATATGTAGAGCCATGTATGAGGGTACTAGTTGCTGTCAGTTACCTCCACCAATTTTTGTAGTGAGAAAATAGCATAAAACTGTTATTGACATTTTGGACCACTTTTTAAATAGTTTTCTTGTCGTAAATTCATCAAGAAAAGTTTAAAGGGGTTAGTAAAACAATCAAAGTTCTTAAAATACTGATAGTTAACTAAATAATCCAAAATTATTTTTTTACGTACCCTACTTTGAAGCTACACACATTGGTTGTAAAAAAAAAAAGAAAAATTGCAACCGGTGGATTATTATTTATTATTGTTATAGACAGGCAGCCTTTGCTGGTGCGCCTATATCTCGTGTACTGGTTTTTGTCTGCATTCTTCTTCCTTAAAAAAAGCATCCAAACGGTTTTTGAACTGGTTGACCAAAATGGAATGGAAAAATAGGTCTGACAATTTATTCCAGCCTGAAACCACCCTGCTGAAAAGGAAGTTTTTCTTGGGATTGAGGTGGAATTGGGGACAATAGAGCTTCCAGTTATGAGCCCGTAAATTTGTCAGGATTTGATTGATACACCTCATGCAGGGGGCCATAGTAATCATTTAGTATCTTATAAGTTTCTATCGAGTCTTTTTTCCAATGGTGTACGTCCTAGTGCTTTTAATCTACTGCGGTAGGGCATCCTTTTGAGTAATTTGGGGATTTTTTTAGCACATCTTTGGAATTTTTCAAGTAGGTCGATGTCTTTAGTGAAGTTGAGACTTCATACTTGATATCCGTATTCCAATAAAAGTCTTACATAGGTCTTGTATATTTTAAGAAATATCTCTGGAGTAGTATGTTGGAAAGGCTCTTTAATCAAATAAATTTTTGACTTGGCTTTCTTGGCGATAAATGCGATGTAAGCTTCCCATTTTAAATCCATTTTTTATATATTTAAAAAATTTTTTTTTTTTTAAAAGAAATATTTGCTTTCTTATGATTTACCCAAATATTTCATTTTGAGGGCCATTTTCAACGAGTTGTAAATAACTCACTATTAGAAAATGGAATCGAGTTGTGGTAGAGAGATTCGAACCACGGACCTTTGGTCTGTGAGTCCGAGACACTAGCCAAGACCACAACCACAACCCGATTCTTATCTCATTGATATGATTATGCCGAGATCGTTTTGATGCTTTACGGGTTTGAGGTGGACACCACCCAAAAGATAAGTATACATAGGATTGTTTTGCCTATGTGAAGAATGGTACATTTTTCAGCATTCATCGAGATTAGCTAATTTTTAGTCCATTCATTGATGTGGTCTAAATCCTGGAGTTGCTATCCAGAGTATAGAATGGGGTTCGCAAACAGTTTGGTGTCACCTGCAAAGATACTCGATTGAGATTTTATGGCTGTTTTGAGATTGTTAATCTACAGGATGAAGGAAATCGGGTAAAGGACTGAGCCTTGCGGAATGCCACTAAGTACCTCATGTTCTGTAAATAAGGTGCTGACTTTTTTTACTCGAAAGATACGATTGTTCAAGAAAGCTTCAATCCATCCTTGGAAGCTTAGCATCCCAAGGATGTAACTGATTTGCAACGAACACTGATTTTTGTAACCAAATTAGTTCTAAAAGGAGACGGATTTGAAAGTCAATGAGTAAACACAAGGTGTAAAAGTTATATTTGTTTAAAACTGCATCATTAGATTTTTTTTTTAAATTCGGACGTAACTGACTTTGCAAATAGTGCCCAAGAATACAATGGTTTCATGTCTTGTATACTGCTTCTTATTCCTACCAACTGATAGGTTTTATAAAAATATAGTCATTAAAAATAATAATTTATTGTAGAACAGGTTGTGAAGAGAAGAATCCCCAATCATTTAAATATTTAGTAATACATACATTTGTTTTTCTTTTTTTAAATAATAAAGATTACACATTGAATGGATACATTTGTTATTATGTACAATGTTGTGTGGTAAAACGCACTTGTGATCTTTATAAATAGTTATTCATCGTAATTTTCATCTTCTTCAGCTTCCCACCCTTTTCTTAATTCATCTGCTGCATTTCTACGGTAAAAATGGCATATTAGTATATTTTTAGGTTTTTAAGTAAACAAGATAATGCACATAGAAATTGATTGCCTCTCATCTTCTGAAATTTCATTCTTGTCAATTCTTGCGAGAGTTCGCACAAGTGCCACAAGTTCTGATCTCAGTATAAACATTTCATCTTCTTCCTTCCCATCTGTTATTGGACAGTCTTTGATAATTAAGACTTCTAGTTTTGGCAAAATCTTAAATGAAATATTACCTTTATTGACATTATGTATTTATTATATAAATTAGAATGTTTTATTTCATAAACACAGTACCTTCAGACTTTTAAATTCTTGTACGCTGTCAACTTTACAAGCCCTTAAATTTAGATACTCCAATTTTTTCATTTTTGCGCTAAAAAAAATTAGATCCCGAATTGGATTTCCCCTTAAATGCAGAATTTTCAAATTCACAAGCAGCTCTATTCCAGACAAGTCAGATATGTTATTACCGGCTAAGTAAAGTGTTTCCAAACTTGTGAATTTCAAGCTTGCAATGTTCCTTAAATTGTTATAACTCAGGTCCAATACTCGTAACAGAGTCAAAGGGTAGTCAAAATGTAAAGCCCTTATTTTGTTTTTCCTCAGTTCCAGCGTGTTAAGTTGCGGTTGATTAATACCGTCGCAACGGTCTATCATATTGTCATTTAGAAGCAACACTTGTAAATATTCCATTTCACTCAGTGCCGCTGACTTAAGAAGATTCCTATCTGCGTGAATCAAAATGACAAACTTCATACTCGTTAAAACATCCAAATCTTCCAATTTCAACTTATTCCCAGAAACATCTATGAATAGTAAATATTTAAATTGCAATATTACATTTATTTGAGTAAGGAACATGTCTGTAGCGCTGATTTTGACATATGAATAACTGCAAAAAAGTTTTCAATAACATTTAAGAACCTAAAATATTAAAAGATAACAATATAAAGCCTTTTAGGCACGTTACTACCTGCTATAGGCCTCTGTTTTGCTTATTACGCTTAATTTTTGCATAGCTTCAGACAAACAAAGTTTCTTTTTTGGTGGGAATATTTCTTCTTCGGATAATTTATCTTTTGAAGAATTTCCTTCTTCATCAGAAATGTCACCGTAAAATCTGTTGCTAAAACTTCCAGTTTCTTCTACTGTAGTTTGCGATATGTCTGACATGTCTGTAATAGTCTGTAATTTAGTAACATTAGTTACTGTTTGTTTTAAAAATATTATATTGATTTACTTAATTCAAATCCATTTCTTACACAAGTACTGTTCTAGGAAACTATGACTTCTTTTTTATTATATTTACACAAAATATATTAAATATAAATGAGAATTCTCTCAAGGTATAATATTATGCACTGTATTGAGGAGGACTGTATATTGTTTTTTTTTTGTATTGCACTTAGATTAGATTAATTATGTATGTCACTTACAAACTTTTTTGGTTTGGTTAGGTTCATTAGGCGGCGTTATTTAGGATTTACCTTAAAAATGTACATATAATAAATTACCAAATACTAAAATCACCATGTAAATAAATTATAAACTATGCACAAAAATTATACCATATTATTAAACCAATGAAGTAAAAAAATGTTTCGAAACAATTTGTCTTATGTTTAATACTCTATTTAATTGATCTAATATCATCATTGAGGACTATAAAACTTCGGTATATTTTTATATGAAGTACTAAAATTTATTTGAGAAAATTCTCCAAAGTTCAGCATTATTTATTATTTATTATTTATTTATTAATAAAACATATAAGACATGAATATCATGATATTATATTCCCAGGAGTTGTACGAGAAAACTCATTTGGGGCGGTACATAAAAAAAATAGTACATTTCTTGTAACAATACATAGTATACATTTAAACAATAAAAATTTTAACAAATTTTAACAATCTATGAATTAATGCCAATAATTTAATAATCCTCTCCTATTTCTTTACCACAATTGTTTATGAATAACACCTCTTTTTAGTTAACATTCACCTTCAACGTAAAGTATAATACGACACCGAGCCAACTGCTGAAGATCATTTTTAAGAAGAAAGCCAGTGTACTAAAGAGTCGCGGGGATCAGCAAGACTTTGTACTAAAAGTGTGCGGCAGAGAAGAATATCTGGTCGGAGAACATCCAATAATACAATTTCTCTACATTCAGGAGACTCTCTCGGGCGATGGAGTACCTAGTGTAGTACTATTACATATAAGTTCTGTGCCTAGTAAGTATTTACTAAAATTGACAAAATGAAGTTATTTCTTATTTCCTCATCAATTTACTATAAACATTTTCTTTTGAACATTTTAGTAGAGAAAGTTCATATTGACAAAGTGTCGCAGGAAGACAACCAATCCACAAGACCCTCCTCCTCGACATTAACACTTCGCAAAAAGGGAAGAAGTGTGTCTTCTTGGGAGATCAAAGATCCTTTTACCTGTAAAATTCAAGCCATTTGTAATTTAAACACTGACACCACCAGGACAGTTGAGGTAATGTATTTTTTCACTTACTGTAATATAGGGATACAATGTAACATTCATTCATCATTTTCATTTCCCTATCCCCAGCTAGTGGTGGATAGGGCACTGCATTGGCACTCCAATGAGGAACTTTAGCCTTACGGGAAAATGGATACAATAAATGTTTTCTTGCGCGTGGCAAAGTTTCCTGAAAATGTGTGAATTTTTAAAAATATGTTTTAAGAAAAACAAACTACTTTGAGCGATGTCACTTGTTCATGTGAATCAACCAATGATAAGAGAGTTGGGGAAGATTTCCAGTTTGCTTGCTGTCAATGGACCAATAGGCAGAACTGATCGAGAATAAGCGGAAGAGAACCTTTGACGTCACACACGAAGTTATTTCAGAAATATAAAACTTTAAAAGATCATATCACTGATAAAACGATTTATAAAAAATATATCATATTATCAGTGCAGTAATATATTTCTAGTCAGTTTTATTAAACTGAGTAGAAATATATTAAATAGACTATTGTCTATTAACAAATTAAAAAAATCACTTAACTTCCTCATTGCAGCATATCTTGATAAAAAAAAAATACAGGCAGGTAAGGTGATAAGCCTTATGCTTCAGGTGGCAGTCCAGTTTAGAATCACCTTTAAACCCAATATTTCACATCCTCCCTGCCAGGAATCGAACCCAGGACCTCAAGAAAGATAGGCGAACGCGCCAATCACTACACAACAAGGTGGGATTACCCACTTGATTTTCTTTTCAGGGTTTTTACCTGAAAGTAGCTATCAAGTCGAAAACGCTCGTCCTTCCCAATGATCATGCCAATTCTTCTTGACTTTGATGCGAGTCTTCATCAAGTAATGCCTCCAATTCTGCATCTTTGAAAATCTTCTCTCTTCCACCGCTATGGCTGTCTTCGACGTGGAAATCAGCATTCTTGAAGCGTTGAAACCGCTCACGACATCTTCTTTCTTTATAGCAGCCTCACCATAAGTATTTCAAAGCATTCGATGAGCCTCAGTCCAGATTTGCTCCCACAGATGATGAGAATTTTTCTCGTAAACTGACATCGAGAATAACTTTATGATGCAGACACAAATCAACTAATGCTATGAGGTTATGTTGACAGATGCCCAAGTTTATTGCTGACGTGTATGATCTTTTTATTTCGACCACTACTTATGATGGATGGTGGTCTCTGGTGCAATCCTCGGCAGGGCTGGCATAAATTATTAATTGAAAAAAAGTTTTTTTAACACTAATAATTTATAGTCCCTGGACTGGTACTTGAGCATACGAGGGTTGCCTGAAGTTCTGCATATAGAACTGGAATAAAATAGTAGATAAATTTTAAGACTTCAAATATAGAAATAAAATATAAAGACTTTATTGTTTTTTGAAGTATTCTCCATGAAGATTAATATATTTCTACATGCGCTCGAACCAAATCTGGAAGCAGTTATTCCACTCATTTGTTGGTACAGTCGTAATTGCTTTTTTGAAGGCGTCGACTGCTTCTTCTGGCGACTGGAACCTTTGACCATGCAATCCGTTCTTGATTTTCAGAAAGGGAAAAAAATTATTGGGATTTAGGTCGGAACTGTACGGCTGATGGTCTAGCAATTTGATATTTTGTTGCTCTAAAAATTCAATTGTTTTGTGAGCTGTATGGGAACTTGCATTGTTTTGGTGGAGGATGATTTGTCATTTGAGGTTGGTTTTTCGAAGCTCTGCGATAACTTTCGTCAAACAAATGGTTGTATACCAATCGGCAGTAACAGTTCTTTGATCTTGCAGAGGAATTGTTGCTATATGACCTGCTTTTGAGACAAATGTCGCGACCATCTTTTTCGACACACTTTGAGAACGAATTACTTTTGTCGGCTTTTTTCACTTTGGAACACCTAAACAGAAGATTGGCGTTTATTTTTTCGGGTTCATATGAATAAATTCACGATTCATCACCACTGATGATGCTGTACACATTTTTAGAGTTTCCTGCGTTGAGGCCGTCTAGAGTTTTTTGACACCAATTGACCGTAGCTTCTTTCTGTTCTTAGGTCAACTAATTTTTTTCAACAATTCTTTATGCAAATTTTTTTAATTGAAGTCTTTGAAATCCCCAATGATGCCTCAATCTAACAACATGTCACATGTCGATCTTTCTTGATGAGTTTGCGCACAGCATCAATGTTTTCCTGGTGACTGCCATTTATAGTGCACCTGTCATTGGATCGTTGCTAAGACTCAGCCGTCCATGTTTGAATTCTTCATACTACAAGAAATTGTCGATTGATGTGGTGATTGATAGTCGAAAAACAGAAACCTACCCGATGAGGCATTCTTGTTGAGATAATTGTCTTTGAAAGTTGTAAAAAATTGACGCGCAATTTTTTCTCGGTTTAATTCCATTGTTTGAATAACTTTTACAATTAGCTGTAGCTACAACACAAGCTACAGCTAGCTACAACACTATACGTATCGCACTGAAACTTTGGATTTAGGTTAACTAAAGATGAAGGTATATCGAGATACGCTGTGATTGGTATACAAATGCAGTGTCCTACAGGGGAATGATGATGATTATGATGATTATTATTATTATTATAAATCTCCGAAGTTTAGCAATCTACCCTAAAATAGGGTGTATAATAATGACAGTATGGTAACATTAGTTATATTTTCCAGCTCGGAATCCAAGCAGGCATATTCCACGCTGGTAAATCCATCTGCGAATGTCAGAAGACAAGTGAACAAATTGCCAGCAAGGATGGCAATGCCACGTGGCTAGAAGATTTAACATTTCCTTTAGAAGTATGCAATATTCCTAGAATGGCGCGATTATGTTTTGTCATCTATGAAATATCTAAAACTGCTCGAGGGATTAAGAGCAAGAGGGTAAAAATTGCAATTAAGGTTTGTGTTATTTTTATTGAATTAATTCAATTTAATCTTTTCTTCTAACTTTTTTTCCATAATAAATAACTTATTTTTTCTATTGTGGTCTGAAGTATAATTTCATAACATTGTTAATTTATACATAATTGTTTAATTTTACTGTAAGTTTTATTACGCATCTAAAATTTGGTTGATAAAAATGTACAATCATCATCATATTTTTTATTGTGGAATATTTTTTAAGCTTTTTTTTTCCCCTGAAAAAGAAGTTTCTTAATGAAACTGCTCTATGATTTACATTTTTAAAATTGATTTTTTTTATTAATTGTATGGATTGTAATAATCGATATTTAATAAACAAAGGGACTTTTGTCTTAACCAATGTAAAATGTTTAGGAACTGTATTTAAACCCATTGGCTTGGGTAAACACAACTGTGTATGACTATAAAAACCAACTGAAGACAGGAGCAATGACACTGTACATGTGGACATATGCACAAGATATGCAGAATGCCGATTTACTACACCCTCTTGGAACTGTCGTATCTAATCCGAACATAGACCAGTGCGCAGTCCTCACGATCGAGTGCAGCAAGTAGGTGTACTTTTATCTTTTTAATTATGTTTCAAAATGACAAATATTCTCTTTGTTGCTGTGTGCATATGCAGTTTGAAAAACATTCAGCCAATTTTTTGCCGTTTCATGTAATTATATGGTAGATTATTTGGTGATAGATTTATTTTGGTTATTGTGGCAGATTTTATGTGTGGAATCCAAAACTGTAACCTGTAAAGCTCACTATAGCTACATTTTATTGTGTACATACAAAAAAGTATAATGCATTATAGTTTATTACTGTAAACATATCGCTGGCTAACTAATGAAATATTTCATATAAATTTATTTCTCAATTGCAGTTATAATCAAGTTGTCTCAATAATGTACCCGTCTGATGAAGTTGTCCGTGAGTATGCAGATAATGAATCACAAAGTACATTGCCTCTAGACTCAGCTACCCTAACACAGTTGCGGCAGGCAGCAGAAAATGATCGAGAATTTCATGAACAAGAGAAAAAAGAGATTTGGGCTTCGAGGTTTGTTTTTTAATCTGGTGTTTTAATTTTGTTACAGACTTATTTAAATATGACATGTAAATGAAACTTTGCAGGCCAAGTAACTTGATTGCTTTACTGTGGTAGGATTTCTAATGCTATTAAAACTACATATCTTGCTCTTCCAAATAAATTGAAAATTAATTGTGAACGAATTGCAGTAACAAATAAAAGGAGGATTTCTTTGTGCACACATCTTTGAAGATAATTAAAAATATTTTTCAATACATGTTTTTTTTCTTCTACTTTTTAAAAATTGTTTTGCATGACAACTGTTTCGCCTTCAAGAAGTTTGATAATGCCCTTGTAAGGCAGAGTAATATGTAAACAACAGCCGTCAAAGTGATTAATAGAACAAAATAAGCTTATGTGTTATTTATTATATAAATAAAAGACGAGTGGTACTTTAGTCCACAAATTTGTAATTTCCAGTGACCGGTTTCATCGCTTTCGCGACATCTTCGAGACTGGATATTCCAAATTTGTGAACTAAAGTATCACTCATCTTTTATTTAAATAATAAATTACACTGAACTTCCATCAAGAATTTTCACTTACAAACTTAAATGCTTATGTGTTATTTTACATTCAATGTATTATTTATTTATTAAGTATTACATTGATATAAAAACATATGTGATTTGGTTATAACAAGTGTAAAATATTTTTTTTTAATGTTACTCGAAACAATGAATGTGTTACATAAGCAACCTGTGGTTTTGAGGTCTTTTGAATTAAAAAAAATATGCTTGTTTCTATCAGGGAATACTTCCGAACTCAGCACCCACAGCTGCTCCCCAAACTGTTGATGTGTGTAGAGTGGAACAATAGAATGGAGGCAGCGAGGGCCACGAATCTGGTGTCCAAGTGGCCTTCCCTCCCCCCAGTGAAAGCCCTTGAACTGTTGGACTACGCATACGCGGACAGATCAGTTAGGAGCTTCGCAGTAAAGTGCCTTGAAAAAATCAGGTAAATTTTATTTGATTTCTTTATTCATTGGTCATGTTTACTTTATTTGTAGTGTAGTGGTTAGGGCTCTGTACCACCTCACATTTAGTTCTAGATACATTTCCTGAAGTGAAATGAAATTTATGTTGATATATTGGCCCATAGAACTGATTATTTATCCATTAATTAACAAAATCGAGGTAACACAATTATTTATGTATCATTGCAGCGTGTATGTAGGTGTAGTTAAAGTAAAGAAGAAAAATTCAGCAAACATAATACTAAATTTTGAATTATTAAATGTTTATCTCATCCAAATTTGGTATACAATGTAATTTTTTTTAGATAAATTACAATTTGCTGGTTCCTTTATTGTTTTTAATATCTATTTTCAGCAATGAAGACCTTTCACTTTATCTTCTACAATTAGTACAAGCTCTAAAACACGAATCCTATTATATGTGTGATTTAGTTGTCTTCCTATTTAAAAGAGCGCTTTCAAACAGAAAAATTGGACATTTTCTCTACTGGTATTTAAGGTGAATATACATATCGTTTTCTTACATACATGCATCGAATGAACTCACTATCCCCTACTCAACTGACTTCTCGATAAATTTATATTTATCTGACATTTTAATGAAATTGGCTAAAAATATTTTTACATCTTTCTTTTTTTCTTTTAGATCCGAAATGAAAGTGTCATCTGTGTCAGTTCGATTCGGATTAATATTGGAGGCTTATTGTCGAGGCTGCCAAGAACATCTACAGAGTTTATCCAAACAAAATGATTGTCTCTCAAAACTAATAAGTAAATTGCTCTTATTTTCCCTGCTCATTTAAATATATGTTATGTTAAAGTAATAAAACCTTTTTCTTAATAGATATGTAATATTCCTTTTGCTTTGAATTTCAGGTACGAGTGACATGATTCGACAGCGGCGGGATATCCATAAAGCGCGCTCTTTCCTAGGTGAATACCTGTCAGAATCTCATTCTAAGGAAGCTCTTAGTGGTGTAGCTAGTCCGCTTGATCCGAGTTTTAAATGCAAAAGCATTAAGTAAGCATTCCGTCGTAACTTTAACATATGATTTTATTTATTTTAAAATTCTTTATTTATCTTTAAAATAATTTATATTTGTGCCCTTTTTTGTAGAGTGGACAAATGCAGAGTCATGGATAGTAAAATGAGACCTTTGTGGCTCGTGTTTGAAAACCAAGATGTTTTTGGCAGTGATATTTCTATTATTCTCAAGAATGGTGATGACTTGAGGCAAGACATGTTAACATTACAAATGCTTCGTATAATGGATAGGCTATGGAAAGATGAAGGCTACGATTTTAGGTATAGTTATTTATCAATATTAAAAAATATATATATATCCGTAGGAGCTGGTTAATCTTCTCTCCATTTTTTCAGAATGAATCCATATAGCTGTATATCCATGGAGTATCGGGTAGGTATGATAGAAGTCGTATTAGAAGCTGAAACTATAGCCAATATTCAAAAAGAAAAGGGCATCTTTTCGGCTACATCTCCATTCAAGAAAGACTCTTTACTGAGTAAGTATTATATTAGTATCAATTAAGCATTCCACATCTTAGTTTGATTATGCAACCAACATGAAAACAGATCTAAGATAATATTTATAAAATAAAATCCTTATTGCCAATGTAATATTGTAAAAATCAATTTTTTTATATTTTATTAAGAGAAAACATCAACATACCGAATAATCAAATAGCATTGTGTCCTTCAGTAATAATATTTTTTATGAAGTATGAATATATTTTATCCTGTTTTATGTTAAAAAAGAATAGTATTTGAAAATGAAAACTCAGTATACAAAAATTACATAATTTATTTTCCAGGCTGGCTGCGTGATCACAATACCACAGAACAGGCCTTAAATAAGGCCATAGAGGAGTTCACGCTGAGTTGTGCCGGATACTGCGTAGCCACGTATGTACTGGGTATTGCAGACAGACATTCTGACAATATCATGGTGAAGAAATCTGGACAGGTATGACATTCGGCACAAAGGCATAACCAGAGAGCAATACATGTTTTTTGGTTTATCTTCTTATTTCCTACTGTTTTCTAGCAAGCACTAGTAAAATCTTATATTTAACTTGCCTAGTTCTTTTAATAAAAATAATTCAAATTTAATCTTTATTATTTGCTGTTTGATATCCCAATTTTGTTTCAGTTGTTCCACATTGACTTTGGCCATATTCTGGGACATTTCAAAGAAAAGTTTGGCTTTCGACGAGAGAGAGTACCATTTGTATTAACGCATGATTTTGTGAATGTTATAAATAAAGGGCAAAAGGATGCGAAGAAAGAATTTCTGGAATTCCAGATCTTCCAGCAACATTGTGAAACTGTAAGTCATCCATTTATTCAAATAAATGTAATAGTGTTTGCAAATCATATTAAATCAAACAAGTATAAGTATGCAGTTTTATTCAAAACATGGCAGATTGAAAATATATATGTAGTTGTGTAAATTTAAAAATGAACATTTGTTTCAAAATCTTTGGGTCCATAGATTTTTAAACAATACGAAGTGCTCTTCTAGTTTGACTATAGCGTGGAATACGGATTTTAGAATCGCAGATAACTTTAATTGTTATAATCAGTCAGTCCTAATCACTCACAAACAAGTGGAGGCGTATAAAAAAAAAAACATCTGTATATAAATAATTTAAATCAATATCAAAATGTCACTATCTAAATATTTGAGTTTTTCCTATCTCCTTCTTTCCTTTGTTTTATTTATTTTATTGACAATTTTTTGTTTATATTTGTTACATTTTTTATTACATATAATATGATCCATAAATTTATTTATAAAATCCCGCATCGGCATGGCCTGTGCGTGGGTATACTAAATCTATAATACATTATGTAACATGTGTTGATGCATATATAAATATATAAAAACATATAAAATAAAAATTGAAAGTTACATTCAGGTGTTTTTTTTTATTTTTAATATAAATGGAAAATATGAAATATAAAAATTAAAAATAGATGTAGAGCAAAAATTATAAAATTAAAGTTTGATAATTAAATTAGGGAAAAATACTAAAGCAAATAAAAAGTTTATCTGGAAAAAAAAATGTTGTCATTTTTATTTTGACCCAGTTTATAAATGAATTATTAGAAAGAGAGGCTTAAATTATCATTTTCTGTTGTGTCCTTATAGAAGGAGTTATACTGTTTTGGGGCAAGCACATTTGCATGCCTATGTCCTAGTGTTGATTTATAAAGTGGAATATCCAAAACTTAATTTCATATACCTTCCCATCCCCCCTCATAGCTTCATAGTATAGTGTAAATAATTAGTTTATTTTAGTTTAAATTTTGTATAATATTATTAGATTCCGTATTAAATATACCTAGAATATGTCAATATACTTGTTATTTTCTCAAGCTAAATGGTTCGAGTAAGTAGGAAAAAATTGCCTTAAGACAATATGCCCGCCCTTACGTGTATATAAAATGTAAAATAAATCAATTATTATCAGTTATAATAACTACACATGGATACAAAATATGTTAATCTTAGTCATTTCTATAAAATTATCGTATTGTTCAAAATATTCTCAACATGAGGGTCCAACAATATAATTCTCATGAAAAGAGGTTGAAGTTGAAGCTTCACCAACGCAGAGATACATTCTTCATCCTGGTGCTAATATATAGGGCATCAAATTTCATCGAACATGAGTATGAAGACTACTTTAAGTTGATTAAAATAAAAGGCAAACATTCATAAATGATTTTCAAAATAAATATATATATATATATTTTTTAAATTATTGATGAGATGTGTTGTTTTGTGTCAAAATAAAGGTTTGTACATATTATTGTGCAATTTTAAAAAATCCTTTACTTGAAATTACCAACTGGTTATTTTTTATCTAAAGTTACAAGTTTCATAGTGATCACAATAAGCGGATTCTACTGTATTAATGATTTGACAGATATTTTGCTGAATATTGAAACACAATTTGTTATTTTATTCAACAATTCTTATACTGAAAGGAATGGTGCTAATGGCGTGATGACAATCCTCAAACTGAAATTAGTAAGTATTTCATACGCAATTTTAATCATTATTATTATTTCAGGCTTTCATGATACTAAGAAAACACGGAAATCTGTTTCTCTCCCTGTTTGCCATGATGATATCAACAGGTCTTCCTGAACTGAGTTCTGAAAAAGATTTAGCTTATTTACGTGAAACCTTGGTGAGTAAATAATAAATGTGTTGTATAAATTGTCTATGTTTTTATGAATGTATGTATGTGTATGCGCATGGGTGTATGTACGTGTGTGTGTATGTACATGTGTATATATGTGTATATTTATATATACATGTGTGTATATATGTGTATGTCTGAATGTATATGAATCAAAATGTGTATCCGAATAAGTTTATATTTTGTTTGTCTGTGCTCTATATTAATTTGTTAAGTATTATAATATATTAAATGTAATTGCCTAGCTTGGAACGGGGTATGTACCCTTGTTAGCTGGGCAAAGTGAATATGGAATTGTATTTTGATAAAGAGTGTGAATAAATAAATAAATAAATAATGTCGATTGAAATTGTTTTGGAATAATTTTACTTTGTCTTTTAATAGTCTATGTAATAATAATAGAGTCATCTTATTGACAATACATTTGTATTTGTAGGTGTTGGACCTACAAGAGGAAGAGGCTATTCTGCACTTCCGTTCCAAGTTTGACGAAGCCCTTAGTAACTCTTGGAAGACCACTTTAAACTGGGTGTCCCACAACTTTTCTAAAAATAATAAGCAGTGATACTTGCTGCCACTCGAGTACTACTATTTCCGCTCAAAGTACAATAAAGCCCCAAAAAGTTCTGGTAAAATTGGTTGAACTAGACGGCTAGTAACATTTCCAAGAAAATAAACAGCGATACTTGCTGGCACTCGAGTATATACTACTGAAGCACAGAGGCATTAAACTCCTTCACCGCGCATCAGCCTGCCAGTGCTTTTGTTTTCCTTTATTGATATGTAATCTATTGCAAAATACAGGGTAACCCAGGGGCAAACGGACTGTCTTACGGTTTTTGTTATGAACACGGCAACTTATAGTTAAACAATACATATAAAATGTACTAAAAATTAAATAAGCTATAACAGCATCATATAAAATGTTTATTTCACACAAAAACTTAATGACTATTACAAAATATTTCAAAAAAGAAGCAAAAATGTCCGTTTGCCCCTTGACGTAGGGCAAACGAACATGACATTTTAATCATCGTTTTCACATTAGTTGCATCTGAAATATGGGTCTTCTCCATTAGCATCATACTCTTGATAATACCAATTTCCACAGTCAGTGCACTGCCCCCATTCGTCTCCATCAACATATCACTTTCTACTGAATGCGCACAATTCAGATTGATATTGTGTACTGCGGCAGTTTTTTTTGTTTTTATTTTCCTTGCCTTTGCGGGCCCTTTTTTTATTTTTGACTTCCAAAATGAAATCTTTTGATGTCAGAAGTGCTTGGTATGATCAAATGATTGAAATACATTTTTTGGTGTATTGGACACTGATGAAGACGGTAATGGTGAAGCAGAAGTGGGCCATGGAAAGCTACATGGTGGTGCAGTGGGGCACAGGAGCATCGAGTAAAGGTGTAAAAGAAGCATCTGCAGTACACAATGATGCAACGGGCACGGGTGCAGAATGCGCAGCCGCAGTAGATAGTGCAGTGAGTACAGGAGCATAAAGCGTCGGTGCAGATACGAAGTGCACTGTTGATGGTAGAAATAATTCTGCACTTAAACAATTTGGATCGAATGGAAAAATTCCGCGGCTCTTAAAGACATTCATCTTGGGGAGGCTATCATAAAGTTTAGCGGCCACTGCGCGCGTTAATTCTTTTACCAGTGCGTGTGACAAACCTTTAGCAACACGTACACTCAAATGATGATGCCTTTTCATGAAATCCCTGCACCAATCTTTTCCAGCTATCTGATAATCATTATTAAATGGGTGCCTGATTCCGTTCACTAAAACAAAACGATACACAAGTTGGCACAAATCCCGAAAATTGAAGCCATACCCGATTTTATCCTGATTTATTAAGTATTTTACCATTTCGATCTCGCTATCTACACCTAGTGTGGTCTTCAAATTTTGGCATATTTTGATCAGGTAATACTCACCTACGGAGTGTATTCCTTGACACCGCATATGTGGTCGCTGCTGTCCTGAGAGGCATTTTGTGATGTTTTACAGCCTTTATGGCTGCTTGCATCGCCTCATCATCCCAAGAGCAGCGATCAGACAAATCAGACAGATCAGATATCTTAAACAAGAATAAAATAAATAATTTTAAAAATCCTTACAAAGTATGGTGTCCGTATGGCCCCATTTTGCGGCTGTCCGTTTGCCCTGTGAGACAATGTATTATAATTTATAATATAAAAAATAGATGGCCCTAGTAGTCACGTTTTTGGTGCCTGTCTAAACGTCATAATGTTCCTACGAGCAGCAAATATAATAACCTCAAAATCATTCCACCAATTCTCCAACACTTAATGATGCCTGAATTTGCAAAAATATTGATAAATCCAATTAGTACTTCCGACTACAGCAAACGTAGCTCGATAAACACGCAATCACACACCTAATAAACCAGATCAACGCCGATCAAGCTTTTAACTTGTCAAATAGGTTGTTTGACAGTGCAACGATGACACAACAATGGCGGACTGCCAGCCGTATTTCACTCTGCTGACCCAAACGTTAAGATGGGGTCCGTATGCCCCTGGTTACCCTATTTATTATAACATTATGATCCTTTTATGTAAACAATCATTGACTGAATGGTGAGTATTTGATAATCCCATATTAAAAGTTAATCATTTTGTAATGTGTAACATGTATGTATGTTTATCCCAAACTTGTATTACTCTCAATTTAAGAATAATATTTAATGAACAAAAGTAATATTAAGGTTCATGTTAGTACTTGTTACAATTATTCAGAAATCCTATGTGGGTGTGGTATACAAGAACGGTAGTAATATGTTATTTATTCAATTTGTAAAAGTGAGACTTAACGCACATGATTAACTATTGTTTTCGTATGTGATATATTTTGTAAAAAGTATTCATTACAATATCATTTTTTCTTATAATACATATATCGTTAAAATTAAGCAGTCACTATAGAACTTTGGACAAGCAAAAAATGCAAATGGAAATCCAAAGATTATTTGTTTCAGTGAGTGTATAAAGTAAAACAGAATTATATATCATTAGATAATATGTATTTATTTGTGCTCTAATTCTAGTAATATTTGAAAAGGTTATTAACAATTCTTAATAATTTAAATATTGAATTCTGCTAGAATATGTCCCTTTTCTGTTAATTGCTGCAAAAAATATTCAAATTTCAACTATTTTCTGGAAGGCATTGTCAGTTTTTTTTATATTTTTAGAATGTTTTTTTGTAAAGAAACGCTTAACTTACACGTAATGTTTTTGAATAAGCATATTACTTTTCCCTTTTGTGAAGCTTTTTCATTATAATTCGACATTTGGATTTTAAAGAATTTATTTTTGACCGATTCTTATATTTAGTAATATTGTGGGCTGAACACAAGTTTTAACAACAGCATAACGGTACAAAGCTGATAAAACAAGTACTCAGCTCACTTATGTATCATCATAGTAGAATTGGTTTGAAACAATACATCACGGGTCAAAGTTTAGTTAGTAGGTGCATATTTAGATTCCCATGCCATCTCAGTACGTATGGATTATTTGATAGAATATAATTTTCATGCAAAATTAAGCAAACAATTGTTTTCAAAACAATTCAACTATGACATTATCTAATAATTATTGCTATATGCATTCTCCTGATACCAGGGTATAGTTTTAATGATATATATATATCTGTAAATATGTAAATATTATTCTGTATATGTGACCACAATATGCTATGGAAAAAATTTGTGATCGCGTTTATGCGAAACACCTGTATAATTTATTATTGATTATTAATTTAACTGCGCAAAGAATATTTATGTATCCTTAAACAGGAACATAATGTAAGCTATGAATGTATGTATATACACTGTTAAAATATTGTTATTTAATAAAGAATATTAAGTTCTTGTGTATATTAGTTTTCTATTATTTCGCAGCCATAACATGTAGTTCAATGGATCCCATGTTGGCGTTCAGCTGTGATCCTTATTAACTTTTATTCATCTTATATCTTCATTATTGTCATATTAAATACATACAATTATTTACTACATTTATATCAATATTTTATATTTTGTAAAATCCAATCGATTTCAAAATAATACACCCGTGACATTCGTCTCAAGTATTACATAATAATTTGAAAACTTTCAACTAAATTAAAAAGCAAAATATACTTACGGAGTTGACGAAACTTTTTTCTATTAATCTACATTCCTTTCATGAAAACATCTACAAATAGCTGTTAACTATATTTTCATGTTGCTTACCTTTTCTGTTGTGACGGATGTGAAATACTTATTTTTTAAATAGTTTGGTGCTGTTTTAATTTAAAGAAATAAAAAAATAGTTAAATAATTAGATGACTCCACTTACAAAACTTTTAACATATCTATCTAGAAGCTTTGACTCCAGCTGCATTTGATTTTATTGACATTTTTATAACTTGAGCTCTAATCTATGAAAACATAATTGAAAATAAAATGACAAAACAACATTTTGGAGCAACTTTTCTTCTCCTACAAGACTCTGAATACGCCTCTGTATATGCATCTTAATTTATGCTCTTCCATTTCTAATGTTACAGACTTTCATTTCATACATAAATTAAATTGACATAAAATTAAATACTGATGTATTTACAAGTAAAAAAAACAATGCTGATTTTTCTATACTCATGTTTTTTTACCAAATGAAAATCTATTTGTAGATTGAATTCTGCAATGAATGTGTTAATATTATAAATAGTAACTACAACTTTGAGGTTTACCACTCCATATAGCAAATTCATTATATGTGATAGTGCGCAATGCTTCGAGATATAATCTATATTTTTTATTTTAAGAGTGTCTGTTGTACAGGTTTCATAATAAAAGAGGGAAGGACATTCTTCTATAACTAGGTTTTTGTATGATAAAAATAGATGGTGTTAGCCGGGAATGTTACCGCCTTCAAAAGGATAAAAAATAAAATATTCAAAAGAAATAAATGTTTTTGTATTTTACTTTACATACTATAAATCTACGGACACTCGAGCCTTGAAATGCCATAAATCTATTTAATATTTTTATAAATAAATCTAAGTTTTGGTTACATACATATTATTCAGATATTGCATTCACAATATTGCACTATTTGCGTTGAAATATTTATTCCTCGGATCAATTGAAGTATACTCCTTAAAAAAATATTTGTCTATTTAAAACAAGTTTGTGTATTTGCAACAGGTTGTTTGTTCCATAGCCAATTAATTATTTGGATATGAAATAATTATTTTTTGGCAAAATGTGATTCTGCGATCTAACGCCAAATACACCATTAACTTTGTAAACGATTCTAATGCCTGCCTCAGGTGTGCTCCAATTCTCCTTCCAGCATCGAAGCCCTCATCAGCATTATATCTTCTACCAGGTCCAATTAAAAAATTTGTCTGACAAAAAATAATTTAGAAGAAACTTGTAATAACTTTCTCATTCATTAATGGAACCTCCTGATTTCAAATCTAATAATTTTGCACAACCACATACGTACATAGACTTATATGTAGTGTTCCACATTCCATATTGTGAATATGATATGGACATTATATAGAAATGTATATAATAAAGTATTTAATTTGAGAAAAATGTCTTCCTACAAAGTCGGTGATACTTTTCCGTACTACTCGATTGGAAGTAAAACTTCTTTTCAGAACTGTAAATATGTAGTATAAATACAATATCTGAACAAACCCAATATGGAGTTTATGTATCTCTACCATTTCGGTGAATGTGAATGTTAAACATTTAGCTGTTTATTCCAGAATATCAAAACTAGCAATGAATCCTGTGTAAGAACGAGTTCTTGAATGTAATACATTTTTACATAAATGCTTAATTCAAATGCATAATCCAAATCGTATGTATTATTATCTCACCTTTGAACTCATCAACGAGTAATTAATTAAGAACAAAGACTCGCCCAATTGAATCAGTCTTAAAATTCTTTTTTGCGTATTAATCTATGAAATCTATCTCAAAATCTGCTCAGTTTCTTTACAAATTCCATTATGTACATACTACCAAAAATCCCGTGTTGATTGCATAAATTTATCTAATTTGCGGTTACCGAGTGTTTGAATATTTTGTATTTACCGCAGATGTAGATAAATCACGGTGGGTTTTTATTTTATTTGATCTGTATATTTTCTAAATAATTAAATAAAAGAACTTTGTTTTTAACCACTATTTTTATCCGACTGACCGGTTTCAAAGAAAACAAGCTTCTTTTTCAAGGTTTACGTAACTAATGAATTATTTTCTATTTTATTTTATCCATGTTTACCAAATACTACACTTCGAGCTAATAAATCAAGTCTTTTTTTTCCTAAAAGGGTGGTAATTTGAGATGCATATTTTCGAAACTGGATGGGACTAGAATTCATTAGTTATGTAAACCTTGACGAAGAAGCTTGTTTGCTTTGAAACCGGTCTGTGAAAAAAAAAAAATTTTGTGGTTAAAAAAAAGTGGTTTTATTTATTTTATTATAATAAATAACCATAAAGTTAGGCTTCAAATATAAAATTTACATGTATATTTTTTTTTTAGATTTCTGCTTAAAATGTTTGTGAAGATAATATTTCTATGTTAATTAGTTTCAAAATGGCCTTTAATTGCTAGCCCGACCTTGCTTAAAATGCCACATAAAAAGGAACCATTTAATTACAAAATAAAAGTGTGTGAAATGATCGATGATTGTAATTGTGTTATTAAATTTTATATACTTATATTAACATATGTAATATAATGCTATACCCATATAACTTATCTTGTAACTACTTGCATACATATAATATGATATAAAACCATTTGTATTGTAATTAGGAAAACAAAGAAGTCATTTACAACTTTTTTATTTGCTTTAAATTGTTTTACTGTATGAAATGTACAGCTATGTAGCTTTTTCATACGTTTAGTGACATTACCATCAATAATTAATGAAATAATAAATTACATCAAATAAATACCGTGTTTTCATTTATACCATGTTATATGTCACTACATTTTTTTTAAACATATAAATGATATTTATTTTACTCTAGTTTTACATGTTATTAGTATCGACATTTCCAGAGTATTTTTTTTTAAAGGAATGTAACTAAAATATACATATTAAACTAAATAAAGCCTAAAGTAATAAATGTGTTACCTTCCCTTCCAATGATCTACTCAATAGTTCTACATTATATCTGGGTCTACTCAGAGATAATGTAGAACTATTTCTTATTCTCAAAAAATAATTTACCTTCACACTCTATTTTTTGAAAAATATTGCCATTGGCTTTACTTAATATTATTCAATCTTAACTACATTAAAAAAAAAAACATTTTCTAAAAGACCTTGAAGGAAAATCATCGCATAATATTTACTAATCATTACGTAGTTATTTTACGTTTTTTTTAATAATTATCTTCTCTTCTCTTTTTAGCAAAAAATTGACAAACCTTATGATATTGATGAATTTTTTACTTGGTTCATTTTGAAGTATTATTTTACGGTTAGTGGAAAACTAGACTAGTTTAAATATTTTTTCATTTATTTTTTACTTGGTTCATTTTGAAGCGTTATTTTACGGTTAGTGGAAAACTAGACTAGTTTAAATATTTTTTCATATAAATTTAAGTATATAAATAAAAAAAATCATTCGGAATGAAGTATGATATTTATTTGTAAGGATCAAAGTAGGACCATTTTTTATTATTTATTATTAGCAGTGATTTGCGATGGCAACACTCAACTGCATACTAGCGCCGTGACATGATAACGTCAAACACTTAAACTAACTTTTTAAAATTTGATTTATGCGAAACGCGCGCCGTGTTTGAATGCTCACTTGTGCCAGCAAATAATACAAAAATTACAACCAATAAATTCATAAAACAGCAAGTGATGATACATAGGATTCACGTTCGAAAAGTGATGCACGTTAAACAAATAATATTAATGAATTTATTATCTGACATTATTCAGTCAGTTGCCTAATGTTTACAGGTTTATAGAGTATGTAAATATTTAGTTGAGATAAGTGGTTTCTAGTTTCTCATCTAAGGAACCGATAGTGATGGCGCTCACAAAAAGTTGACAGTGTAGTTTTAACCATTAGCTGCGCTAGTGAAATTAAAAAAAACTTACTGTTTTTCAATAATCTAAATCCGTTTAGTAAACCAGTGTTTGCAAAGATGACAGCAAGTCAGGATGAACACGAACCGTTAATAACAACTTCTGCAGAGCATCAAAGGGCTACATACACCGCTAATCACGTAAGTTTTTATAATACATAATATTTTGACCTTTTACTGGATCTTGCGGACGTTTTCTTAAAATATTAAATCAACAAAACCAACAAGAAAGTATTGGCACAAAATAAACATTGTTTTTATTATTACGTACCCGTACATATAAATATAAAAAATAACAGATGCGGTGAAGCAAATTTATTAATAAACTTTGTGTTTAGCTATATTTTTAAACTTCGATTTTCTTTTGAATCGTCAAAAAAATACTTTTTTATACTCATAATTGAAAAAAAAGTTTGTGTATACCTACATGTTTTTGTGTTTTTTTTTCGATTAAGTTGTGATTTATAAAATATCATAATTTTTATTCTGCTTTTGCAAATAATTTTATAGTTTAAAGTATGAACACGTTTGTATAAAAATTGAATAAAGGTAATCAGCATCGTGGTATAGTGGTTAGCGAGTTCGCCCACCTCGTTTGAGGTCCCGGGTTCGACTACTGGCAAAGTGAACATGAAATATTGATTTTAATTGTGGTTCTTCTAAACTATTACAGAGAAGAACCACAATTAAAATCAATATTTCATGTTCGATTACTGGCAAAGTGAACATGAAATATTGATTTTAATTGTGGTTCTTCTCTGTAATAGTTTATTGTCCTTCGGCCATTGGACTAGCACCTGACACGTAAGATAAGATTTATAACCGCACCTTCATGAATCGGATGCTCCAGATACTTTGAATTTGTCGTGCCGATTCGTGCGGATAGAGAGACAGACATATTTGTTAATATTATAAATATAAATATTATAAATAAAACCAAAAATAATGCGCATTTTACAAGCAAGTAGGTACCTAATATTGAAGTTAACGTACCATAGCAACATTTTGAAAAATATAGGTGAACCTTCAGATGCTCCTTTTTCGCTTAAACCTAAATTTGTTTCGGAAGACTTTGCATAAGTTTAACAACATAGCTTCCATGTCCGCTTCCTAGTTGGAGCATATGGTGTCCACAAATAGTCTCCAGGCATTTTTGTTTGCTGCAACCTCTCGTGCCTCCACCGGTGTCAATTCTGTGGCTCGAAGCTCTGACAGGAACCGCCGACAAACTTTATTGATTGCTGAGTTTGTTGTCTTATTTCTAAATTCCTTACAATGTCAAGCCACCAACACAAGGTTTGCAAACAAGATAATAAATATTTATTAATTCAAAACAGTGATTTTCAACCTATTTGGATACACGACCTCCTTGCGAGTAGAAAAATAGCTGACGACCCCCCCCCGTTTTTTTCTTTCTTTTGTCCTAGATTTTTTTTTTAGATTTCTCTTTTTCTCTTCCTTGCACTCATGACTGAGGATGGCGACACCACTCAATGTTAGTTGTACATATGTTATTTTAATCGTACCTGTATATTTAAAAATGATATGTATATTTTCGTAACTGGAATGGTCTGAACGAGTCCATAAATAAATAAATGAATAATAATTAATACGGTAGGGAAATTTATCACATACGAGTATGTTATATCCAAATGCAATATAATGTTGATAAAATTAGTTATTTTTAGATTGTCTGCAATATGTAAGGTATCGTATAAGTCCCAGTAGGTAGTGTAAAATTTCATGATATTCCCTATTACGTTTTTGTGGGTAAAAGGAAGAAAATAAAACCCTGATATTGAACTTTATAAATTCTGTAACATAATTCCATTCTGCTATCCTAAAAGAATATTGAATAATGATTTTTAACAATCCCATTTAGTATCAACATAATACAACAGAGATGAAGAACATTTAAAAAAGGTAATATAAAAGTCTAGCAATCTACAGGGCTTATCACTTGGCATTGGCTGGTTTGGGTGGCCACTCTGTACACTGTGTAAAATTCACCATTCTGCCCATATTTAATAATAATAATAATCATGGGTTATTAACAAAATTACAATTTCTTTATCTACTACATACATACTTAGGTAATAGATTTCTCTGAATGAATTATTATTAACAACTGTATTCCTTTAATTCTTTCATCTGTTGATGTTTGTAAAGTTAAAGAGCTGACACCTTTATGTAGACGGGTGAGATTCATCTAATTGAATTATTTCACCTAAATGTTAGGAAACACTTGAAAAATGTTTTTTTTTTCAAATTCTATACTTCTTCATGGACCAGGTGGATAACAGCTCCCCAGGGAGTTGAATCCAGTCCTTGTCTACAAAAATTTGGACAAATTCAAAATATTGTTGATAATCCCATTTAGATTTATAAAAAAACAGTAGGTAGATTACAAACAAAGATACAAAAAACATCAAACCTATTTTTATAGATTTGAGCAGTGCTATAAAATCTATTTAAATAACTTAAGTATACACCCTACAACACCCCCTTCGATGTACCTACCTGCGTTTAAATTATTTACTTATCATAAAAGTATTGGCTTGGGTTCATGTTTTCATATTGTATCTATCTTTATTTTCATGATTGCTATTTTATGTTTTTTTTTAAGGTTTTGAAAGAATCTAAATTACAAAATGTTTTACTATAAACCAGTTGATTAATATTTAACACTGAGATTTGACCGAGCATTGACGAAATAATTAAAAAAAACAATTAGCTGCTATTATTGAAACAGGAATTTTAAAGTGTAAAGTTTATTCAAACCCTGCTATAAAATATTTTACGCGCACTGGTACATAATATATCAATTGTTTTATCTTGTTTGTTTTATTTTACGGCTCTAAGGTCTCCTAATTTCCTATCATCTTAATAATTTTTCACCCGTGCTGTGAAATTCAGTTTCTTAGTGGCTAGGAGATATTTAAAATTAAATTAGTATCTAAATACTAAATACTGCATTTTTCTGTTACAGCAGTTTTTAACTAAGAACCTGTCAAGCTACTCCTAGCGACTAAATTCACTAAAGTTATATGTCAATAACCACTTTTAAAAATAAACTTAGACAAAGATTCGTTTCATAAAATATTTTTTAAAAATAAACAACATTTTTGAATATTGTTTTTTTGGTTGGGAGCCCCCGGAGGTTTGGCTTCCTAGGCTGGGGTCTAGTTGTGTGCCTAATACTCATTTCAAATTATGGATATAAAAAAATAATTAATAATATACGCACTTGTGTCGAGCTGCGCTGTTTGCCTAATTCTAAATATCAGGGCGTTTTTAAGTTACACGTTATTACGTCCAAATAAAATCGATCGAATCGAAGTCGAATATTTAGATAAATACAAAGCTTAGTTAAAACAGTAATAATTGTTGGAAAATACGCCATTTGTTTCTGTAAAAAATTGTCTGTAAGCAAACTGACCCTATGAACTGTTGCTGATTTCATATAGTTAATGCGTATGTATTAACTATCGATGGTCAAACATTGATTCATATTCGATTGATCGAACTGTGGACAGTTGATGTATGTGGTCAGGCGTTATTCACATTTAATGACTTGGGTTGTCGATGGAACTCGATACCGGCCTGTAAACCAGCAACTACCTAGCTAGTAGTTGCCAGGTGAGATGGCTACCCACGGTAGCTACTCGTATCACTATACCAAGAGACGCGTGCTGGAGACTAAGGAAGCCATATACTGCACAAGAAATACCGAATATGAAACCAGACCGATTAAAGTATTAGGTGATTAGACAATTATTTCAATGCTACATTATATCGATTTACCCGTAGAGAAGACAAATAAGTTTCGGACTTTTTATTTTTTATTTAATTCACCTTTTGTACATAATAAATATTGTACGCCAACGGATTTATTGCCAAATGGCAATTTCTTCCACCTTTTTTCAATTTTCATGTTATAATACGTATTTTGTTGGCATCGTGTAATGTCATCGGTGTAATGGTCAGCGCTTTTGCCTACCATGCAAGAGGTCCCGGGTTCGATTCCCGACACGGTTGATATAGAATATATATTTAAAAGGGTGTTTTCACACCAGAATATTTCATAGTTTCTGGACTGGTACCTAAAGCGTAAGAATTATCATTTTACCTTCATGTAAAAAAAAAAGATCAACATACGCTGCGATTGGTGTACCAATGTAGTGCCCTATGCACCATTAAGTGCGGAAAGGGAATGATGATGAATATGTATTTTATCAACAGATATCATAATGTTATACTATAAAAAAATTAAGTCCTTTCGAAATCGTAAATCAAAAACGTAATTACATAATATTAAATCTCCACAAATAGTGTTTAAAATTTTTTTTAGCAACTGTTCAGAAATTTAATTAGGAACAACTACTCGTTATGTTACGTTATTTCGACATGCATGATTACAGTATGGGTATTGCTATAAAAATATATGCAACATTTCAGAAAAGAAAACACCAGCGAATACAAAAATATTCTAATACTTACGTCCCTATAGATTTTATAGAAAAAAATATACAAAAGTCTGAGAAAATAAAATTTACTTAAAATTCCAATTATTTTTGTATTCTTCGGATCAAAACTTTCCAATATACGTTTGAACATCAAATATGTAGATTTGATCAAAATAGTAGAAAAGCGGTATTTGCACTAATTTTTTACTAATTATCCGATAGTTGACCAACCTAAAGTCATCATCATCGTCATCATTCCATTTCCGTTCCCTAGCTTAAGCATATGGTGTTCACAAAGATCCTCAAGGCGTCTCTGTCGGCTGCCAGTTCCTGTGCATCCTCACAATTCAGGTTCGCATCTCGTAGTTCTGACATGAACTGACAACTAATTTAGCAGCGGACGTCCAGGGCGTCGAGAGCCTAATGCCTTGTAAAGCAGGCAAACCTGAAGTAGGATTATGTAATATATTTTTTTTATATATTATAATGTATTTTTAATACCTACCATTTGTATATTTGTAAATTTTATCAGAACATGCGATTACGAGCAAAATAACTCTTTTAAAAACCACCCGTGGAACCTTTTTTTAGGTGCACTTGAAAGTATGAAAAAAGTCATGATGACATAGATCATAGATTAAAAATTTGAGATCGCTATTCGCTATATTATACCCCCTATAACTTTTATTGAATATGTATGGCTTGTGAAAGGGAACATATCGACACTATTCAAGACCAATCAATATAACCACCACCCTATAGACATGGTAATAAAGGTAACAAATATAATATATTTTTACAGGGTGTTCTTTAAACCCTGTCATATCCGAAACCACGATGATCAGTATGAGAAAGAAGATATATTAGCACATCAAAATAAATTTTTAGAACGTATAAAATTTAAAAAAATAAAATATTTAAAAAAAACAAATGGTTGCTAACTTCTGCCGAAGAGAAACGAGGAGGGGGAAGGAGGAAGTCTAACACACCGTTATCCACGCGGCCGCGTCCCCCTCGCTTCTCCCCTGCAGAAGTAAGCAACCATTTGTTCTTTTTAATATTTTATTTTTACAAATTTTCTTCGTTCTAAATATTTTTTTATGCCAATATGTCTTCTTGCCCATACTGATCATCTTGGTTTCGGATGTGACAGGGTTTTATTTTTTTTTTTTATTTATTTTATTTTATTTAGGAAACATACAGTATAGTTACATAGTTTTATATTTAACACAGTTAGACTTATCTCTAATGGACCAGTGAAGTTTCCATATTATATAATAATTATATGTAAGGTTATTAATTAAAGTAAAAAAAAGAAAGGGAAAATAAAGTTAAAAAATGAAGAAAGTTTGTAAAAGTAATTAAAAGTTAAGAATTAAAATAAAGAATGAAAAACATGCTTAGATGTAAAAATAAAATAAAATAATAAAAAAAAATTAAAAAGGAAAAACATAAATATACACATACATATTTTAAGGGATTCAAAGAAACGATGAGAAGAATCTTTTATTAAGAAAATAAATTTATGTCAATTTAAAAAACATCTTCAAAATTGATGACACACAGTAAGAGCAGCAATATATTGATTTCATAAACATATACAATATAAGTAATTAAAAGTAAATTAAAAGTATAAAAACATGTCAATGCAGCAGGGAAAAAAGAAGGAATAACAGGTATAGCAAGTAATATTTTATATTTGAAAAAGCAAGGTTTAAAAAACACCTGTATATACGAGTATACTTCTTTGAAATCTAAACGGAAAAATTACACGACGAAAACTGATTTTAAGCGCCACTTTTTAAGGATGGTAACGCAAATGACGATAGTTCAAGGTCATAAACTTACGATCTTACTTTTAGGTCTCATGATTACTTATCTTTAGCGTGATACTTTAGATCACATTAAGTTTCCGTAACAGACGATCGAGATACCGCAAATTATAAAAATGACGTTATCTTAATGCCGTAAACAGTTTTTACACTTCAACTAACTAATTTGTTCGAATAAAGCTAAAACTGTGCATCTAGGAAAGATAAACTACGTAAGAAATAAATAAAATAAAAGTCTTCCTGTTCCACGGTAAAATTACCGTCATTTATAAAAATTACGGTATTTTACCGCGCCTTTTGATAAAATTACGTAATTTTACATCTATACACATGACGTCACATTTGACCTTGTGACGTTCTGATAGTAACTACTCCAACGAAATTTATTATACAACTATAACTATATAAAGGACCTATTTTCAATGAAGTTTTATTTTAGTCTCCAGGAATAGAATCTCGCGAAGTGGCCGGCGGCCATGCGAGCGCTCCGCCACCCCGGGTGGCCGTCCCCCGGCGGGGCTATGGGGCTCTGCCTGCAGCCACGCCCGCGCCCCCGTCCGCGCAGTACTCCTACACGTGGAGCGACATGAACGTCTTCACCACGGACCCTCCCGCGCAGGGATCCAGGCTGCTGGACTGCCTGAGGCGCAGGACTAAAACTAAGCTGGAGCCTCAGAGGAAGCAAATCCTCAAAAGCGGTAGGTTTGACAAACCATAAGAATCAAACAATATATATTTTTTATTAACCATAATTGCGTGGGGTCGGGCACAGATGATGCCATTCCACCGTAACGCTTTTTGTTAAATGTTTCGGTACCTGTCTGCTAGCCCGACAGACTATCTGATATTTTCTGTATTTGTAACATTAAAACTGATCATCGGAAACATTCTACCATCCCTCGTATGTGTGAAGCATTTAACGAGAATTTTCATAGTCTTGATATATTTAACACCCCATATAATAGGTACAGAAGATAACTAATGGGGTTGATTCAGAATAACAGAGAATATACGTTTTGTCTCCTTTCTTGCTCTTAATCACTAAATCAAATGCCATTTTCCACCCCTTTCTTTCATTCATTCAGCCTTCACCATTTCCCTATTTTACTTCCCACTATCTCCTTGTTTTGTCCATATTTCTTTTATTTTTTTATACAGTATATTTATTATTTATATAGTTTAAACCGTCGTCGCTTTATTGTAGTGTAATTAAGTGAATACATATTATTGGATGGCAGGCCCTACTATTTTTATGTATGCATTTTTTATAGTTTTTATTCATAATCATTTAACCTGAACATTTGTTTGTATTCGAAATAAATCAAATAAAATAAACTATTGTATGTTAGGTAGGTAAATAAATAATATAATAGTATTTTCACATAGGTGCATGTGTGCTGTTTATGCCGATATTTTTATTAGTAAAAAAAGTGATAAAACTATTTATTTTAAATGATAATTAATTGATTTATGTAATTTTCATTCATACTAATTTCTACTTAAATAAGGAAAAAACGAAATTCAGTTAGAAAAGTCTGTTTTCACTATGGATTTTTTAAATAAATTTAATAACATCAATTTAGATTATTAATGTTTTAAAAAATATCACACGAATGATATACATATTAGTCCACGGGTTTGCGCGCCCCGGGGAGTTGCTGGCCATCATGGGGTCCTCCGGCGCGGGAAAGACCACGCTGCTCAACACGCTGCTGTTTCGCTCGGCGCGGGGGCTTGCCGTGGGCGGCGCGCGCTCCCTCAACGGGCGGCCCGTGTCCGCGCGGGACATGACGGCGCTGGCGGCCTACGTGCAGCAGGACGATATGTTCATTGGCACCCTCACTGTCAGGGAGCACCTCACATTCCAGGTACGAGATACGCGATCTGATCTTGCCCGCAGTTATCATTCCGCAATCTAGCCCCCGACCGCGACCTGAGCTAACCTAACCAGCCCCCGATTACAATGGAAATATAAGAGGCAATGTTTAAAGCATGTTTGCTAGCAAGTATAGCGAATATTTTCTCACTAGCCAACTTACATTTAAAAACCCCTTACCGGTTTTCTGGGTTATTGTGAAAAGAGTGTTAACGACACAGCACAATAACCCATAATACCTTATTTTGCATCTGAACGGCCTTGGAAATCTGTGAAATTAAATCCCCTACAAATTAACACTGTAGATAAAGAAAAAATAATAAATTTAATCTAAAATAAACAATAAACAAGTTACAATATTTGAGTTTGTCCAAATGTTCGTAGACAAAAGACGGGATTTCGCCCCTTCGGGAGTCATTAAGATTAACAAATTACAACAGGGATGGAGAATACCTTAAATAAGGGAATATGGAAGTCTAGGCATTTACAGGGCTTATGACCTGTCATTGGCTGGTTTAAGTGGCCAAATTGTTTTCAGGCGTTGCCTAGTATGTGAAATAATTCAGTCAGATGAATCTCTTCACAACAATAAAGGTTTCAGCTCTTTAACTTCATTAAAATCAACAAATGGAAGAATTTAAGAAATATGGATGTTCAAACATAGGCAAAATGGTGAATGTTACATATTGTGTAAAGTGGCCACTTAAACCAGCCAATGACAGGTCATAAGCCCTGTAAATGCCTAGAATTTCATATTCCCTTATTTAAGGTATTCTCCATCCCTGTTGAAATTTGTTAATAAACAAGTTATCAATATTGACTGACATTCCGCAGATGAAAATTTATTTTTTATAAATTGAATGTTTGATTCCAGGCATTTACAGAGCTTATGATCTGTCGTTCGGTGGTTTTAGTGATCACTTCACACACTGTGTAACATAATTTTTTCCATCTGTTGATTTTTTGTGAAATATAAGTACTGAAACCTTCATGGGTGTAAAATTTAACCGAATAATTTTCGCTTGAAAACACCTTTAAATTTTAATGCTTTATCTTCTTAGCCAGGTGGTTTAATTAATAATATTTTGCGTATGTCCTAATGGTTTCGTAAATGTCCTGATTTACTTACTGATGGTTTTCAGAATTGCAATTTCGAATATTCTATTCTACGAAAAAATGGCCATATTTTTATGAAATTTAGCTAATAATCTAATAATATATACTAAAAATCTGAAAACGGCAGCAAAAATCCTTAAATACGGTTCTAAATTCTACATTTTCATTTAGATCGGGAAAAAAGCATGTCAGAGTGAATAATTAAATGAATACCTACCTATTTCTTGCAATTATTTTCTGTTTTTGGTATTTTAAGATGGATTTATTTAAAATTTGATTGACAATTAACATATCTACCACAAATTATCAAAACATTATTTTCAAACGGGAAAAAATTGCACCCAAAGTTTAGTATCATTGAAATTGAAATTTTCGGTATAGTTTGTATAATAAATAGATTTGAATACGATTACCTAATTTGTTAAGAAATTACAAATTTCAAATATATTTATTATTAATTTGATGCATAAAAATAAAATAAATTGACTTTATTTTTATATTACATTACGACTATTTAGATCTTTGTTGATATTATACATACGAGTTCATCTACTCACGTCAGTACGTGGAATAAATTTTCTTTCATTTTAAATTGACAGTTCAAGGAACTCCATGTGTAATCAATGATAAACTTATACCATCGTATTTATTATAATATTATTATGGATTGATTTATTCAGCTTGTATGAAATGTTCAATTAGTTGTACGCAAGTATAATAATTTTACATGAATGTAATAATAAACAATGTGGGTAGATAATGTAAACAAACTGTATTTCGGTTGAAGTATAAACGGCAAAGATACTACAGTTTAAATAAGAATGTATGTAATAATCTAACAATTACATGTGTGTTTATTGTATAATATATTTTGTCGGCCTCGTGGTGTAATGGTCAGCGCGTTTGCCTACCATGCAAGAGGTCTCGGGTTCGATTCCCGGCATGTTTGATATGAAATATTTATTTAAAAATTGATCTTTTCTCACTGGAATATTTCATAGTCCCTGGACTGGTACCTGAAGCGTAAGACTGATTATCTTATCTTCATGTATCAAAAATGATCAAGATACGCTGCGATTGGTGTTGTCATGCAATGCCCTATGCACCTTTAGGTGCGGAAAAGAAATGATGATGATGACATATTATAATATTACATATACCTATATGTATATTTTATCAACGATTCAAATAAACAAAAATCTTTGCAGGCTCTGGTACGAATGGACAGGCACATTCCCTACAAACAAAGAATGAAAAGAGTCAAAGAAGTCATTTCAGAGGTAAATTTAATGCTCTAATCAAGCTACAATATGTTGCGTATATTATTAGATACAATGAAACTATAAAATACACACAATATTATTCCAGCTCGCTTTGACGAAATGTGAATACACGGTGATTGGAATCCCTGGGCGGATAAAGGGCATATCCGGCGGTGAAATGAAGCGGTTATCCTTCGCTTCCGAAGTGTTGACTGATCCGCCCCTCATGTTCTGTGATGAACCCACTTCCGGGCTAGATTCCTTCATGGCACAAAATGTCATTCAGGTTAGATTAAAATATTTGTATCATTTTATTTGATGATTTAATTGATTTAGTATATTGACTTCACAGCAGTGATTTTAATTATCGCACGAGTTTACAGAATGTAAAAAGGTATAACTTAGGTACCTTTCAAACAAATCGTTTTATAGATTTTACTAATTCGACTCATTTTACTTCCTTAAATGCGTAATAAGTAAACAAACACATTTAATGGAAATAATTTAGTATTTGAAAATAAATATTATAACATGATAATAATATATTATATCATTAAAATGATACTTATTAGCCTAGTAAGTACATAATAAATAAATATCGCACTTTGCCTAACGATAGGGTTGTGCTGTTAATCTTTTGACGTATCTTCCTACCCTATGCATAGGATAAGTAGTTACGTCATATTTATTTTAGTTTGACGTATTATGTGTAATTAATTGAATTATGAATTATTTCAGACTCTATAATACATATAAGACTTTGAACTCGTAACACACAGTGCTCAAATTACATTTTACACAGTTTTTCGTCTGGATCCGTAAACAAACAATATCATATAATTAATTTATTTAGTACGACCCACTAAAATTGCAATATATATCTGTAATTTTCAATAGGTACCTACAAGATAATATCTAATAAGTACCAGAAATAGTACGATAAAAGGAAGAAAAATAAGCTAAAGCTATAGCTATTTAATAAAAAGAAGAAATAATAAGTCACGAAATCAATAATGACGTCAATCTAAACACTTATTATTGATCAATTTGTCAGCGTTGGTTGTTTTTCATGTTGGGGCGAATACGAAAACTGAAAAAAGACTTTAGTCGACTTGAAATCAAATGTTGTAGACATAATGCTTTATTATAGTTTGATAGAAATATTTTTATTCCGAAGGTACTGAAAGGCCTAGCGCAAAAGGGAAAAACAGTAGTTATCACAATTCACCAACCTTCTTCCGAAGTGTTCGCCATGTTCGACAAATTGCTCTTAATGGCTGAGGGGAGAGTAGCCTTCCTCGGTACGCCCGACCAAGCGACACAATTTTTCAGAGGGTAAGAATTTTTCCAGTTTAATTAGATCAAAATATTTTTTTAGCAATACGTAAATATTTTTTTCCGTTTCTAGGCTAGGTGCAGCATGTCCGGTAAATTATAACCCCGCTGACTTCTATATCCAAGTGTTAGCGATTGTACCTACGAGGGAAGAGGCCAGTAAACAGACAATAGAAACAGTGTGTGATGCATTTCAGAAAACTGACGATGGAATCAAATTAGCTCTTCAAGCAGAAACCATACTGTCGAACCAGGTAAATTATTTATAAAAAAAGTTATTTAATATTACCTATCTATAGGAAAGCGATAATACCACGATGTTCTCGTGTCACGAGATTTTTTTTCTTGGCTAATATGTGGATGAAATAATAAATTTGCAGCTGAAATAACTATGATTCGTACGTTGGGATTATTGTACCCCGAACAGGCACCAAAGCTTAAATATGTTAAATAAATCATTAACATCTTTAAAAAATATATAATAGGCAATCCATTCTAAAAGTTAAGATTTATGCCTTAAAATAATATGAAAATACACAATGGAGTAACTTGTAATTAATTGAGCAGAAAAATACCAGCGCCCTGGTATAAAAGGGACCACGAACTAAAAATTTACTTAGCAAGATGTGATAATTACTTACAACTTATTTCGTACGATAATTACAACTTATTTCTATATTATTTTACACAACACTTCGAAATCGTTGTATTAGGTGATACAATAATAATAATGGTTTATTAAATTAACATAAATATTCCTATAATCTACTATATTTTTGTGGTAAGTTTCTGCCAAACCTATTTTAAGACAGAGATTTTTATATACATTTCAAAAGTAATAATAAGAAAATAGGTAATAATAATACCTACTAAGGTATTTATTACACAAATGTAATTATCCATACCATTATTTATCAATGTGAAATTTTTCGACTACTCTTTACTCAAACCCACCGATTATTTTCCAATAAAAACAAATTTATTCAATTGAGTCCGAGTTTTTTCAATGTTCCAGTAATACATTGAATATTTTAGGTCCCAAAAACATGAAATTTCTTTGCCCGAATTCGAAGTTTGCGGTAGACCCAATGACGTATCTTCTAGTTTGACTCCGTGGCTCTACTGGTAGTGTGACCGTGTTCCTTTTGGGATTTAACAGAATATATTTTATGTGTAGAGTAAAGGAGAGTGGGATTTCGACGATTGGGGAGTATCTCCCAACGGACACTCCCCTTACAAAGCCAGCTGGTGGGCGCAGTTCCGCGCTGTACTGTGGAGGTCCTGGCTGAGCGTCATCAAGGAGCCGATGCTCGTCAAAGTCAAGGTTCTTCAAACTGTGGTGCGTGATTTTCGATATGTATTCCAACTGCCATAGAAAGGACCATTTCACACGATGCGATGATGAAAATCCACACGACACGATAAAAAAAACATGGGGTGTATTGATATTTTTGTATTATTAATTATTTATTTAATGCCAGGCAAATGTACCGACTAGTACACCATGAGGCTAATTAATCTCCACTCGATTTTCTCTGGCAGAATTTTTACCCGGGATTGGCAGCTGAATATTTGCAGACCGAAGAGCATTGCCTTGCTATGATACCCTTTAAACTTCTTAACTTTTTTAAATCGGGTTGTGGTCCTGTGGCTAGTGTCTCGGACTCACGGACCGAAGGTCCGTGGTTCGAATCCCACTCTACCCCAACTTGATTCCCATTTTCTAATACTGAGTTATTTACAACTCGTTGAAAATGGCCGTCAAAATATAATATTTGGGTAAACCATAAAAACGCAAATATTTATTTAATTTTTTTATATTTTTTAATCCAGTTAATTTATAATCCCAACATTTTGGAGCGCATAAAACTACATATATGCACTGAACAACTTTTGAGAGCATCAGAGACCATTAAATTTGCTCTTCCTGAAAACAGAACCAATTTACCGTTGACGATGCCTAAGGGAGGAGGATCTTTCCATGCTAGGATTACCAGCATGTATTAGTGCATTGGTGATTTAATCGTTTTTATATTTTGATGTTTTTATGGATATGTTTATCTACCTAAAAAAAATTCTAAAATGCACTGTTTTTTACTATACTTGTATCAATATTCATCTTCAATATTGTTGATTCCCCTTCGAGCTGCTGCGGATATCCTAATAGGTCTTCCGAACTCCGAGCACATCCTGTGGTCTTGTCCCTTTCTTCCTCTCTCTGATTACCGAATGGAACTTCTCGCTACTATCTCTAGCCACGTTATAGATCCTGTCGGATAAAAAGATCCTATGGCTTCCAAAAAGAGTTTCAAGGCTTTTAAAAAGTTTTATAATCATTTCGGGGCGAATTGATCATGTCCAATCAATTTAATTCCAGTCAGTGAAGAATTAATTTCCCTCTTTTCTCAATCCAATGAAGTGCATATTATGTACTTCTAGATTACTCTCTTTCAGCACAAAGATGCTAAGGTTACTAGATTACAGGGAGCTCTTCAGGCATCTTTTCTCGTTCGGAAACGAGCAAATTTTTCGTGTATGTGGGCACCGCCAAGGAGACTTATGTCCTCAGATGCGGTTGCGGTATGTGGTGGGCAAGCAAATTATACTTGTATGTACATTGTGATTGGCAGATGTGCTGTAATGTACATGTAAATTTGAAATGAATACAAAATAATACTTTAGTAATAAATGTCAATCCACCTAATTTTACCGTGCCGTATGGATTTAGACGATACGTGAAAAATAGGTCAAAGGCACCATGACCTTTATACGTAAATGCTTAACCCTACCCTGTAGCGCACTAAAATAAAAGTTATCATCGACATTATTAACCACCGACTTGACAAAAAAAGATATGATTCCTGCCTCGATACAGGCTTGCGCTTTTTTTTAAATGAAGATTTAACCGTTTTATGAATTAATTTCATTCTGTGACTTAATGAAATATTTTCAGTCTCATAATGAAACAATATGATTGTTGTTATAAAGCTGAACCTCTGATTGACCCGGATGTGTCCATTTTTATTTTGGAAAAAAACAATACATTGATAAACTTATTTGCCTTTTCTAGATGGTTGCTCTTCTAATTGGTATAATATATTTTGGACAGCAAATAAATCAAGAAGGAGTCATGAATATAAACGGAGCGATATTTATATTCCTTACCAATATGACGTTCCAAAATTTGTTTTCTGTCGTTAATGTAAGTACAAAAGTTGTAAACATAACCATGTTTTGAGTTTTAAGTTTGTCCTCTTTTTTGTAGACAGGGAGTGGATTTCACAGCATAGATTGAAAACATTTTAGAAATGAAAATATGAAAGTCTAGGCATTTTTAGGGCTTGTAATATTGGCTGGTTTATGTGGCTTTTTTAACTCTTCTGATCTGTTGATTCGTATAAGTGAAAAAGCTGAAACCTTTATTGATGCTAGTGAGATTAATCTTTATGAATTATTTTACCTACTTAATTGTAATCGTAATTGGGTGGAAGAAATTGCCGTTTCGCCGTAAGTCCGCCAATGTACAATTATGTATGTACAAGGAGTTAAAGATATAAAAATAAACAAATAAAAAATGTTGATGCTGCATTTTTTTTTTCAACACAAAAACGCAAGTATTTGCCATACAGTTTCGATATTGAAAATAATGTGTTGGGCAGGTGTTCTGCGCGGAGTTGACAATCTTCCTGCGCGAGCACCGCGCTGGAATGTACCGCACCGAGGTGTACTTTCTGTGCAAGACCCTCGCGGAGGCTCCTATCTATGCGGCCATCCCCTGCATCTTCACCACCATAGCCTACTTCATGATCGGCATGAACCCGGAACCCTCGAGGTTCTTTATTGCGACGGGGATCACCATTCTGGTCGCTAACGTCGCCACCTCTTTCGGTAAGTTCGTATTATTATTATATTTTTTACGTATCCGAAAAGATTTTTTCATTTTTTTATACATACGCCTATTCTGGCAGTTTTTACAAAGTATAAATTATAATTAAGGAAACAAAACAAAAAACAATAATATTTCAAACAGTGAAGAAAAAAATATTTATGAACTTAATAAAAAGAAACAATATAAATCAAATTAAACATGTTATGCAGTGTTATATTAAAAACGTGCTTTAAAAATTAATTAATTAAGTTATGATAAAAACGAAAAAGATTTAGTATTTAGTTGAGCAATATGAGAAAAATATTTTTTATAAAAAAAAAATATGTGTACCAAATATAAAAATTTCATGTATATTTACACAAAATCAAATCATTGAATTTAAAGATGAACGGGATTTTTTTAACAATAAAATGTTTGTGCTGAAGAAATCAACATCACTGCATATCGCATTTCCATTACTTTGAATTCTATCCAAAGTATTGTAATACAAAAAATTAGTACTGCCAAAAGTGGAAAAGAAAATTTCACAGTTTCTTGTGGTGCGATTCGGTACAGGGATGTTGATCTCATTCAACAATAGTGAACATTCTAAATCATTGTTTAACGTATTATGTAATAGGACAATGTCATGTTGAAATCTTCAATTACGCAAACGTGTTGATTTATGTTTTCAACAATTTATCGTTCTACACTGCCTATTTATTTTGTATTATACATATCTTAGAAATAAGTTTTGTAATGTTTCAATGAGATTTATATGACTCGGATGAAGAATACTGTTATATGTGTAACCTTGGACAAGGGTTTTCGTCTCAACGCCGACGGCTACTCCTAGGTTATTTTTTATTTAAAAATAAATCGAGTGGGAATCAGTCCGTTTTGTTGTGTCCCTGGTTGGATTCCTGGCAATGTACACACATAATTAATATTGGGTATGTGTCATGTTTTAAGGGTGGTTTGACGCTGTAATATTTCACTGTCCTTGGACTGACACTGAAAACTTAAGCCTGATCACCTAACTTTTATGTGGCAGATGTATAAAATACACTGCGTTTAGGATACCAAAACGATGCCCTATGCGTCGTCGGGGGCGGATGGTGGTAATGATAATGATGATTATTATTAAAACTTTTAGAAATTAACTTCAAATTTTATTTAGAATAACAATGAAGTCCTAAATTAATTAATTTGATGACTGATTTCTATGAATAAATCTATCAAGCCGTGTACAGCTAAAAGGTTACACGGATTTCTCATTTTTAATAAAAACACAGACATTTCCGTCGTAAATATGGAGTTTTTAATCCAAAAATTTACTTACTAAACCTAAAATAAAATACATATTTGCGTTCTTATGATTTACTAAAATATTTTAATTTTGGAGAGTCTAATAAACCGTGTACAAAAATGGGAAAGTAGTTGTGGTTAAAATTAGAATAAAAATATTTTATTCAAAAAGTTTAACAGAGAAAAAAAAAAGAGACCGACAAACGAATGAAAATAACTATTACATAATGTGTCTAGGCGGATGAAGAATAAAGTTTTGAATGTGGAAAAGAACCTGAGCCTTGGACGAGCGTTTTTGAATCGATAGCTGCTCTCAGGTGAAAATCCCGAAAACGCGAATCGAGTGGAGACTACTCCGCCGTAGTGGATAGCGCATTCACTTACCATTCTTGAGGTCCCGGTTTTAAAGATGGTTCTACACTGCAGTATTTGATGTTCCTGGACCGGAACCACCTTTCATATAACAAAAAATATATCTAAGTAACAATGCAGTGTCCAATGCATCGCTGGGTGTGGGTTGGGAAATAATATCTAGTTTACAAAAAATTAAATACTAAGAGAAAAATGTTGTTTTAGGTAAAAAAACAAACTAAAAAAATTTCGGTAATGGATTATTAATATTACGTCGGATTTTTATTAATTATATAATATAACTAAAAAATGTATCTACTACACACTACACACGTAACATCAGTGTTTTTCATCATTTTTGAATAAACGGGCACAGCCTTCTCACTGAAATTATTGTAGTGTAGGACCTTAGACCCTTGCTTTTTACTTTTACCTCGCTTATTACCACGACCCAATGTTTAAATACCCCCCTTGAGTTCACGACCCACAGGTTGAATAACACTGCATTACACGATGTTAAAAGTTTTAGTAATAATCTTAGAGTACTCTAAGGTAATAATAATATTTCAACGCATGGGTCTTTCACAAACCTATAAAAATTTATTATGTTCCACAAGAGACAATCCAATAGATAAACCTGTCAAAATTTATTTCTGAATCAAAATATTATTTAACGATATATTATGATTTTATTAATCGGATACGAATGATTCGGTGCCAACAAATATTAGGGACGTTTCAATATTTAAATTATTCAACACCTTGTGTAACACAAATACAGGAAATAATGAATGAAATCGACACCCTGTAATCCAATTTCTGTCCACACAGTTTAAAGTTGACATTTCAGTGAAATTGTATTATGACTTGTCACTATCTGGGTGACTGGCCACGTCGCCATTACCACCGTTTGTTACATATGCATGGGAATTTTTACGCTTTATGCCCATTGACTGTACATACCTTCATAAAATAATAGTATAATTTGTGCCTTTATTACTATTACCAAGTCCTTAGTACGTGGGCATACAAGAGAAATTGAACAAGTGACAAAATCAATAATGTTCAGGGGAGCCATTTTAGTGTTTTTCTAGAGTTCAATTGCTTCTCAAAGATCAGATTTTTCAATCAGGTGGTTGGTAATTTTACATTATATGTACGGTACTTTTAACTGTAATGTAAAGTAAAAACGTATTTAAAAAACATTATTACTTTTATGTAAAATAAATATGAAAAACTTAGTCTTTTTTACCTGAAAAATTTGACAAGAAATTTTGAAGATAATCGTTTTTGTTCGTTCATTGAGGGAGGTAAAATTTTATTTTTTAACTATAAATTATGTTTTTGGGATTTTTATTTCAATAATCCATTTTTTTATATTTATGAAGGTTTAATAAACACAGAAATACAAAATAAATAAAAAAGAACAAATAATTAAGAAGTGTTACGTAATAATCTAAAGAATTAATTTTATTAATGAACTTTTTATTAAAAAAACGTATCTGTCAAATACAAAACGTATACTAACTTACTAACTACTAACTGCTAACTCTAACTAACTCTTTACTGGTGACATCACCTACAAGTCAAATTGACTAACTGTTACTAACTGTTACTTGGTTAATTCTTTGGATCTTAAATTTACTAATAAAAGTGACTATGTGGTTTGGTCCGTTTTACTTGTCAAAAATCTGTGAGCGTCTACCAAATGGTCACATATTTTACAATTTGAATTTTTTTTTGGAGTGTCAGATCGACTTGGCATTTCAACAAGTCAAGCATTATGCTAATACGATGTCAAAAAGTTAATAATCTCAATTTCGTCATTTTTGCAAATGGTCACTTTTACTTGTATAACCACGAATAGTCTAAATATTTTAATAAAGTAGAACGTTATTAATCTTAAATTCGAACAGTCGATTCAATTTATTATAAAGGGGGTGCTTTAGTAATTGGACACTGTAAATCTAATTGTCAAAAATAAATAAACGTAAGAATTTATAAACAATATACACTTTTGTGTGTTTTTTCTTAAATTAAACGCTTTATTTTTTTTTAATTTTAATAAATTAGTTTTAGAATGTCCAATTACTGCAGCATGTCCAATCACAACAGCACTCACCCTAAATATTATTATATATTTTAATATATTCCATTAAATTCATCAGAGGCTTTCCGGTGAGGAATACATAGTTAATTTAATAATGTTATGTATTCTTATGAAGTTTAAATAAATAAATATAGAGTGGTATGCAATGATCAGGGCTCCAATTGCAATTAAAAGTTAACAGAATCATCTTAAATGAAATATTTATTCCCAAATCATTTTGATTTAAATCTAAAACATGTTAAATATTTTGATAATTAAAAATTTTCTCCTGAAAATATAAAAATTCTCAAAATTACAAGTTCAAATCATCTATCAAGTGAAATAAAATTTTCCGTCTAAAAAATTGATATGTTTTTTAAATGTGTTCGACCGACGAAGATACTAATATATTTTATAAATTCTGTTATCCTCCCATTGCGTTCGGGGCCTTGCCCTGGTACAAAAAGCAAACTTGCGCGGCGCCTTAACATGTCATGCCCTCTAGAAGGGATTGCGATATTAGAGCCGTTCGTGTAATGTAATGTATTTATTTTAGATAGTTGTACAAATTAAATTTGAGCACCTAAATATACCTTAACTAATAAACAATATATGCACAAAAATAATTTCTAAAACAATAGATTTAACATAATCACTTTTGATAAAATTCGAACGATTTGTTATTCCGACCCACCCCTAGTCCAAATAAATCGATTTGGAGTTCCTGAGACTGCAATTATTTGGAATGGGTACAAAATGCACTTTCCATAAATTTACGCCAATTCTCCATCTGCTGTGCTGTGTCAATTTGTTATAAATATAAATTTTATATTTGAAGTACTAACTTTGTGGTTATTCATTATAATAAAATAAATGAAACAACTTTGTTTTCAACCACTAATTTTTATTTTTCACCGACCGGTTTCAAAGCAAACAAGCTTCTTTGTCAAGGTTTACGTAACCGTTACGTAAACCTTGACAAAGAAGCTTAAAAATATAAATTATTGGTTAAAAACAAAGTTGTTTTATTTATTTTATTTGTTATAAATATGTTTGTATTACCTTTGCCAACTTTCTTCGATTTAATTACACCGCTGTCAATAATTGTCAAGTTTAAATTTCCTTATTTTTAAAAAAAAACATCAGTCTTAATATATTTCACAAAAATTTATCATGTTATCATGCTTCATATTATTTAATTTCTCACAACATTAAATCGTTTTATATATTTATTTAAAATGATCAATAATGAACTAACAGTCATAAGTCCTCTACCATAATAATTACATATAATTAATTATTTGAAATAACATGTAACTGATGCGGTGTATACGAGTACTTACTATTACCAGTATATGTGAAAAGAATCCGTGAGATCTTGTGAAGCTGGAATACCTTGAACATTCAGTGAAGATATCGCGTGATAATCTGATAATGCATACTATTGATTACTTGTATCGGGTAAACAACTTTATAATATGAAAAAATATATGTACAATATTCGTCTTGCAGCGAAACCAATTGCAATTTTATTCCCGGTTAATTTAACAAGAAGGGATTATTTATTTATAATTTAATTAAAAATAATTTTAAATCAAGGTTTTTTTGCTGAAGTCGTATTTTTCTGTTAAGTTCAATTCAATAATTTTAAATGGGGTATGATTTACTTTAAATCATTCATTTTGACAGCAAGATAAAAAAAAAATTGGTGTCAATGAAGAAGTTTAGTGCAACGGGAAATTGGATATAAAAAATGTTTTTTTTCTTCGCGGTAAAAATTAGAACATTTAATTGTACGACGAAGTTTCTCTAAAATGTATGATAAAATGATTTACAATGATTTTGATGAAATTAACTACTTTGAATAACGTCACTAGTTCTCCGAATCAACCAATGACAGGGTGTTGTGATATATTTTCGGTTACTGGGAAGCCAACCCACCAATCAGGATCACTCACCGTAGAGAACTTGTGACGTCACAGGCGGAGTAATTTCATATTGTATATGCAACAACTATGGGAAACAGGAAACCAAAATGACATAAACAGACTAAAACGACAGCAAAATAAAATATGGAAAGTAGTATATGACCTCCCTTATCTAACATCAACCGACTTTTCTATGTTTACCGGTTTCGAGTCGCACCCGCCTCTTCGTCAGGACACCAATTAAACCAACATGCAAAACCCACTATACACCTTCACAAGAGACGGGTGCGTCTCGAAACCGGTAAACATAGAAAAGTCGGTAAGTGTTTATTTAAAAATATTTAATAACATTTAGTAAAATGTTTGACCACAAAGTTAATGCTTTAAATATTAATAATAAAAAAAATAATGTTAATAAACTCTTTCAACTAGAATTTTTAAATTAATTCAAAAGTTAGCTACTGATATCATGAAAAAAATTGTAATAAACATGGACATCAAAATATACAATATACAATATACAAGAATATCAAAACAATGTCGCGTACAATATTCCAAAACGAGACAAGGACAATCGAGACTTCTAAATCAGGGACTGAAATTATACAATAAACTACCAAACAAAACTAAACAAAAGACTGACAAATTTCTCAAAAGGTGTAAAAAATATTATTATCAACAACAGAGTATGAAAATTTTTGTAAAATAATTGTTGTAGTCCATAAGGATTAATAAATAAATTTCAAAAAAAAAAAATCACAAGTCTTAAAAAAATCATACCGCTGATACACGATACATTAAAATATGTATTTTTTAAATTGGCTTTAGTCTAATATTATCAATTAAAAATATTTAAAAAAACTATTGATCTTCCTCATTTTCAATGAATCAGTTATATGGAATAGGTCACTAAAGCGTAGCCCAATTTTGTCAAAGTAAAGGAAAGTGAAATATTGAAGTGTACAGTTTTTAAGTAAATATTTCACTACTCGACACGTGCAAACCACCACAAGACAGGCTTAATTTATGTTTACGTTATTATGACATATTTCGTAATCAAAATTGTATAAAAAGGAAAACAATTAAAACATTGTTTTCTGGATTGTTATTCTACTGCATAACATGTTATTATAAATTAATTAATTTTACTATGTATGTTCTATTAAAATTATTATAGCTTTACACGGACACAGCCTAAATAGCCTTAATAAGTTTATAAATATGTAAACTAGTGTAATTTTGAAAGAATAAATAAATAAGTAGTACGTCATCGAATAAAAATGATAATTAATAAATAATGAATGTTGATTATTTATTTATTTATTAGCGGGCTTAGTCCATTAAAAAATGGCAAACACAAACATTTATAATGCATACAGGTACAATTGAAATAAAATACAAATAAAGAAAATTAAAGCTGGGACAAAAAAGTAAATAATAATTACTACCTCAAGACAAGATCTGGTATATTTTAGCGATTGTTTAAATTTAGAAAGACTAACACCAAAAAACTCCAGATCTTGCCTCGAGTTTATAATACGACACGTTCGGGACATTGGTGCATACAAGCCATAGTTTGTGCTGTGATAATCAAGAAACAGCACATTATTATTTTGCAACCGGTGGATCGGAACATTGAATGCCACTTGTTTCATTAACGATGGTACAATAAGCCATTTAGTAAACTAAACATAAATAAAGTATTTTTTTTTTATTTGGCTATCAATTATTTTATAAGTTATTTCTTCGTTTTTGTAGACTTGAGATTTTTAGGGTTGACTCCATTTCTCCGTAAGTGTAGTCTTCCCTCTCGAGGCCAAGCATCCATGCTACTTTTCTTAGCAGAATATGTTGCACCGATTCGATATAATTTATTAGGCCTGCATAGAAGGGAGACCAGATCACGGAGGCATATTCTAAAAGAGGACGGACAAGTGAGCAATAGAGTGCTTTAACTGTGAACATGCATTAATTATTACAGCATATAATATATCTTCTAGCGCCAAGTTAATGATTCTGAGGTCGATAACTACATCACCAGGTATCTCATGTGCCTTGAGAAAACGGTGTCCCACCGGCCCCACCGCACATTCCGTCGTGGGGAAATAGATACCACTGTATCCAGTCGCCTATGATTATCACTTTACTATAAATATATTGAAATAAAATATATTATGGAACGGATACTAGAGTTAAGCCATAAATTTTCCATTTCTAAATACACATAAATTATGCGGTCAAATTTTTTTTTTTGTAAATATGTAGAGGTGATGTACATTTATCTGTTGAGTTTGGAAAAATATTTAAACTGAGATGTGGTCTCGTGACTAGAGTTGCGGACTCACGGATCAAAGATCCGAAGTTCGAGCCCCACTCTACCACAACTTGATTCCCATTTTCTAATAGTGAGTTATTTGCAACTCGTTCAAAATGCCCAGCAAAATTAAAATGTTTCAGTAAATCATAAGAACGCATACATTTCTTTAAAAAAATCCTATATTTAATTTTTTTTTTTTAGATAAAAAGAAATATTTGCGTTCTTATGATTTACCCAAATATTTAATTTTGAGGGCCATTTTCAACGAGTTGTAAATAACTCACTATTAGAAAATGAAATCGAGTTGGGGTAGAGTAGGATTCGAACCACTGACCTTTGGTCCGTGAGTCCGAGACACTAGCCACACGACCACAACCCGATTAATAGCCTTAAGTAAGAAGCTCTATTGGAGCAGCACTTGAGTACTGAACTGAGTAAATATTTTCTTAATGGTGGGGCTGTATTTCAACAGGACTTTCATAAAATTAAAAGAAACATGTATATTTTGTTTGCTATTAGATGGTTAGTACCTGTTTGTAGTTTCAGTTTAGTTAGTAACCTGTTTGTAGTTTCTGTTCCAAGTAAAATAATCTAAAATAATATACGTATTTTTTTTAAACATTTGTATGCCTATTCCAGAGGCTAAATTACTTAAAGAAAAATGCAATTGTTGCATTGTTGATAGTCTCTACTCCAGTTTTTCTATAATCATTGTAGGAATGTGGATTCGATAATTTAATATACGGAAACATCTGTCAACTGAGAAAATCCCCGATTATTATACATAATAATAATACCAATACTGTGGCAACAATACTTCGACATCATATGGTAAAAATGCAGTCATCAATAGACTTCACTCTCTAGGCAATAAGTACCAGGACATTGGTGACTCATTTCACATGAAATTTAGTACATATAGAACGGCTCTTCTTCTTTATTTCATTAGTAATAGTTCTAGGTAACTATTTGTTACTATTGTTAAAAATTTGTTTTAAACTTCTTTATTAGTGTTTATTTTCTTTTTTCGTTTCTTTTCTTGAATTAATTTATAAGTAAAAAATATTTCTATTAATCATTTTTTTTACATCATTATATATTTTTATACATAAACATATACTATTTACCTAAATATTAGTTTTCAATAATTATACATACATATATTTTTTTAAATGTTATTCAAAATTGTTTTCTTAGTTTTTTTTTAACTGGTTCAAAGTATTTCAAATACAAAATCATCTTTTTTTATCAATAATTCTAAAACTGGTAATATTTTATTATTTTATATAGTTTATATTTCTCAGACTTTCTTAATTAATAATATTGTTTTCAATGCTCTGTATTACTTATGCTTACATATATGTATATTTAATTGTATTTGTAACTAATATGTAAAAGGCACTAAGTTCCGTTTATTTCAATAAAATAAAATAAATAATTAAAATAATGAGAGGTTTTTAAATTCAATAAGTGAGTTATTGGCCGTTTTTTCAAATGATAATTGTAAAAAGATGACACTGTTTAATGTTGTGGCTTACCTCTATTAGCCTTTCCATAGTCTATATTATATGCGTACATAGAATTCTCGTTACTCTCTCAGCACCACAGTATTATTATATTTCTCATGACTTCTCCTTTCCACAATTTACGTCAGTCTAATGAGTCGATAATCATCGCTTTGGACACTAGATATTGCAAAAAGTCACTACAATACAAATATGGTGAACGTGATATATTTAATGCGGGAATTTACTTTAAGACAAATACCGAACTAAAACGTTCACTTAAAGTATTTTGTTAAACACTACCACATCTTACTTTTAAAAATTAACCATAAAACTTGCCATTATTTTTGTTTTACTATCGAAAAAACTAAAGATAAATTAGAACGCATTTTATTTTTAAATTGACTATATAGCACAGTTTTATAATTTACGCATTTACCTAATTCGTGTATACTTGTGTGTGTAATATATAAACGTATATATATTTTTTTATTATTAATAAATTTCATAAAAAGTACATGTTTTTGTAAAAATCTAAACATATCTACTTTTACACATCTAGTAAATGTTATCACTGTAACTCTCCAAAAAAAGAGACTACCTAAAAATAAACTAATAAACTACCTAAAACCGGCCTCGTGGTGTAATGGTCACCGCGTTTGCCTACCATGCAAGAGTTCTCGGGTTCGATTCCCGACATACTTGAAATGAAATATTGATTTAAAAGGGTGTTTTTACACTAGAATATTTCATAGTCCCTGAAATGGTACCCGAAGCGTAAGGGTGATCAGCTTACATTCATGTAACAAAAATGATCAATATACGCAAAAATGATCAATATAGTGTCTAATGGACCATTAGGTGCGGAAAGGGAATGATGATGATGACCCAAAAGCCAAGATTAAAGGATACAGTTCTAGAAATTATGTAAAGTAGGTAAATAATATACATTACCTTGAAGAGACAGCTACTCGATTTGACGATTTTACACATTATTATATAAGTCCGAATTTACAAAAATACCGGTCCGATAAATGTTTTCGATTTTTTTGTTTCCTCAAACTTTTCAACAAAAAAAACAAATATAATCATTAAAATGAATACTATTGTGTTATTATTATTTAATGTTTCGAGACCCATTGTATTTTACAATATTTTCCGAGAAATTTCTTTTACATTCAAAATCATGGGATCAAAAATATACCTTCATACCAACTTTGTAACAATAACAATAATTTATTATACGGAAAAATTTTACTAGGAGGTTTGAGTGACTAAAAATTATAACAGGAAACATAAAAATCAAACTTTATGTTACTTTAACTTTAACTTTACTTAATCAGACTTCAAAAAAAATTTTGGCGTCAAAATAAGAGGTATTATTTTAATGTTTTTGACCTTGTTAAATAGTACGGTATAGTGCGCTGGAATGTTAAATAACCCTATTTTAATGTTTTAGTGCCGGTCAGTGAGGTAAACATACGAACTATTTTGTTTGTGTTAGTAGGCTCATTAGAATGATTTATATGAAAAATTGTCGTTACGCACACATAAAGCAAAGGTTATTTAGAATTTGAACGGACAGCACCTAATTTAAAAAAGCACTGGACTTTCTCAATTCAGAATTGAACATTTTGTAGTCGTGTATTGATTGAGCGTGTGTATTTCCCATGCAGGTTACCTGATATCTTGCGCTAGCACTAGCTTGTCCATGGCGCTGTCCATGGGTCCTCCTATCGTCATCCCCTTCATGTTGTTTGGAGGCTTCTTTCTTAACGCAGGGTGAGTTTACAATATAAAATATGAGTACAATAATATTACACATACAAACGTATCATTACATTTTTGTATGTAAATTAAAAGAATCGGTGTTTTATATATGCATAAGTCAATATTTTATGTGAGTTGTATTATGATATAATACATACTTTTATGGTGTTATTTCGTATATTTTAAGAATTTTCTTGTATTAGTACTCTATTCGTCTCTGCTATGACAAATGACTTTATAATGTAAAAAAAAAACTATTTTTAATTAAGTAAATAAAAACTGCCAAATTAAGGGAATAAATCATATTTATTACTATTACGACAGAATATAAACACATTATATAACGAGTTATAGTTTTTTATAAGTGTATTAAGAAATAACAAAACTATCACGTATCTCCATTTTTATTTTACAGTATTGTGCGAATTAATGGAATAAAATTCCTTGTAACATAAAATAATAATTATTAAATGGGATGTTTGTCCTCCTTTTGCTTTTACAAAAGCCGGAACACGTTTTGATATGTAATCAATTAAACTTCGGCAATTTTCTTTTATTCTGTCATCTCGAAACCACATCTGAATAACAGCTTCATAACCTTTTCTTTGTGGTGCAGTCCAATTTTTGTATCCTAAATCGCCCACAAATTTTTCTTCCGCAAAACCTTACCCCTCCCCGACCAAAAAAATTCGATTAAAACGTATTTGACCAACGAAGCGATACGTACCAGACGCGGACAAGGGAAGCGGCTGGGTAGGAGAGGGGTAGGGTTTTGTGGAGGGACTGCTTGTCCGAGAAATAAAGGATTTACTACATTTTGAGATAACAATTTTTTTATTTTTTTTAAAGACTTTTTGGAAAAATATTATTAAGAATTTTTTTAAAGCTTACCATGAGGAATGTCCCTCTGAAGTTTCGCGGTCTGGCCCTGAAAAACCATGTATTAGCACGTCCATTTCTTCAATTCTTCTATCTGCTAAGTCCAACATGGGTAAATGGCGAGTACTACGCAATGTATAAATGATCACGTTAAACAGACTGCAAATGCCTAGACTTTCACGTTTTCTTCTAAAAAAAATCCGAGTGGAATGACGACGAAGATTAGTATTTATATTTCAAATATCTATTTAAAAATATGCTCCCGTCTCCTTTAGGTCCGTCCCCGCCTACCTGAGCTGGCTGTCGCACCTGTCGTGGTTCAGGTACGGTAACGAGGCGCTGCTCATCAACCAGTGGCAGGGCGTGGAGGACATCCCGTGCACGAGGGCTAACGCCACGTGCCCCCGCTCCGGCCGCGTGGTTCTGCAGACCCTCAACTTCTCGGAGGTCAGACAATGAGACAAACATTCATGAATCCTAACTGTGTTTACTGTGGCGTCCAGAACTAAATTCGTTCCGAGCGATCTTTTATACAAAATTTAGGCGTTGGTGTTGTTTCAACAATCACTAATTATTCAAATTCATTTAGAAATACAAATATTTTTTTAAAAACCGGTGAGTTTGAAAACTTATCCAGGGTAGTTATAATAAGTACAGAGATAACAAAATATAATTATACAATCATAAATACATATATTAAAAAAGTAAATAAATATATACATGTATTTACGTTACTATTTTTTATGTGCACCAGAACCTCTTTTTACACGGGTTTCGAAATAGCACTACAAAGATGTTGTTTTTTTTATTGCATTTATTTAACTATGCATAATATTTTATTTTCTTTTTTTTTTTTTTATAAACATAAACGGCAAATCTGCTTTTACAAACATTTATAATATTAACATATTTGGCTTGATATCTATATATTTTTTTTAAACATGAATTTCCTTATACCCAAGATTTATATTTAAAAAAATAACCCCAAAAATTATACAGCATATTCAGTAGAAAGTTTAAATAATAAAACATTATACAGTAAAACAACAAGAAAATCATAAGTACTGTTTCACACAGGTAGGCAATTTTTAGACTATTTTTTAGACTATTCGTTTTTGGAACAAAAAAGTTCAATTTAAAAAAATAAATTATTTGTCTAAATCTATCAAACTAGGCCAATTTAAAAAAAATGTTTCGTATCACTATCGCTATGATTTTTTAAGGTTTTGTTATTTTCAAATTTTTCCGCCCGTGACGTCACGAGTTATCGTCAAAAAGTTGTGCTGTTGTTTAAATAAGAACCCCGTAGCTATTAAAATACACTATTTACATTGAAAAAAAATGGCTACCCGAAAGCCAAAAATCTATCACAACACTCAAAGCTATAATTGGCTGGTTATTGTTCACTAGAACTTATGACGTTTCAAAGTAGTTCATTTTTATTATTTTTTTGGTATATTTTTGAGAAACTTCGCCGTACAATTAAATGCTCTAATTTTTGTCGCGTGCAAAAAAACATTTTTTTTTTCAATTTTCCGTAGCGCTAAACTTCCAAATTCTCTACATTGCTCTTAATCTTCCTGGGCGCATAGAGGTAAGCGCAAGGGAAAGGTGATTGTGAATAATCTTTGATACGATTTTAGTGTCATGTTATATTTTTAAATATAATGCGCAATAGGTACAATAAATACGAAACAATTAGATTTTTTTTAAATTCCTAGATGATATTTGTCCACCATTGTTGTTTTTTTTAACTTACTTTTTTTACACGGTACTGGATGGAACTTATCCCCCGCGTAAAAAAAGTTCCAGTGTACTTACCCACTCGTAGCAAAAAGAAAGGTTTTTTCTCACGAATTGATAAATTATAAATTATATGTACAAACATTGTTCATGTTCCGCCTCGTGTTCAAATAGTCGAGCGTTTGCCTACTATGAGAGAAATCTCGGGTTTGATTCTGACACGGTTAAAATGAAAAAAAAATGTGAAAATGTGTTTTTACTCCAGAATATTAATAATAGTAGGACTGATGATTTTACCTTCACGTAACTTTAATGTTAAAAATTTGCTGCGGCGCACCATTAGGTGTAGAAAAAGAATGATGATGCTTCTATGATTGTTATTACTTTTTATAGATTCCAATGTGTGGAAATCAGTACAATTTGATATTTTAATTTTGTGTAGGACATAGCTCTATTTTTACGGCACTTTGTTTTTAAATGCTTGCTGAATACAAAAAAATTCACATCGATCTATTTACGTAAACCCATATAACAAAAATTAAGGCGTATAATATTAAAAAGGCAACGCCAAGTGTTTAGTTTTTAACTGAGAAATTCCCTTTTAATCAATGATTTTCGTCTGCAAAAAACGTACAATAATTAAACATCTACTAATGAATAATTCTACCTTTCAGGACGATTTCACAATGGATATCATGTGTCTCGTGGGACTAATAGTCGCCTTCAGATTATTGGCGTACTTGGCTCTGCTTTCTAGAACATTCCGTAGAGAGTAAACTATATATTATTTCACTTTGATCAAATTGTTAATTGAAGACTTTTCTAACCACGTATAACGAAATCTCATGCTAACTCTGAGAAAAAAATAAGACATACGAATAAATAAATTATAATTTAATGTTATTTTCTCAAAAAAACTTAATGTAATATTGTCTTTATTATTAAAATTATTAGATATTTATGGCCAAGGTTTTTCATTTGGCGTATTTTTTTACCTATCATTGGATTTACAGGAAGTATTTTGCAAAGTTTTCAATTTTGATTAAAAAAATATTTTATTTAAACCAACAAACTTGGACAAAAAATCCGTTTTTGGTCAATTGAGTTATTACTTTTTATTTTTGTTAAAGAGTTTTCTAATAGTCGTATTTCAATTATTATTTAGAATACTCAGTAGATTTACTAAAAATATAATAAAAAATGTTGGTGTTTTTTTATGAAACGGTTTTTATAACCTATAAAAATGTGTCCTAAAATTTCATAAAATGTGAACATAAAAAAACAATATTAAAAGATATGTTCAAAGTTATTTTTAATGTACTGATATTTAATTATATGTAATATTTTTCAGCGGAAGAAAAATAAATGTGAATGTTTTCGAGATATATTTTTTAATAACTCAGGTATATACAGTAGAACTCCGTTTATCAAAACTCCAATCATCCGGATTTCCAAATATTAAAATCGTTATCAGGAAAAAAAATAATGGAGATATTCGTAAATTTAATTTAATTGTGCAATTGACTTTGTTGTTCATGTTTATGTAAGTTTTTTATGTGATACCAATTCGCTGTATTATTTCAAAAGTAATCAAATTTTGCACTCATTAGTACGAATAATTGGAGTTTTACTGTACATATAAAAAAAATTATGCAGCCTTTCCAAAGAAACGTGTTAAGACCATAGTAAATATAGTGTGTATATTGTTTATAATTCTTAATTCAAGTTTTTAAAATATTTTCAAGTTAATTTGTATTTTATTGTTTACCATATGAATATTATTATTGATTTGTAAAAGTACCTCCCTACATGGGTCCTAATTTTAAATATATATTATGAATGATTTTATGTAAACATTGTTTTAATTGTACTCATATTAATCTACATATATTTAAATAAAAAAACGTAATATATATTTTTATTGCAACAATAAAAAATGCTCCTTAAAAATCAACCATATTCATACATTGGTAGGTATTATTTAATACATGAACTTCGTATTAAAAAAACGGTACTGTTCTATTCAACGAATAATTTATTAGTCTAAAATTCAAATGTGTGTGCAAAATGACGTTGTCCCCTTCGTGTTATATTTTCCTTAAATTTTCTTATGTCTACAACTTGGCTGATATCTTAGGCGTTAGACTAAACACTTTGCTTAAATGATCAAAAAAGAAAAAAGAAGGAGTAGTGATCGGGTTGTGGTCCTGTGGTTAGTGTCTCGGACTCGCGGACCAAAAGTCTGTGGTCCGAATCCCACTCTACCCCAACTTGATTCCATTTTCTAATAGTGAGTTATTTACAACTCGTTGAAAATGGCCCTCAAAATTAAATATTTGGGTATATCATAAGAACGCAAATATTCCTTTTTCTAAAAAAATTTTTTTTTTTAATTCTCTAATTTAACATAACGATAATTCAGTTATAGTTATTTGATTGATTTCCGGAATGAGATTGACTGTAAAGTGATTTTATATTTGATTGCTTTTTAAAAAAATGTTTCGATATTACGTCTCTTATTTTATTTTTTATAAAATGCAACATTATTTATTGTTTTATTTTGAGATAATTCATAAAAAAAATTTGGACGTTCAGTTATTTAGTAGTTATTTGCTCAAGATAATGGTAATTAAATAATTTATCTGTTTAATGTGGCAAATTTACACACTGTGTAACATTTACCATTCTGCCTATGTTTACATCCACATTTCCTTAACTCTGTTGACTTTTGTAAAGTAAAAGAGCTGAATTATTGACGTGAATGAGCTTTCACCTGGATGAATTATTTTATCTACTAGAACACGCTCGAAAATACTTTTTAATTTTTATACTTCTATTTATACCAGTTAGTTGAATCAACAATATTTTGAGTATGTAAAAAAGTTTCTAGACAAGGCTGGATTTCACTCCCTAGGGAGTCATTGAGATTGAAATTTATCGCAAAAGATAAGAATTTTTTAAAGAGGGATTATGGAATTTATTGATCGCTTGAGAAAACCGAAAAGAGATTTTGAGACTGTAATATAGTTTTGCTTCAATAAAACTAGAACGACCCGAAAAATATTTTATTACAATCAATCCTAAATTGATTTTGAGATAGTAATAATTTTTATTTGGATTTAAAATATGTTTTTGTTTTTTTCTTTATTTTTGTTTTCAGATCTATTTTTTTAAAAGTTTTATGAAAATATTATCGTTGAAAAATTAAACCTACAAGTTGTATAAATGATCCTTTAGTTTACTTTTTATGATATGGATGGTATTAATTATATCTGTTAAGTGTATAGGTATTAGTAAATAAATATAAAATCATTTATAAAAATACTTATTTTGTTTTTTTTCCTTTCCTCCATAATATGTATATATTATTTATAATTTTCTATGTTTCACAAGACAATTGAGGGGTTTGACTTTGTTTTACACTCAAATAATATACTGATGCAAATAAACAGTTGTGTTTTGAAACCGGTCAGCATCAGAACTTTTGTACCTATTTAAGTGGTTTATAATAAAGTAAAAATAATAAAAATGATTTAATATGGAAATAACTTAATGCTTAACCATATTTCATATTATATAATTGTAAAATATAACGTTCAACGAACTCAATTGAAATTTAATTTAATAAGTATTATTATGTTGTAATTTTGATTGAACAATCCTTCATCACTTCATAAAAAATCAATAAATAGAAAAAGAAAAGAAAAAACAGTAAAATCGCCATTTCTTCTAAAGAAATAATGCGTTTTTATTATTTATTTGAAAAAGTATCTTAATTTTTAACAAAAAAAACTTATTGACAAAACCAACTGAGAGATCTTTGGGCCCCGATTAAAATATGGAAAGTTAACAGAGTTATCTTCGACTGTCTATAAAGAAAAATCTATATTTGTGTACGAAAATGAGTATATTTGCATGAACATTTAAAGTATCTTCGTCGGTAACTTATAATCAAACATGTTTAAAAGAAAAAAATGTATGCATATTCTGCTGAAAAGCAGAAAATACAGAAAACTTAAAAAGTAAAACTTTGTAGGTTTTCTGTTAGGTCAATTCAACATGATTAAGTGTTTCGGGTAATGTTTAAGGTCCCAATAACGTTATAAATGAAAATCATTATAATTGATTTCACGTGTTCATATTTACTTGACGTTTAATGATCAGTATAACCATATATAAAGAAAAGTGTAAACGCATGCAAAAATACAAATCCCCAAATGAATAACTTTCTACGGGGTAGAGAAGATTCAAAATACCACCTCAGGCAGTGGATAATGCATTGCATTAGATTAGAACATCGAATGCAGCACATATTGATCATGTGATACGTGAAGATAAAGTGATTAGTTTTACGCTTCCCGTGCCAGTCCGGTGACAGTAAAATACTGCTTTGTAAAACTACCTTTTATCTCTGCTCACCTGGGCTCCGATTACAATGGGAAGCTAACAGAGTTATCTTCGACTGTCTAAAGAAAAACCGATATTTGTGTATGAAAATGAGTACATTTACATGAACATTTAAAGTATCTTCGTCAGTAGCCTATAATTGAACATGTTTAGAAGAAAAATTGTATGCATGTTCTGCTTTTCATACAGAAAACTCAATTTTACTTTGTTGATAAAATTAAAGTCTTATTTTTTTTTATTAGGTAATTCAACAAAGATGCATACTAGAAAACATACAATTTGAAAGCATTAATTGATACAATTTTACATGCATATATAATATAACCCTTCAATTATAGAATTACACAAAATAGATTTATTTATTAAGATGTAATACATATTTTTAAATAGTTTTAAAAAAAAAATACAGGATACAATGCAATAAAAAATAAGTTGTACGTGTGTTTTTATTAAATAAGATTTATTCCTTATTATTTATATGTTAACTTCCCATTGTATTCGGGGCCCTGGGGTAATTTGTTTAGCTAGATTAGTAAATTGAATTCGAAATTGGAGACCCCACTAAAATAAAAGGAAAGTAGGCAGACCGCAGAGGAGATGGACTGACGATAATGTCGAAGTCGTGGGAGATGGATGGAAACAGAGTGCTTAGAACGGAAAATAATGTAAAAAATTTGAATAGGCCTATATCCAGCAGTGGAGAGAAACGGGTTGATAAGAAGAAAACTACCGTATAAAAATTATTTAATCTTGATATTGCCAGGAATCGAATACTCAATTTTTTTCGACATTGGCCTAAAACATTCGACTAATGTCCTGGTTCGATTTAATGTTTTTTTACGATTTTTTTGCTGACATTTTAGTACATTTTCTTATGAATATTACTATATGTATCCAAATAAAAAAACCAGATGCGCGTGGGTACACTCAATTAAAATTACAGGATTCACACAAAGAACTGTATACTTAAATCGCCTGGAGACGGAGGTATACGAAAAACAATATATTTTATTGATGAAGTCATGAATAAAATATGTTCATATTTATTTTATACAAGGAACCCTGAATTATTTAAATTATTAATTTAATTTGATTACTAAGAACTATTAACTGTGGAAAATGCAAATGGACTTTTTTCACAATTTAATCTGCTCTTATTTTCATATTCCGTATGCATTTTATGTAAAAATTGCTATTTTCGAAAAAAAAAATAACAAAAAAATACTTAAAGTAAAATATTTTACATTCATTGTCTGCAGTGGGTTCTGTGTAAGTGTCTGTAAACGAGCTTAATTTGTACGCAATCAATATAATACTTCCTCAAATTCGATACCCCAAGTTTTAGGTCTTCGACGGGAAAATATAGCTACTGGAACCACTGTGTGGCTTCCTCTACTACCCCCACTTCTTCCTCCTTACCCCCACTTCTCGCTTCTCTCCCCCTTCCCTGACTGGACACACGAATACCGGCAGAGACAAAAGCTGACGTTTCTATCAGACGCAAAGTTTTAAACTAAAGTAAGAACATTCAACTTAACATCGATGTGAACTCTCATAGTGGAACTTCAAAAAGTGTTCATAAAATTTAATTGTGAGACCAATTTAAAAATGAAAAGTTTTAAGCGTTTAGTTTGAATTACAATACGGTTTTCGAAAATGGTTCAGGAAAATTTATCGATGCTGCATCAAAATGGAAATTCATTTACTAATCACAGATCTTTAATAAACACAACTACTGTTGCACTTACTGCTCGAGACTCTGAGGTGAGTTAATTCTATGTATTTGATATATTATGTGTGCAGTTTGAATTTAAATTTGTAGTATATGTGAACGTTTAGTTTAAAAGTGATTTTTTTAAAAAGAAAACAAATTAATACCCGCTGGCAGGTAAAAAAGAACCAAAAACACATTAAAAAAACGAGTATTTTATAAAACGAGATGGATTTAATAACAATGTTTTGTTTTCGAAAGTATTTTTGTATATATTGTTTATCATGGTTTATCAGTTAAGGTATGACTAGTTGTTTAAATTAATATTTTGTACGTATATCTAAATAAATACCTATACATCACATTACCAATATTATTGTTTACAATGTCATAGCTGATATAAAAATAATGTAAATATTTAAAATTTGAAATGTACCTACCTTTATTTAAAGCAGAATTCTTAGATAATTATTTATTTAGACAGATATCTCAACAAAGACGAATAATCTTATAGAAAAGTAATAAGTCAGTCTAGATATTTGCAGTACTCATAAGAAATCATAAGTACTGTAAATGCTTAGGTCTCCGCGGGTCTTTAACTTGTTACGAACACTCCAAACATTCATTCTGACTAATGTTTATTAATATAAATAAATAATACTGTTTATATAATACCCAAAATCCGCACGACTTAAGCACAGGGGCATTATTGCACCGAGAGTGTATTATATTTTGGAAGAGCGTATTAAGTTCTCAAGGACAATATCTATTTTCAAAATAGGGGTTTAAGACTAGATTTTCCTTGAGGGGAGGCATTTGAGTTGGGACCTGTGTCTTTTAGAGTAAATGAATTAACAAATAATGAATAAAATTGTCACCTTAGTCCAGGGTACGTATTCTGATGGGGAGTTAAAATTTATCTTTAATTTTATCTATAAAGTAAAATTAAGTTTTCAGTATGATTAATATAATATGTTAACAGTTTTTTTTCCTAAACATGTTCAATTACCAGTTACCGACAAAGATACATTTACAAGAATTTTTATACAAATATACAGACTTTCGTACATAAATATTGATATTAGTTTTACCGTCTCATAATCGGGGCCCTGGAAATAAAATAATAAAGATAATTAATACAACGACATATTCATAGCGCATGAGGTAAAAAAAATATATTCTATGCTTTTAGCATCTCATTAAAAAACTATGCTTTTTTTCCAAATAGCTTCTTATAATTTCTGTTGAAACTTAAAATGGCGGTGAGCATATTAAAATGTCTTATTGCAGCTTCATCACAAATTGTGAGAAAACATGATAAACTTGTGATAAGACGTATCTTACACTATGCAAATATTTAAGTTATGCAAACAATCACGTTATGACCTACATTTTCATTAAAATCAAAAAATATCTGTCATTATTTTACCCGTTTACGATTTTGAAAATAAATCACTTTAAATTCTTCTTAGTTTTATTGACGACCTACCGGTTTCATCGCTCTCGCGTCTTTCATCTTCTGGTGAAGTAGCCAAGAACGTTCGTCTACCATTCATTAGACCTCGGGTTCGATTTTCGACAAGAATTATTTATTGGGATGGTAAAATTTCACTTAATATTTCATAGTCTCTGGATTGACTTTTGCACGCTGTACCCACATTGCCGAATGTTTGCTTTGGTTTATTATCTGTTTTCTTCAAACCAACAAAAAAAGACAAATACTTATGACAAATCAATAATAAATGTCTCTTATGTAATACAATAGAAATCATATATATACATGAAAATAACATTTTTATGTGTATAAACTTATGTGTATTTATATAATATGCATTATTATTTCATATACTAACTTTGTACACTTTGTGGAAATCTGTTATTGGTTCTGAGTTTATACACTAAATCTGTTTGTTTACTATAAATATGTAGGCAGAACTGTTAGTTTCCCAAAAAAAAAACAATAAATATTCACTTTAAATAAATAAATAATAGAAATGAAATTTGGGAAACGGACGTGGAAAAGAAGGGCAGATAAGTCAGGAATTTTATAAAAAGATAATGTTGGGTAATATGAGTCATCTGAAACGTAAGGCTGATCATCTTTCCTTCGTGTTACATATAACTGAGATACGCTATATAAGCAAGTGGTGAATCAATGCCGTATCTAAGCACCGTTTTATACCTAAAAATGATGATGATTATTTGTTTACTCTGTTATTTTTGTTACTAGGAGAGTCAGTATGGATGTGGGCTAGAAGGCTCAACTCGCCTGACTCGCAGCTATTCCCAGTGGTCCCCCGAAGTACAGGGAGCCACCCTGGTGTGGAGAGAGCTTAGCGTATACGCCAAGCGGAGGTCGGAGGTTGGATTCAAGAGAATCGTCAACAATGGTGAGATTTCACTGCAGAGCAAAATATGAAAGTCCAGGCATTCATTTGTCTAGCTGATGATCTTATATAAGCTAGTTTTAAAAGACGTCGCAATTAAAAATAAGGTACACGATGAGGAAATTCAGTGTTTTATTTGGTTATTTTATTTGTTTATAAACTACTAAACTAAGCCAATTTTTAATTCATATTTTGAGCGCTATGATTTTGAAAAGTTTTGTATTTCTGAATACACTCCATGTGAGACGTCTCGAGTTCTCTTCCGCTTCTTCTCGATCAGTTCTGCCGATTCGTTCGCTGACGGTAAGTAATCCGGAAATCTTTCACAACTCTCTTATCATTAGTTGATTCATATGAACTAGTGACGTCGTTTCATGAAGTACTTTAAAAAAAATAAAATTTTTCGTACATTTTCAAGAATCTTTGCCGCATATATTTTTTTTGTTGATAAAAGTAAGAAAATGCATCGTATTTTGCTAATTTTACAAAAATATAATAATATTCACTAAACTGAAACTTTTTTCTTTTGAATCCATTCGAAGCAACTAGTTCTTATTAACACTTTGAGTACCGGTCAAATACACATAGAATTTACCCTGTGCCCGGCCCATTTTTGTGAAATTTCATGCTTTGTGAAGGGTTTCTTAAAAGTGTCATAATTATTATGAAAATACCAGGTTAAATCAATTGAAACTTCTCATATTTATTTGAAACATTTTAATAAGACATTTTGTATGATAGTTTTGCCAACATTGGCCTTTATGGACAGCCACATTGCGCATTGCAATGTTCGCACACACTCAGGGTCTTACTCCTTTGTTTGTACTTTGCATCCCGGAGCCGTGTAAACACGTGATTAAAATAATCACGCGTTGTGTCCCGGTCCCGTGTTTTCACGTGGTTTACCAGCAGCGAAAAAGTACTAACAAAAGTCACTAGATGTTAATAAAATGCATTTTATTAGACAGCTGGTAAACCACGAGAAAACACGGGACCGGGACACAACGCGTGGTTATGTAATCACGTGTTTACACGGCTTCGGGATAAAAAGTGTTAATATTATTCATAATTATATTCTTATATATATATATATAATATACATTCTTATAAATATTGTTCTTATTAATTTTCGACTTTATACGAATATAAAATACCTATCCGATTAATTTAAATAACGTATTTCTTATGAAAAATCGCTTTCCTTTGTTTTAAATATTAACGAGTTATAAATCTATGCTACCTTACTAACACTTACATAATAAATAAACTTACTAGATGTTAAAACTACCTGATAATATGTTACGACCCAAGAATCCTCTTAGTGTGATATACTCGTACTATATCTTATCTACATACATCCTACATCTTTTTGGCAGCATGTAAACTATTTCTTATCTTTTTTACATAATATACTGTTTTTTGTAATGTAGCTATAAATTTTCACATCTTGATAATTCTTTTTTTAATAATGCCTTTTAAAATTTGGACACAGATATGCTTAAGATATGAATATAATGTTTGTACAATATAATAATATGATATAAAATGTTTGTACAAATATATATCAGGTACGACAGGTACGTAGGTGCTTTTATAAATGGTTAGGAATCAATATAATAAAAATATTATCTTGTATCGTCTAAATATGCTAATATACCTTGTTAGTTTTCGAATATTTAAAGGTATACATGAATAATTGTAATTTATTATTTATGCAGTTACTGGTGCTGTGAAGCCAGGATCCTTAGTGGCACTGATGGGATCAAGGTAATTTATCTTTACTATTATATATTAATATAATTATTTACTTCCAATCTGGTAATCCTCTTCGTGTCGAGTTTATGCAAACTGAAATATTCATCAAGTATAATTAATTGATCATATTACCTACTTGTGCAATTGTGCATACGCCAGTGGGAAATGTACTCGTAAGTAGAAACTATTATGGATGCAAGATGTAAAATGAAGGAAATTCTACCTCCTATATTTTCTTATACATTGACCTTATTAATATCAAATTCCTTGAAAGTAATACCAGATTCCAAATATTGTATTAAAAATATAATATTATCGATATCATCATCGTCGTAATGTCTTTATACGAGCTGAACGGCGCATAGGCCACTAAATAAATATACCAAAAGCAGAAAATCTCAATCATTCTTGTTTTTGTGGAGAGGAAACCACTCAAAACTCCTCAGGAGAAGCCGGCCTATTGACAGTAGTCAACAGGCCTTCCGTTCCACTAGAAGAAGGTTCGGCATTTCAATCATTCTTGTTTAATCACTTGCGGTCAGTCTTAAAGACCGTTTACACGTGGACAACACAATATTGTTTTGTCCCGGGACTAAGCGATTTGTAGGACAGAACATTGTTCCGAGACATTATCACGGAGATAGACGGCAGGCTAACTCAGCGGAACAATGATTTTCTCCACCACCGCGCGAGACAGAAAAAAGATTTTTTATTGTTTAGTTCTTTATTTAAAATTTCCAACACATCTTGGTATAAAATAAACAATATTTTTCGTGAACTCGCTTGTGATTAACGCCGTCGTGTGTTCATTTTCCCGTCGCTCTCGTGTGAACTGCAGCCGAATTTTCGTACTGTTCCAGCTTTCTGCAGGCTTATTCTGTCACAATTTCGTTTCGTAAGTTCGTTCGTTCGCCATATATCCATCTTATTCCATATATACTATATTTTGCTCTCGTTCTGAGGCTGAGGCCGAGGCTGTTCACAGAACTGGGACAAGTCAATATTGTCCTGTATATAGTATTGTCCACGTGTAAACAATATTTTACGCTTCAGCTACCGGTCCAGGAACTATTAAATATTCTAGTGTAAAAATACATTAAAACTCATAAATTTTCATGGCCGTTCAATGCATTTATTTTTCAGGTTTGTTGTTAACCATATCGGTACTTAATCGAATCCGAGGTAGGAAAACGCGCTGACGGCTAGTCCACAATGCAGAGGCCGTGAATGTATGGTAACTTCGAACGAGAACGACAAAGAAAGATGTGGCATGATAAACCAATATCCCAAGTCGGGTCATATCAAAAGTTGACACAATTAAAGGGCATGAAGGACAAGACGTATAAACGTTTAAAAAACTAGAAATCCTCTCTGCCTACCCCTGCGGGGAAATTGCGTAATGGAAGTAGTATTAGTATTTTTAATTTAATTATTCAAAGTATTATTATTACTATGCCGTTACGTATATTTTTACTTCTTTGACGTTACTACAAAGTTATGTCGTCACTTTTTCTGACAACTGCCATTCTAATCATGTTACATTTTAAGGACTATAGTCATGTTATGTCTGGTTAGACTTGTCATTGTGTGCTTGTTCAGGTTAATTAAAAAATTTTCTCCAACGTAATTTTTCAAGTGGTAAGTTAAGTCGTTGTTGTGTTTAAGTTTAAATTGAAATCTACATATGAAAGGTAAACAGGTAGGTGCTTGGTCAGAATTATGTTGCACCATATTTTGTAATTGCATCAAAACAAAGTGATGGAAAAAATCCATCTATTTCCAACTATACTTGTGGGAGTTATTTAAATCACAAAACATATCTGAGGGTCATTTTATTCACAAAAATACACAACAATGCACACATAGGCCGCACATTTTTGTATTAAACTTTGTTTTCTTACTTTCAGTGGTGCAGGAAAAACCACATTGATGAACGCACTCGCCTACAGAAATCCAGGTAAACAAACGAACCGAATCTACTTTAATGAACCTGTTTAAACTAATTTGTTCGTTTAACCAAAAAATATGTTACTCGGCGAATCATTAATAGACCATTTGTCCAAATTAGACAAATAGAGTGAAAAAAATCGTAGAGTTTTGGAAATGATCTTGAACGCTTAGACTTGGGTTGTGTGTGAAAAGTACCCAAGGGACGGGGTGTGAGCTCGAGGAGGGAGGGGGGTTTAAAGGTACCATTTTTCAGTTGTTCGTATAAATCTCGGAAACTATCACTACTATCGAAACATATTTTTAATACAAAATTAAAGATATTTTTTTTTTTTTAAATAACACGTTACATTCTTGTCCTAGAACGTTAGTCCTTTTTTGTCTAATTTGACTGGGCTATAAATGTTTTTAAAAATCTTGAAAGGATACTTACAATAAAATATTTGAATCTTGATCTAATACATATCATTTATAAATTGTTATCCTTACACTAAAGATTGTTTTTCTGTTGTACATAATATTATAGTAATATAATAATATTATAGTAATATAATAATATTATAGTAATATAATAATATTATAATAATATAATAATTAACATTAACTGTATTTTGAAAAAAAGAGATGTATGTTTAATATGTGCATGTATTTATAAATTTTGTGTTTTTATTCAATATCTTTTAGTGTTATATTTTCTAAATTTTTAAAATTGTTTAATATTTTATTTGTTTTATTATTTTGTTTTGCATTTTTTGTTTCTTTTTTATGTTATTTTGTAAACTTGCCAAACACAAGAACCAGACTCTTTTTTGGCAAGTTCAACCTTAAGTATTCCATTTTTTTACTGAATGTATTAAAATATATATATATATTATAGCAATATTTTTTTTATCACTTTGCATAAAATGGAAATTTGCAACTTCCTTTCTAAATCGGAGTCTGATCTTTACTTTTTCTCTAGTAGGTATTATATATTTATTATATTATATGTTTTAGTTCACTTTCTATTTCTTTTTCCAAAATTCCTAATGATTATTGTTTATATACTTTTTTAAGTTGGCTTGAATGTGGATGGAGACATTTTGGTGAATGGGCGTCCCCTCGGTCCTTACATGCATCGTCTGAGTGGGTTCATGCACCAAGAGGATCTTTTTGTCGGGTGCCTTACTGTTGAAGAACATTTAGTTTTTATGGTAAAATTTCTTATCTAATTACTATAAAACGGATCACATTTCAAATTATTATGTTATGTACCCAGTTGTAGCACGTCATTATATCACAAAAAACGTGTTCAAATTCAAAAATTATTGCTTGTCATTTTACGGTAAACTTTCTTAAAAATGTATGAAAAAATAATAAAACTGAACTACTTTGCAACATCACAGGTTCATGTGATAACGTTTTCATAATAACCAATCAACTATAGCGTTGTTATATTGTCGTGGCAATCGGCAACAGATTTCCGATTTCGGAGGTGGCCATATTTTTCAACGTTTAGCGTGTTTTGACGTTTAACGGATATAAATTATTTGTATTTACGATTACGGGGCTCAAATTTTAAATGTCAGATAAACTTACCGACCTGAACTCATGACGTCACGGGCGCTATAATTTCGAAGTTTGGGTGGGAATTTTCAAAGTTATAATACATTTTTTTTAAATCACAGCAATACATAATTATTTGAGTCTTTAAACAAAAAAAAACCACTGAACTTCCTCATGGATTAGATGGAACAAACATGTGTAATATTATTACATGGTATATAGTAAGAAGAAAAAATAATACGAGGTAAGAAAAGAAAATCACTGCAAGAAGGTTGAGAATGGAGATAAAGCGAAAGGGATTTTCACAATACTATTGACCGATTCGGAATTCAATTTTGAAAAATTACAGTTTTTTTCTAGTTTCTTTTTGAAGTTTCGAACATAGTTTTTTTTTTGCAATGGATTATAAGATATTTTTTACAGTTATTATTAGTACACATTTTTCACCTGCATACGCCGTTCCTCAAATACATTTGACTGTTTGATCGAGTACATGAAGTATCATATTGTTTTATTCTAGGCTCAACTGAAGATGGATCGCCGAAGTAGTCGGGTTGAGCGATTACGAAGAGCGCGCGAGCTGCTGAGACAAGTCGGATTGTATGGAGCGCGAAACACCCGCATAGGACTCAATGGAGATGACAAACTGCTATCTGGGGGAGAAAAGAAGAGACTCGCTTTTGCAACAGAGGTAAGTTAACTTCAACTGTTTTCATTTTATTTTTGTTTTAGAGTATAAAGTTTATTTATTTATTTAACACTTCATATACATATACAATTTATCTACATATAAGAGCGGGCATTTGTCTCAAGGCAATTACTTTCTACCAACCCATACCGTTCAATTTGAGAAAATTACAAGCACATGAACATATTCTAGGCATCACAGTATCTAATATGTTTGCGAATAATTTAATTTTACGTAATTGTATATCTAATTTTACTTAATTGTACGCTTTTTCACTGAACATATTGAATGATTAACTACTGAACTGAACTGAATTACTCAGAATCTTACAATTTTATACAAAATTTGAAACAAAAATTAACTAAAAATCTAACATTAGTGGGAAGATTATTTCATAATCAATCAGCTTCTACTGTACAAGAGGAGGCAAAAAAAAATTAGAGCGGTGAATGGATATTAAAAGGTTTCTCTCGTTACTAGAACGAAGAGATATTCCATGTTTCGATATAGGTTACATGTAAAGATCTCTTTGAGATAAACTCCCCAGTTTCCACATCCCCATGTGGAATTATTCAAAATATTATGAAGAAGTGATAGAATGTGAATGTTTCTTATATGTCTGAGTATCGATAGCAAATCGGCAAAATTGTTTATCCAGCAACGTATTTATGCATTTATTTATTTCTTTCACCCATCGTCAGTGAGGTCCTGGGTTCGATTCCAGGCAGAGTGGATGTAAAATATTGATTTCGAAGGTTTTTTGAACTGTTTCTAAGCTGTCATCTGAGACGTAAGACTGATCACCTTACCTTCATGTATCCAATGTTCAAACTACGCTGCATATGGTTTACCAATGCAGTGCCCTATGCACCACTGGGTGCGGAAAGGGAGATGATGATGATTATTTAGAGTTGCATCAAAGACAAACAGCATTGGAATATAAAAAGGCGAGTATTTGTCGATATACTACTGTAAAATTTAAATCTTTGAAATGTTTTTATATTTTCAGTTGTTGACAAACCCGATGCTTTTGTTTTGTGATGAACCCACAACGGGGTTAGATTCGTTTTCTGCGCAGAAGTTAGTTAATATAATGAACATATTGGCCACCAATGGGCGGACTATCATATGCACCATCCATCAACCTTCATCAGAAATATTTACTATGTTCGATCAGATTATCTTGGTGGCTGATGGAAGAATTGCATTCAATGGAAGCTCGAGGAATGCTCTAGAATTCTTCGAAAGGTAGTGCTAGTATTTGCAATGCATGTAATTTATAGATAATAAAATTATAACCTTTTTGTGATATACGAGGCATATCCAGGAAGTAAGAGTACTGTTTGACTCTCATGCTGTGAGAATTTTTTTCGAAAAGGTGACAACCCTGATTGGTAGTGGGGGGTCTCCTGAACACAACGAGCACCGACGACCCTCATTGGTACCAAAATTTGCCTCGAAGTGTTCGTTTCAGTGAAAGATTTTAATTAGAAATCCCGCGAAGTGCGAGGTGCGCGATATCATAAGGTTTCATCTCGCGGAAGAAAAAACTCCGACTGAAATTTTTGCACGGATCAAAACTGTTTATGGCGAAGGTGCTATAAACCAAACAAACGTATTTAAGCGATGTCGTGAGTTTAATGAAGGAAGAACGAATATTCACGACGAGCAAATGAGCGGAAGACCTTTAATTGTGACCGATGAATTGGTGCAAAAAATCGACGATTGACAGTATATGAAATGTCTGCTATTTTTCCACAAATTTCCAGATCTCTGTTATACAAAACAATGACAGAAACGGGGGAATATCGAAAATTGTGCTCAAGATGGGTCATAAAACTACTGACAGAGCAGGACAAATTGAAACGGGTGGCTAGCGCTCGCGAGTTTGAACTCGTTTGGTTGGGAAATTTTGAACCACCCTGCATACTCCGTTGACTTAGCGCCTTCATATTTTCATCTTTTCACCTTCCTGAGAACTCACATAGGTGGAAAAAAATCTAACCAATGGGGAAGTGAAACAAGTGGTCTTGAAGTGGACGAAGGAGATGACGGGAGAGTTCTATGAGGAGGGCATAAAAAAGCGTGTGCCTCGACTTACGGCTTGCATAGAACGGAAAGGCGACTACGTGGAAAAATAAGAAATATATCTTCAAACAATGTACTGTAATTTGTTTTTTATAATTATTTTTTTTAATACAATAATTGAGTACTCTTACTTTCTGAATATGCCTCGTATTATAATATATTAGGCAATAGATTTTAAAATATGTGGGTTCCTTCTTCTACGAAACGAACGTAATGTTGAAAATACCCGGTATGCATCATAACATATTTAATTCCATTCCTTGGTGGGTTACAATTTTGTTTATAAAACCGTAAGAATGTACTTTTTATATAATTGTTTTTTAGCCATGGTTACACGTGTCCAAAGAACTATAATCCTGCAGATTTCTTTATAAGAACCTTGGCACCCACCCCGGGAGCTGAAGATGCATCTCGAGCTGCAGTAAGGAGGATATGTGACCAGTTTGCTGTGAGTGATGCAGCCAAAGAATTGGAGGTCGTTGTTCAGTTGGAATTTCACATCATGAAAACAGCGGAGGTACACATTAATTAATTAATCTAATACAAATATAAAGTATATTGATAATATAAGTAGCCATGTGATTAAATTAATAGCTGCTTAGGCATTAGTGCACGGGGATTCCAAGTTTTACGGAGAGAAAACAATTGAAAGTGTGGTTTTTCAAAACTACACATCTTCTTCTTCTTCGATGGCGCTACAGCCCAAATCGTGGCTAAGCCTCCTTCAACTTTTACCTCCTACTGCGCCTGTCCTTAGCAGCCATTTTCCGATTTACAACTTGTAGAAGCAGTGCTGCATCTTTTTTTTGTCATCCTCCCTCCTCTAATTCTCCTGTTAAAAATTAAAATCTACCCATATTTACAGTAATTCTCTTGTTAAAAATTAGATAGAATCATTGTTTGACATAGAAATTGTTTTATAATACTTTTTTGTATAAAAACAAACGTATTGACATAAAGTTTATGTTGTTATGTTCCAACTTTTAAAAATGATATAAACAATACATGAATTAAATAATATTTCAAACGATTTTTTTCCATTTTCCCGGTTTCAGAGTTTCATTATTTTCTCGATCGAACAAATAAATAATTTGTCAACTGACAATAAGAGCGAAAAAATATTTTATTTTTATACTGCACAATTTATTGCCAATTACAAAATTTAAAATATAAACGTACCTATTTGGTTTAACTATTCTAAATTTTGAAAAATCGTAGTCACGTTTCTTGTAACTAAAAATTATGAAAAAAAAAGTTAAACCTAAAAATTATATAATCCATTCAGTAGCAGTTAAAAAGTCAATAATAAAAAGACAATCGAATAATGAAATATTTTTAATGTATAAAATATAACTAGAAAATCACAAGGCCAGTGCTTCAAATACTAATTTTATATGACGTCATAATGAAGCTATGTCACTTTAGTGCGTAGATATATGCACCGTGACGAACGCTTCCCCTTGTTACATATCGATGTACTTACCCAAAACCTGGGTACAGGTATGGGATCGGTAGTGTATCTTCGTTATCGCTCGAGATAATTTATCTTTAACTATAACGTCATGGTGAAGGTATGACGTCCTTATATCGCTTCCCATTATAATCGCGGACCAGCTCTATAGTCATTACTCCAGCCATCAATTAGAAGTATCAAAAATTTAAAAATTGTTTAAAAAGATCGGAGTAAAACGTTTTTGGTATCCAATTGGTACCAACCTGAATCATTTAATTATATCGAATGATAATTATAAGTAAAGGCTGAATTGAATGCTGCAGCGAGACTTATTTTCGAAATCTCTAAGTTCAGTCATATCACTCCGCTACTTCGAGAATTGCACTGGCTACGTTTTCCACAAACTCTGTTGGCTTATGTATAAATTACTGCACAACTCTGCTCCGCAATATCTAAAGCTCGGGTTTCCTAGGACAGCGGTGCCCGTATTTTAACGGCCGTAGTGAACATTGATGCGGTTGACAGCCGTCGTAACGGTGACTAGAGAGTGGTTTCCTATAAAAATGGTGTTGATAACACCGTTAAAAAATAAAACCACTCTCTAGTCACCACTACGACGGCTGTCCACCGCATCACCGTTCACTACGGCCGTTAAGATACGGGCACCGCTGTCCTAGGAAACCCTAGCTTAAGGGAACTATGCATTCCAAATGAACTAGCTGACAGGCGTCTCACGCTTAGATCAGCTACGTCTACGGCGAGAGAAAACGTTATTATACCTCTAATCAAACAGCGCACTAAATTTAGTGAACGCGCATTTGCGGTCGCAGGCCCTATGGCATGGAATGCTCTCCCAGCAAAGGTGCAAGGCTGTGAAAGTGAAGTGATGTTTCGGAAAAAACTTAAAACCCACTTGTTCTCTAAATTATTTGAATAAATCCGTAGCATGTGACAACAAAACAAATTGTTTTAATTAAATTCCAAATTCAAAAGCTTCAATTAAGTTTATTCACCTATAGAATAACTACATAAAGCGCCCTTGAGGTATTATATTACGAAAATGGCGCTATATAAGTTTTCCATTATGATAATAATAAACTTGGTTTCAGGATTGCTATACTAAAAAAAAAAGTGATTTCAAAAATGCATTCTGGTGGACGAAACTTTATTGCCTAACTTACAGAAGTCTTCTTCAGGTTGTGAGGGATCCTTCGATACAAGCTATAAGGGTTATTCAGAAAATTGTAAGTTGTTTAATATGATTTGCGTTTTTATGTATTTTAGTGGTTATTGGTTTTATTTTATGAATATAGTTAATGCTATTTAATAATTGTATTACTAACACACTCAAATCTTTTTTTGTGCGATTTCGAAGTTATGTGTTTTTTTTACGCAATACAAAAAAGTAATTACCCAAAGTAGCAAAGTGTTGTTAACATACTTTACGTACAAATGCAGTGATTGTTTAGATATGTTTATTGCAAAGTGTCATTGGTAGATATGGAAATCTTTTGGTCTTCCGGAGACACAAGAAAATCCGATTAAATTTTGATTACTAATTATATTAGATTCTAACCGTGAAGAACTATTGTTTACATCTGCCTGTACTATTTCTTCAGGAGATGAGAGCGATTTCGAGCCATCGTTATTTCGTTCACTAGAAACAAAAATAAAATTATTTTCAATTATGAAATTAACGGTAATTGTCTTGTCCGGAAAAACGAGCTGAGAGATTTAGGTGTGATTATGGATGCGAAACTCTTATTTGATTCCCATATTCAGGCGTCTATAAATAAGGCTTACAGAAATCTGGGCTTTATTATACGCACCACTCGACCATTCAAAACAACCGCATCCCTCAAAATCTTATATAATGCATACGTTCGCAGCCATCTTGAGTTTGCATCTGTTGTGTGGAATCCTCGACATACAATTTATATATTACAACTAGATAAAATACAGTATATATTCCTTAAACTTCTAGATCGTAAATCTCTTACATATATTGACTCTTGTGAAGGCTCTTCTTCCTTTCATAGTTTAACTTCCCTTACTAAACGTAGAAGCATTTCTGATCTGTCTTTCCTCTTCAAAATTTTAAGCAATTTTATCGATTTGTCGCGTAAAGTCTACACGAAAAGTTCATTTTTTTATAATTAATTTCCAAAAAAAAAAAATGTTCAAAACTCGTTTATTTATCGTAGCTGCTCCAAATTTAATTTACTTTGTCCCTATTTAGATATTTTTAATGCAAAATTTTGTGACGTCAGAAAAAAACTTTTTGAAACACTGTAAAATGAAACATTTGCCAGTGTGTAATAAGTTTATGTTCCTTTAATTATTCAAAATTTTCAAAATTTGATATAATTCAAAATTTTGATATTTAATTTTATTATAACATCAAAATTTTGAATTGGTCAACTATATTATGAAAATCCCTCTCCTCCACTCCTCCACTCTATTTCCTCATCCCTTAACCTTCTTACGAGCTTTTTTTTTTTTCTCCTGTCTTGTATAATATATTATTTTTCTCTTTACTGTGTAACATGTTCTTTCATTATATTTGTGAAAAACTTTAACAGTATGTATGTACTATTTTTTTATATTTTGTATTATTATATAACAACTGTTGTTTTTCCTTAATAAATAAAGATAAAATAAAATTAAAATAAAAACAAATTGCAGCAAAGATTATCATACATTAATAATTATTATTTCTCTAGTTGATTTCTGATAATACTATTTGTCTAGATGTACCAGGGCTGGTATTCCAAACGCAATTATAGCGCGGTATAGCGCGTTTTTACGTACTAAGTACGCATTATAGCGCGCTGTAAACGCGTTCGGAATACCAGCCCAGACATCCTTTAAATGTTGCTAAAACAATATGTAAACAAAAATGTTATTTTCTAATAAAATGAAAATTTTACATGCCGTATTATTTTCTTAACCTTTCTAAACTTTTTTTTTGCGATTCTGGGTATATTTAAAATTGCCGTTTCAAACAAAATGAGATTTTTTAAATTCATTTTAACTTTTTGAGCAATTTTCCGCAAAATGCATCCTCACAAAGAAAGATTTGAGTGTACTATTGTAAATAGATTTAATAAAATGTGTATTGTTTGTTGCAGTTGATAGCTATAACAGCAGGATTATGCTACTTGGGAACAAATTCCTTTACACAATCTGGTATCCAGTCTGTTCAGGGTGCTTTATTTATTCTGATATCTGAAAACACTTTTACTCCTATGTATTCTACGTTAGCTCTGTTCCCCCAGGAGTTTCCATTATTCCTCAGAGAATATCGCTCCGGACTTTACTCCTGTAGTCTCTACTACATCGCCAAAGTTATTTCGCTGGTATGTCTATATCCCTTTAAAAATGATATTGAATTATAACGCATTGGGTAGACTAAATGTAGAGTTGTTAATCTTTTTTTTTGTTGCTTTAGTTATGTATTTGATGTTACTGCATGGGTAGATATTCAATTTAAAATTTTCCAGTTGTCATATCGAAAAAGAGTTGGAAACACTTTACTCTTATAGCTAATTAAATGTTGATTACGAATCAATAAATAACTCAAAAACGACAAAATACGAGCTGCGGCGGTTTAAGCTCTAGACGGCAGAATACTGGATTTTATCCCCTCTGAAAGTATACTTTAGTTAGAGTTTATAGGTTATATATATTACGAATGAGATGGCATAAAAACACCTTCAGACATTTCATGAGACCTGTATGCCTAATGTTATCAATTTCGGTTGTAATATATTGATTACTATTAGAATCAATACATGTATCCTGAGTTACTTAATAACGCATTTTAATTAATAAACAATTTGAAGTTTCCAGGTTTGGTGATTGAACCAGTAATTTTCGCATTGATCGCATATTGGCTTGCGGGATTAAGAGCAACATTTTATGCATTTTCTATGACGATGATCATAGCTACGATGGTCATGAATGTTTCAACAGCTTGTGGTAAAAATATATATATATTTTTTTTTTAATACTTTATTTCGCATTCTATACGCTAATGCGAAATCTTCTAAACCTGCAATGTTGCACATTAGTAGCGAATTATCACTGATTTATCTATAAAATTAAAAATAATGTATACATATTTGGTAGATATGTTAAATTGGGTTTTTATTAAAATGAAAGACTTTGGTTATTTTTTATTTAATACGAGTATTTTCCGAGTCTCCCTTACTTTTATTACAGAAATTCTACAGGGTAAACATTCGATGCACTTTAATGTCGGAATAATTCGGACCATGTCGGCCTCGTGGTTGAATGGTCAGCACGTTTGCCCACCATGCGAGAGGTCTCGGGTTCGATTCCCGACATGGCTGACATAAAATATTTATTTAAAAGGGTGTTTTCACACTAAAATATTTCATGGTCCCTGGACTGGCACCTGAAGCGTAAGACTGATCATCTTACCTTCATGAAACAAAAATGATAAAGATACGCTGTGATTTGTGCACTAATCAGTGCTCTATGCACTATTAGGAGCGGAAAGGGAGTGATTATTATGATGATGGACCATATCGTAATTCAAAGTTAATACATTTTGCTTATTTTTGCAGAAACCAAAAATATCTTGACTTTGATGAGATCTAAGCAAATCTAAAATTGGTTTTATTTTATTTTTATTTTATTTTATTAATTTTTTACGCCCATAAGACTTTTACATATATGAAAGATGTATAAAATATGAGTAAACAAACAACATTAAGTTTAAAAAATACAATATAGTTGGTATAAAAAAAAGAACATGAGTATATAAACAACATTTTTTTAAAAAATACAATATAAAGAAATAAAAGATAGGAACAGTGTTAAGAAGTATAGTTGGTACAAAAATAAAAATAAAAATATGAGGGTATTAACAACATAAATATAAAAAAAATAATATAAAGTAATAAAATATAGAAGTTAAGTTGGTTTTAAAAAAAATTTAAAAATCTCTATTAAAATTTCTACTGATTTAGGCGTACAAGAAGGGACAACATTTTGCACAATAATTCTGCTGGTTATTACCAAAGAACAACTTATCCATCGATGAATTAATCTCGTCTTCAGTACCTCAAAATAATACTGATCCAAAAATTTACAAAATAATAAATGATTGTTTTTGGTTCTTTAGGCTGCATGTTTTCCTGCGCATTCGAGTCGGTTGCCTTAGGAATGGCTTATTTAATACCATTTGATTACACTCTCATGATAACGTCGGGGCTTTTTGTTCAATTGAGGTGAGACAAACAAATTCATTTACAATGGCCAATTTCATTTATTAAAAGAAAGGACTAATTTATTTTATTATTTCAGTTCACTGCCTAAATACGTCTCTTGGGTACGCTTCCTGTCTTGGCTTATGTACTCAAATGAGGCTTTGACGATTATTCAATGGCAAGGAATTACAAATATTAGTAAGTGATTCATTCAAATAAATAACAATAATAATATGCACAGACTACACAAAGTATAACGTAACTGCCGATGTCGCATTCTGAAACTGTTTTTTTTGTAATTTAATTTTGAAATATTGGCACAGAACTTTCGAAGAAGATTATTTTAATGTATTACTTCTTCTTGCTATCGAGAGGCTAGTTCTGATTTCTTTTGTTTTAAAAAGATAATGTGAAATAATATTTTTACAGCTTGCGAGACAACAAATCCGGATCTGCCCTGTTTACGTGACGGTGAACAAGTTCTAGAGATGTACAGTTTCTCTGACGAAAATCTCTGGAGGGATATATTTGCCATGCTCACTCTTTATCTAACATTTCATTTCATAGCATACATATTCTTATGTTATCGATCAAAGAGAAAATAATTAAGAGTTTTATAAATAAAATGCATATTACAAAAAACATATTTTTGTAATAAAAGTTGTTTTTTTAATAATCGACCACTGTAAGTATTATTTATATTTTACATCCTTCTTTAAAAATAATAATATATACGAGTACCTACCTACTAATTTCCGCCCTTCCTACACACATTTTTATATTATTCCTCATTATTTGTCACCTTGTCCCTTTCGTATTTTTTTTTTTTGTTGGTGGTTCATCTAAACTGCCTAACTAGGGATAGCTTCCCCGTTCTAAGGCAGTAAATAATGTATTTTATAATAATATTAAAAAATATATTACAATTTTATCATAATCTCTTTATCCTAAATTCTAAGTCAGTAAAACTAGTTTTTGTAAATAAATATTGATGAAATTAGAAAAAAAACATTTAATGGAAATCTGAAAATTTTTAAAATAACTTTAACACGATACAATAAACTTTTGACTATTCGGATATAAAATATATATTAATACTAGCGAACCCGACAGACGTTGTCCTGCCCGAACGTTGGCTTGCCTGCTATTAGCTTGGATTTTTTTTATTGATAGTTAAGTAGGTACTAAAGTTCTTGTTTATTATTATGTCAAACTCGGCTCTTCTCACCAACAGGGGTGCACTTTATTTATAAATGCTGTTTTAAAACTGTAATGAATGTCAGTTATATTATTTAAGTATTACAAAAATCCAGTAAAAAGAAATTAATTGGAAGAAACTATTAGGAGTGTAAGGAAATAATCTGATTGGGATCCATAAAAAGGGAATGTTGTTTGTAAACATTCAAAAACAAACTTTTTAAACACAAAAAAACAACATCCTTCCATATTTTTTGTACATGCATTCTCGTCGAATGCAACCCTGGTAGGTCAATGAAAAAAAGATTTATGCTTCTAACTTTTTTTTTGACAGATTCAATTGAAAATTTGAACTACGAAAACGCGCAGGGCAAAGACCTACATTTCGCTGAAAACCGCACATAAATCGGTTAAGCCGTTTAGGAGGAGTTCAGTGACATCACACGTACAGAAGAATGATATATTTGAAGATAATGGTTTAAAAAAATAAATCAAATAAAAAAGCAACCAAGAAAATATTTTATGTAGGTACCCAGTACCCACACCATTAACACGTATCTATAATTAGTTTTGGTTATTTATTTTACCTAAAAAAAATTTACTTATTTTAATCATCTTTTATATACCATGCAAGAGGTCTCGGGTTCGGTTCCCGACATGGTTGATATGAAATATTATTTTGAAAAGGCTGTTTTTAAACTAGAATATTTCATAGTCCTTAGACTGGTACCTGAATCGTTAAACTGATCACCTACCTTCATGTAACAAAAATGATCAAGATACGCTGCGATTGGTGTACCAATGCAGTGCCCTATGCACCATTAGGTACGGATAGGGAATGATGATGATGATGAATTTAAGTTTTGGCTGATTTTTTTTTTCGATTACTCACTACCTTGCCCCTTCCACCCGACCCTATCAGCACCTAAGTACTAATCTGTATATTTTCGTTACCTTTATATTTACACTTGCGCCGTGATTATGAATGAACGAATTCATCGGTACTTATCGAGACGGCATAAAATAAAATCGATATTTTTGTACGAAAATGGGTATTTTTGTATGAAAATTCAAAGTATCTTCACCGGAAACCTGTAATTGAACACGTTTAAAAACTGAATTATACTTTGTAGATAAAATTTAAGATAAATTTTAACTCCCCATTAGAATACGGACCCTGGGCCCCGATTACAATGGGAAGTTAACGTTTATCTACAAAGTATAATTAAATTTTCTGTATGAAAAGCAGAATATGCATACATTTTTTTCTTCTAAACATGTTCAATTGAACGTAGTTATACAGAAAGCAGCCAGCCATAGAAAAGTGAAACTGAGATAATAGCCATTTTGTGAAAAGAGTGAATTATAAAATCTGCATAATAGTTTGAATGTTTTGACTTTAACAAACGAAAAGAATGAATACATAAGTTTTATTATATATATATATTACAAACAAGAATCTTATTGTGTATTTGACCAGTTTAAAAGATTTATAAAGTACCGTAAGATTTTTCTAGTTTTTTTGGTGTTTTCTGCAAATTGAGAAATGCCATTATTGTGATCAACACCTTTTTCCGGAGGTGATTAATACAGTTTTTTTTATATGAAAGCGGTCTGGCTGTTTTTAGCAGAACATAGAATCGACCTTACTGCACCCGATAACATCAATATCTAATTTTTCCGAAATTGTGGACTGGCTGCTTTCTGCATAACTACGTTCAATTATAGGTTACCGACTAAGATACTTTACATGTTTATGCAAATATATTCATTTTCGTACACAAATATTGATTTTTTCTTTAGAGACGGTCGAAGATAACTCAGTTAACTTCCCATTGTAATCGCATATTTACGTACGAAATACACGCTAACAGAGCAATCTCTTTGCGCGCAATTCTGTTCAGAATACCAGCCCTGATGATGAGTAATTCAGAATACCTGAAACAAATAGTGTTATTATATTAAACTTGTATGTGGTCAAAAATTACAAAGTGTTTTACTCTAAATAAATTTTAAATGTTTTTCCACAAAGTAAATGCTGAAACAATAAATTTAAATAAATCGAATAAAATAAAAATGGAATGTTTATTATTTATATACATATTTATTTAATTTTACACCTTTACGCCCAATGTAGTCACAAAAATAAGATACCTATTTATAAAAAATATCGGTAGGAACCAATTAAAAACAACATGAATTATCTACGAAATAAAAGTTTTGTATTGAAAAGCCAATGTTAGAACCATAAAAAGTTAAATTACAAAAAATATATATATGTAAAGGAAAGCACATTATCAGTTATGTATAAACTAGAAACAATAATGTTGATTTTTAAAAAGTCTGGAGGATAAAAAAGTTAATTTCCTCTATCTCAATTATTTTTATTTTCTTAATTTCATATAACAAAAAATAATCTTATTTTGATGTATGTACGCGTTTATCCAAACTGTACATTACTGTACAGGGAAAAATAACTCCAGGAGCTCAATCACAGATGGCTATCGACATGCTAAAAAACGTGCTAAGTATTTGAGCGATCACCACGAACAATCATGAACACGCTGAAGTTAAAGCGGTCGCGTTGCAAAACGCCATAGATAAGTTCCTGTGCGAGATTCAACCAATCCTCTTGAACTGACCGAAGTTGAATTTCGTTTTGCAACGCGACCGCTTTAACTTCAGCGTGTTCATGATTGTTCGTGGTGATCGCTCAAATACTTAGCACGTTTTTTAGCATGTCGATAGCCATCTGTGATTGAGCTCCAGGTGTGGTAAGTATTACCGTAGATGGCAGCACAATAGACGGTCCAACCTAGAACCTAAAGGTTCCCAAGCCGTCGAACTTGCGTTTGAGACCATTTGCAACATCTACCGAATTAAACAATGGCGTATTTAAAACGTCAGTATATTTTAATATTCTTCGTTTACGCATTTTTATTCATAAGCGTCGTATAATATACATTCAAACGGTTTTTATAGCTTTGTATTTGACACTTTTATGAAAAATGCCTTTGCTTTTTGAACCACTCTTTCGTTTGTGTGTTGGGCGACATCTATCTGCATCTATTTCAACTTTCCATCTTTTAGTATTGTTAGAAGTGCACAGATGTCTCGATGTACCGTAAATATTGAATGAATTTTGCGCACGCGCTGTTAATTTGTCCGCCATATTTTTAGTATCTCTCAAGGTGTTGTGTACTGTCGGGCGGGACTGCAAGATAAACAATTTTATTACCTAGATTCAACGTTTTATCTGTATTGTGATATTGAACAACGATTTAAAAGTGCTCTTACGTATTTAATAAACGCTGTTGGTAAAATGTATAAAATCGGAATTGTATTTATATTCGCGATATTATGCGGTGGCGATCAAGAGTTTAATTGGAACAGGTTGAGTTTTGTCGGTGAATAAAAAGTTGTTTTTATTCGACTCGTGTTCATTATATCTATATTGTGCCACTTAAATTGATTTTTTAATTTATACGAGGCACCTATGCTCAAGTGTTTAAATGTGATGCTGAAGTGTAGAAGTTATTTGTTCTCGTCAGAGATCGCAGCAGTAACAGGTTCGTATGTCAACAATATTTGACAGGTCACGCTAATGTAGCATACCTGTACATTGATTATTTCCCGTCATGGAAACAATGATCGACAACAACAGTTGTTGCTAAGGGCTGTGTAGGTTTAACCGACACAATTTAAACATTCCGAACACGCGGAACCTCCACTCTCTTCATTTGAGACTATGATAAGAAAGGACTAGATATCATATTAGGACACGTTTGCGTAAGATTCTACGACTCTTTATATTACTCATCTAGGGTGACGTAATGAAAAAAATGTGTAACTATATCATAGAATATAGTCTTTTTACTAATGCATATGTCAATATATCCATTCCAACGCAAATGAAACACGACAGACAAACCTTATCAACACGTCGAACTCGCAGATAAAGAAATAATGTCAAACTACCTGACTAAAGTTTATCTGTGTTTTATCGGTTCGAGACATATTTTGGGATTTATGTGTGTTAAAAATAATACAGTTACAAATAAAATTCAGAAAAAACCTCCATGCCTTCGGGATGTTCCTGCATTTTTTTTACAGAGATAAGAATTAATCTTATATTTAATTTTATCCCCTCATTCTCAATTCTTACTTTTCCCCTTTTAGCTGACGCATTTTATATTTTTAAAAAACATTATTCATAGGTATGAAAATACCTAAAAGAAAAAAATATATTATTCTGTTACAGCTCACATTGCATTAATATTGCTTGTGGCATCTACAATTTAGTTACCACTATATATAAAAAAATGTAGTGTATAAAACCTTTTTTTAAACTTCGACTGACGCACCTGAATCGTAAGATTGATCACCTTCATGTAACAAAAAATAATGAATATACGCTGCAGTGGGTGTACCAATGCAGTGCCCCGTGCACCTTTATATGCGGAAAGTGAATAATGGATGAATTAATACTTTTTACTTTGTATTCCGTGATGGCAGTTATTTTCTAATACACGTTTTTGCTTTGGATTTTAATATTCAATATTCACCCAAATTATACATTTAAAAATGGTTTTTGGAAATTTATCGGGTTGCAATAAATTTACTCCAAATTATTTGTTTACTTATCATTGAACTATTTTATTAATAACCATTTCACGGATGAGATAAATAAGTAGGAAATAGTGTTAGTCAAAAGGCGATTTTATAAAATAAATATAATTCCACCAAGTGCAAGCGGAAATTAAAGTAGTTTAACCCTTTGTTCCCTGAACGTAGATGTAGTAGAGTTTTTTTAACTTTTTTTCTTTGGATTTTTATTTATAGCTCGGAAATGATAACATATTTTCTTGTTTTTTTTAACTCTATAGAAAATAACAAAATAGTAAAAAATTGTGCCGTCGGTGAAGAAATTGCAGTATAAAAAGTTGTTATTTTCCCAATACGACATATCGTGGCATTGGGGAAATAAGGTTCTAACTAACAAAAATGTTTTTTCTTTATTTTACTTTTATTGTACCTAGATTTAAATATCGGTTCTATCTGCATCAAAATTTCAACGAAATACGAAATCAATCCTTAATTATCATTAAATTTATTAAGACAATATTGATAAAAAATATTAGAAAAAATAATGTCTTCATTTCAAACTTTAATGTCTCAAAAAAATTATAAATCGACGTAGAACCATGTTTCCCCAATGCGACGATATTTACAAAAAAACTACAACTTTTAATCATAATTATAAGATCTCAGGATTGTACAGGAGTAATAATTTTACGCAACCATACGGCGACATCTCTACGCAAAGCTGATCCCCAATTAGAAATAATTACTTAGAAATGGCCGAATCAAAAATATGTACCGGCAGTGATTAGTTTCATCAAATGCATTCTCATATAAGAGATTTGTGAGTTATTTTACACTTGGACGAATTTGTACCGTCAAGGTGCAAAGGTTTAAGCAGCCAAAAAGTATAGAATCAAAAATTTTAAACTTTAAATTTAATGTTATACACTTAAAAAGTATCTAGAAGTAATAATAAATTAATGTTCATTGCATGTAAGACATGTACTTAACTGTCAATCATTGGGGCAGTGACGTTTTTCAATGAGGAACTTCAGCCCTACGGGAAATTGGATACGAAAAATGTTTTCTTGCGCGCGGTAAAAATTAGAGCATTAAATCGTACGGTAAAATTTCTTAAAAATGTACAAAAAAAAAAAAATATTTAAAAAAAAACGCACCACTTTAAATGACGTCACTGGTTCGTATGAACCATCCAATGATATAAGAGGTTTGAAGGATATCCGGTTTAGTCACCGTAAACGAATCAATCGGAAGAACTGTCATAGAACAACCTCTGACGTCACACGGAGAGTTATTTCAGAAATACAAAACTTTAAGAAGTCATAGCGCTGATAATACGATATATGAAAATAAAAAACATTCGGCTTAGTTAATATTCTATTAAAAAATAAAAAAAAGGCACTTAACTTCCTCATTATGTTCACGTAATCATTATAATGAAACCAAATAAACATTTTTTTATTTTCTGCGAGCTTTATTGTCCAGTATAAAAATGATATTAACACGTGAAAATTACATCTTTCTTTCGCACAAAGTAAATTTAAATGTGTCCCAAGTATTACTTATGCTACTATAGTGAACGGTTTCGTATCGTTGTATAATCTGATGGAAACGGGGACAATGATCATTTAAATGAATTTTAGTATAATACTAAAATAAACTATTTTAAAAATAGAATAGATAACCTTCTCGTATTTCAAGTCCGAGTATTTACTGTATGTATTAATTATGTTTTTATTGTTGCTCTACGACATTTCAATCACTGTCAATGTCAGTATAAATGATAATCTATTATATCTATTTTATGTTTATAAAAATTAATAGCCGTTATGAGTCTCGCCAAAACTCACAAATGGATTGACAGATTTACGTGATACGGTTTTTTGAAATTTTTTCGAACTCATGTCGTTAAGGTTTATAAATAATAACATCCTCAATATGTTAAGTGGAAAAAAGTTAGAAGCATATGTGTTTTTCATCGATTTTCCAGCGTTACATTTGACTAAAATGTATATATATTTAAAAATTTGGAGGATATTGTTTTTTTTCTCTAATAAAAAAGTTTGTATTTTAACGTTTACAAACAACAATTATTTTTAATGGATACTAAATTTCTGAATTTCTACATATTTACTTATTTTTAATGGATTGTTAGTAATGGTTAAATAATTTTAACGAACATTCGATACATTTTTGAAAAACGGATTCTTACACAAATTGCACCACTGTTGGTAAGTAGCGCAGAATTTGACATTTGCAAAAAGAATTCTATATTTAAAATTTTTTTTTTTTATATTTTGGAATTCAACCATAAACAAGTACCTAGGTACCCACTTTAATTCAATATTTAAATTTTTAGTTTTGGAATTTAATCATAAACAAGTACCTAGGTACCTACTTATCAATGGAAAGTCTTTTACCTTTTATCAGAACAGTTTTTGCACGCTTTCACGACACCATCTGGCATTTTTTGTTTAATTTATTTTGGTTTCGATTAAATATCAAGATCGCGTCAAAACACGGCTGGAGGTTAAATAATGACTAAATTCGCGTTGAACATAATTGAGTGTCATAATTTTAGAAAGCTCAGATAAATCGCAATTCTGATTTGAGCACGATGAGGACTCTTAGCCAATGAGGAGATTAAACGAAAAACTTACCCTTATTACTAATATATAAATAGATTTAAAAAGTCCAAAATAAATAACGTGTGACCTTATTTACGAAAAAACGTTTGCTGAACCAGCTAATACCAGGCAAGCCAACGTTCGGGCAGGACAACGTCTGTCGGATCCGCTAGTAAATGTATAAAAATAGATTTCTGATATTTTTTTAGGTGCAATTTCGAACTTGTGTTCTGGTAGTTTATCCGTGTTTCGTCCTCGAAGGAGTTTTATTATAGGTAGGCACATTGTAATATCCCCCTCCGCTCGTAAGGGTTCGTTGAATGTTTCACGAATGCTCATTTAATATTCTCAATGGCTCTCGGACTACTGAATACGTTTGTCGCGGGACTGTGTGTGCTAGGGGAGGGCTGTGTGTGCGCCCGTCGCTGCACTTCCCACGTAGCGGGTATTAACAACTCATTAGAACCCTTTATGTTTCTTCCACAATATGTCATCAGACATCACGTTCCCGTCTCTCGCTGCTCGTGATACGTCTTCTGCCAGTCCCAGGTATACGAGTACCTGCATAAATATAGTTACTACAAGAGCGGGTCTCATTTCTTGGCCCAGTATCAATTTATTTACTCTAGCTCTAGAACGATTATGTATGTATGATTTTATGTGGGTTCTTCGTGACTGCTTTACTTTTTTTTACTGTCATCATCGCTATCGTAATGAATTTCTTATCTGATATTTTTTTTAAAAATGCAAGGGTAGGCGGCTTATACTCAACTCGCTGACATTCTTATTCTCTAGCGTCGCATGAATCAACGTAAATAGCCTAAAGATCTCTTCATTTTATAAATTAATTTGAACTTAACAGCTCAATCGAAAGTCATTTTTGTTATATATTATTTAAAATTAACTTTTTTCCTTTTTCTTTATAGTTCTTTGTTCCGCGTTGGCCATTCTAATTCACTTTCTGATGCGGAATTGACCAATTACATATTTAAGAGTAAACGACCAACTATCCATTCGATTTCATCCAGTGCCAGTGTAGCGGCTATCGTCATTAACGTAATGCATAAAAGTAATTACATCCGACTATATGCACTATGCGCAGTATTAGGTCGGAGTCAATTGAAAACGTGACCAGGTAATGAACAGAATTATGTTCTCATTGTTTGCCGAGTGCCGCTTCGATGGACTGAAAGATTGTAAACTAGTAACTAGTCAACTGGATGTCATGTTTTTCTATCATCGTAGATTAGTTAGTTGGTGATCTGATCTGCCCGACCACTACTCGGTACTTACTTCCAAGCGCCCGGTACTACTAACTAGCAGGGGCGAATCGTCCAAATAAGCGATTATGCACAGCTTACCATTATATTTGACTTTTGATAATAATGCTTTATAGTAACAATGTTTGAGAGAATTTTTAATTTTTATTTATTATAAATCACCACCACCGTTTATATCCTCCTACAAAAAGAAATATCTATCAAGTGCGACTAGTGCCCAGCCCGTTCTCAGTGAACGATGAAATTAGCCGATTACCTCAGCTTTTTTCTCTTACAAAAAAGTACACTATATTTTACATCTTTAACCCAGTCAGGTTTATTAGTACTAAAACAAGCTTGCAGATTACAAGTATTATTTGAAGATTCTTTATTTGGAAACTAGTATTTTGAACATTTTTTTCGAAGGACTATTTTTCTTTGATAGGATACCATTGAAATATTATCTGGTTGAGAAAAGGTAATTTCCTATTTCGCGCCGTTTTTTTTTCAACTAAGTATATCTCGTTCATTATTGGTCACTCGGATCATACGATACGGCACGGCACCAAGTAGCTATTACCCGTTCCTGTCTATGGCCAACGCGCTTGGGGGTACAAATCTAGCCTCGATCAAGGCCTGTGAAAATTGGTTTTCCGAGTTTTTTGTCAACAGGGACGAGAATCCAACTTCATAATGCTTCTGCGAGAGAAGCATTATGAAGTTGGTTTCTACGAGAGAAGCATTGTGAAGTTGGATTCTCATTAGCGACAAGTTATCGAACAGAATGACGCATATTTGACTTAAATCGGATGATTTTAACAATTTTTATTAAGCATTGAAATAAAGCGAAAAATACGAAATTACTTTTTCCTCAACCTATTATTATTATCACACGGGACATGTGGCGTCCGAAGTAGCCGTTTTTGGCATTATTTATTTTTAAAGGAATCGGCCAGTGCTCAGTGTTGACATTTCAATCATAATGGAAATATCTGCTAAATCTCATTGTGGTATTTTTTAATAAACTTTTTACAAGTGCTGTATTAAAATAGTGTAGAATAAAGCTACGTATATCGCGAAGTTCATAATAATTGTTGTTAGAGTTGATTTCCACAGAACCACAGAAAAAATAGCCATTTATAATGATATATTATGTACTTGTATATAGGTACAAATTAATGAACAATTTTTGTAGATTTCCTATAAAATAAATGACCGCTCGCCAGCGCTTACTAGTACTAGTAGCCATTGCCCACCACCAGCACACGACTCCGTTCCGCTATTCGCACCTACAAGGTTCTCGCTATAATTATTATAAGTTCGTCAGTCAAATTGACCATAATTTACGGTCTGGGTGGAACGTCCGTAGATATAGTAAATGCTCAAAGGAAAACGTGCATTTTGCCCGATTAGCGCGGTTGTCCTCAGCTTTTGCCAAATATTTTTCATCAGTTTCGTGAGACCGATTGCTCTGGCCATTTACGTATTTTCCATAAGTACACACTCCTAGGGACGTAAACCGTCCGGCCGAGTCGAAGAATAATTCGGTTGCAACTGTAGCGTCGGACACCCGGGACTCTCGCGGCGCCTTTGGAGAGAATGCACTCGCAAAATTTAGCATTACGTAAACCGAGTATTTCTGCTGTTGGCAAGCAATGAGGAAGTTCAGCGGTTTTTTTCAAATTTTTTATTCGTTAATAGACTGTTAAACTAAGTCAAATCTTTTTTTTTTTAATTTTTACATATCGTATTATCGGCGCTACGATTTTTTAAAGTTATGTATTTCTGAAATAACTCCGCGTGTGACGTCAGAGGTTCATTTCCGCTTATTCCCATTCAGTTCTTCCTATTGGTCCAGAAGCGACAAGCAGACCGGAAATCTCCCATAGCTCTCAGATCATAGGTTGATTCACATGAACCAGTGACGTCATTTAAAGTAGTGCGTTTTTATCAAAATATATTTTATTATTTTTTCTGTACATTTTCAAGAAACTTTGCAGTACAATTTAATGCTCTAATTTTTACCCCGCGTAAGAAAACATTTTTTGTATCCAATTTCCCGTAGGGCTGAAGTTCCTCATTATAAAACCAACGCTAACGCAGTCCACTTCCGGAATTGCAGATGAATCCTGTCGCGTTGAATTGTTTCTAGCGGAATGAGCAATGCCTGCCAGCCCGCCGACCTGCCCATGCGCCCATCTGCCCATCTGACCGCCATCTCCATCCGCTATTACCAGTTCAGCTAATCTCCGCCGAAACCCACTCACGTTGGCGTTGGCTTCTCCCAACTACTGGGATTCTTCCGCTTTCAAAACTTTACGAGACTGACATTAATGGCCAAACTATAGACAGTGATCTCATCGCTCTGCGTTTATGATGTTTTTTTTCACGATGCTTGATTTGACGTAATTATCTTTCCACAGAATCGCATGAAAGATTCTTTTTTTTTCTGTTCGTAAGACTAAGATATTTTTATTCTTACCTATAATTATTTGAGTGTTTAATTGCTTAATTGATTGAGTGCATGTTGTATAGGGCAAATTATTCCAATGTTTCCTATATGTGTTTGGGTTTCGTGTCGTTTGATTGATTTGTTTGTATTACTACGTTCTTCTTCCTTTCCGATGCGGGATCTGGAGCGTGCGGCCGCGGTCTCAATTTGGAACTAACACTGTATTCCTCCACTGTCATACTGGGAAATTAGAAAAAGGTGATTGTGCTGACCATGTGTATTTGATTGATTACAAACTGACAATACTGCAGTGAGGGGTACAATGAAAGTTTTTAAAGTTTATTTGTTTTGTTATTTTCGCGGTTTGATTGTAAAGAAATATTAAATTTTCGCTTAATTAGTTTTAAAAAAAATAAATTATGTTGATATGCTAAACTGAAGAAAGACTCAAGTCTTTATGAACAGTTTCGGGAAAGGGTGGATGCTTTCATTGTACCTATAATTATTCATATTAGTATCGAAAAATTATTCCTGATAATGGTTAAATTGTTAAATATATATACGCGGGAATGACGTCAGTTTAGTTTTAGGTAACCGATTGTGGATAATTTGTATTCATCCCATGTTTGCACCACGGTGCACTAAATAAGCGCACCGAAGTTACGTAATGGTCGTTCTGCATTTCAGTAACCTATTTCAAGAATTATTGCGCATTGAGTTAAGTATAGGGCTATTTTACCTCCGACACTTAAGTATTTAATGGTAAAGAGGAAGTTCAGTGGTTTTTTTTAATTAATTTTATTTGTAATTAAAATTAAACTAAGCTAAAAATGTTTTTTTTTTCACTTTTATATATTGTATTATCAGCTCTATGATTTTTTAAAGTTTTATTTTATTTTATAAACATAAACGGCAAATCTGCCTTTTACAAACATTTATAATATTAACATATTTGGCTTAAAATATATATTATTTTTAAACATGAATTTCCTTATACCCAAGATTTATAAAAAAAAATTAAACCAAAAATTATACAAGATTTATATTTCAAAAATCAACCTAAAAATAATACAGCATATTCAGTAGAAAGTTTAAATAATAAAACATTCTACAGTAAAACAACAAGAAAATCATAAGTACTGTTTCACACAGCTGGGCAAAGTGAACAAAAAACTGTACATATATATATTATGAAATGCATGAATAAATAAATATAATTACCATTCACCATCTTTGAAAAAGTTCAAAAGGTTTGTTCTATAGGAACAATACCCTACACTAAATATATCAGATACGTGGGAATAACTATTGCCGAGTCCATGTTATATACGGCATTACAATTTTGCACATATTTGTGAAATTACTGCGCGTGTTACGTCTCAAGTTCTCTTCCGCTTCTTCTCGGTCGGTTCTACCGATTGGTCCGTTGAATTATCGGAAACCAGAAATCTTCCGCTACTCTCTTTTCATCGGTTGAATCATATGAGCTAGTGACGTCGTTCGAAGCAGTTCGTTTTTATTTAAATATTTTTAATTTTTTTTCTTACATTTTCAAGAAACTTTGCCGTACAATTCAACGTTCTAACTTTTACCGCGCGTAAGAAAACATTTTTGGTAACCAATTTCCCGTAGGGCTGATGTTCCTCATAGCGACTATCATAACGTAAGATTCTAATACCGAAAAACTATGAATCACGTAAATAAAAATATTACAAACGTCGCGAAACTTTTCCGATTCATTCTCCTCCGTGGGCGACTGCGGTCGAGACTGCCGTCGTGTATTCCTCGTTTCCTAAACCTAACGCGCGGGGGAAGCGTCCAGGTCGCCAGCGTCAGCAGCCGGCGGTGGCCAGCAGCCAACGGCTGCAGTACCTCGCCGGCTGCCAGCCGCCAGAGTCCGCTTCTCCGTCAGGGTGACATCCACCTTAGACCCGCTACTCCGTGAATTTACTGGCAATACAATAATGACCCGCAATCGTCATCGCACGATGATCGACATTTTCTCCAGTGTGATTTAAAGTAATTTGTAATCTCGCGTTTTACTAATTGAAAATTAGTCGAAACGAAATGATTTTGTACTACTATCGGCGCGTGCAAATCTGTAGTCTGATCGAAATCGAACGATTCGGAAAATTGTGTAAATCTTCTTATGCCGATAGCGCGAGCGGACGGTATCGACCGAGAGCCGATACCGCAACGAGCATTGAGTGGCTTAGGAACGCACTAGGCAGCGGCACCAGACGCAGTAGGTACTGAGCGCTTCACCTAGCCGGTGCCAATGAAATACGGGACGGGTGGCAGATAGGGCCAAATTTCAACTGTAATTGCCGCAGAGTTGCATTCCCGGTCCATTGAATTAGTGGACTGTTCACCTACTTCCGTAAACGCGATGTATTTCTGAAAATTTTCCGGGAAATCTTCGAGACGAAAGTGATTTTAATTTATTATTTGGATATACAATTTACCACTATCGTGACAGTGATTTTGATAACAAGGTTCAGTTTTATAAGTGATATCAGAAGTAGTGAAACCGTATTGTTCAACTTTAGCTCCATGGTTTTTGTCACCTATGCGATAGCGTGGTTTTTGCCGCTCTCTAATATAGGTAAATAATCTATCGTATCTATATTTTCACTTAGACAAATACAATGAAGTATTTTCAGTGACCGCTATTACAATGTACTAATACTAACACATAATCTCTGTATAATCTGCTTTTAGACACCGACGTGAGACGTTGTTTTTGTGGGTATTACCACTGAAATAATAGAAGGACCTTTATTCGGCATTCCGTTTTGAATCGTAACATTCTGAAAAATTCGTCATTCGCTGTTTATCGGCCTCGTTATTACCGTCTAGATATAAATACTAAGATCAAAAGCCTTTTTAATCGTGCTTAACATTAAATGTGTTACATACGATTGAGAGAACCACTTTGCCATAAAATTAGACAAAACAAATATATACCTTATCGTTGTGACGTAGGTATTTATTTTGTCATGTTATTAAGATTGACCGAGCGTAGTAACGTTGCGCTCCGTTTGATCAATTGTAATTTCTCGAAGTGGTATTCACTATTCACAACTCGTGTGTTATAATATGTACGAGTTGAGTTACTGAGTACTATTTTAACCGTTGCGAGTTGTGAGTTGTGAGTTGTGATCTCACGATGCACTTATAAACACTTTCACTTTTCCACTCCGCGCTGGCGCCGGAGCCGGAGAAAATTTGACGAAACTACTTAATACAGTTTTTGTTATTTCGTACATTTCTACCGTTTTAACTAATACATAATATGGTTCTTTATGCCTACGTTATTTTATTTATTTATTCATACATATTATAAAAAAAATAACGTATCCCTAACGCTATAAGGCCAAAGAACCTGTGTTGAGTTGGGATACAATGTAATGGAAAGTGTAAGCCTGTACATACATTTATGAAGTGTCTCGCAGCAGTCTCCTGCAACGGTCTCTTCCCTTAGACAAAATCCAAACTTTTACACTTCTCCTGAAAATAGCTTCATCACTCCCCTGCCCTATTCTAGTAAACAATTCATAGATTCCTCGTATCGTATTATATTGACCCGAGTAGTGAATTGAATGTAACCTACAATTACTGTATCGGCCCCCTGTCTCTTGTCTTTCGTCCCTCGTCCCGAAGTGATTGCAAGTGAAGCATTGACCGACGATTCTGAAGAAACTATCGCCCATGATATTACAGTATAGTTTGAGTGAACTAACAGCTCGAGAGCGAGACTCGCGAGTTTAAAATAACATTGACGTATTCGTATTTCATAAATTTGCTGGAATACAGCGAGTTGAAGCAAACGAGACGGAAGCGACAAATTCTATGAATATTTATGTCAGCTTGCGTTATTGTTCTTCCATGTAAATTAAATTATGTAAACGTATCGGGTTTCGAATATAACTTGCATTATGTATAATATTATGTGGTGATCTGATTATTAACGAAATGTTTTGTTGCAAATAAACAAGCTTCAATTTATTTTATTAAATAACCATCAAAGGCGTTTATGTTCGCATAAATTTTACGTATCTTCGTACCTCGTATACATCACATGGCTATCATTCAGTCATTATTGAAAAAACATATGTGTATATTTGGCGATGAATGAAAAATGATAAAGTAAGCGCTAAAATATTTTCAATCAATAAACCGTAATTACACCCGTATATTATATACCCATAGAGGCAGTAAATGAATGCATATATCTCGACCATAATATTGTACTTGGCTTGGCAAGCCGAGAGGTCGGGTTGGGGCGGGCAGCTTTCGAAAAACTTGGTCATGTCTTGAAAAATGCCTAAACCATAAATCTTAAGCGAAAATGGTTTTTTTTTTTTTTTAAAAAAGAAATATTTGCGTTCTTATGATTTATTTATTTATTTATTCACACTCTTTATCAAAATACAATTCCATATTCACTTTGCCCAGCTAACAAGGGTACATACCCCGTTCCAAGCTAGGCAATTACATTTTTATATATTATAATAGTTAATAAATTAATATAGAGCACAGACAAACAAAATATAAACTTATTCGGATACACATTTTGATTCATATACATACAGACATACACATATATACACACATGTATATATAAATATACACATATATACACATGTACATACACACACACGTACATACACACACACGTACATACACCCATGCGCATACACATACATACATACATTTACCTAAATATTTAATTTTGAGGGCCATTTTCAACGAGTTGTAAATAACTCACTATTAGAAAATGGAATCAAGTTGGGGTAGAGTGTGATTCGAACCACGGACCTTTGGTCTGTGAGTCCGAGACACTAGCCACGGGACCACAACCCGATTTTTTTTTATTCCTGTTTTTTGCCAGTACTCACATGTAAGTTTAAGACCATCTCGCTATGTATTTAACAAAAGTGCGTATAAAGTGAGAGTCACACAGAGACCCGTGGAGCGAGCGATGCTGGGGATTATTAATCTCAGATATATAATATGAAATGAAATCATAAGAACCAAACCAGGAGTACTAGACGCCATTGAAAGAGTTGCAACGTTGAAATGGCACTGGGCTGGTCATGTTGCTCGCAGCTCAGACGATAAATGGACGAAACGCCTCCTATGCTGGCGCCCTCGGACTACTTCCAGAAACCCCGAACGACCCCAGCTCCTCAGAAGAGACGATATTGCGAAGCATTCGGGAACAGCGTGGATACAAATAGCCTTAGACCATTTGGCATGGAGATGGATTGAGGAGGCCAACGTTCAGGAGTGGACGGCTATAGGCTGAAGAAGAAGAAATACACCCGAATTCGGCGAGTACCGCATACTCATACTACTCACTGATCTCCATCGCAAAACATAATTGGTTAACATTAAAGCATTTTAGCCAAATACGACTACACTACGCTCATAAAGTCTTGGAGGACCAATGCCGTAAATCGCAATTTTACGCTAGAGTAATAATATTAAATTTTCTAGCCATTGTTTTATATAAGTATATTATTGACAAATAATAAACGAACATAAAAAAGCAATGGAAATATAAATTGTCTTTGACCCCTGACAACATTTGGTTAAGGAGAATGGAAATCTAATATTGGCCCCTTTAGATCCAAGCAACAGACTTTATTATCTATCTCTTACAAATGTACCTGACTACAATTTACCGGGTGAAATGCCCCTTTATGTATATGAATTAAACAGTAAAAACAGGATTCGTGGTTTTAAAAAAGATATTTATATGGAAATAGGAAAAACTGTATTAATAAGTAGGTACCTATAATTGAATTAAGATTTATTTTATTGCATGTATCCGATGTTATCATATTACCATGAAATTTGTTTTCCAGTTTAATCTGAAACAATAGTATATTATTTAAAATATTTCTAAGTATACAAATAATAATAAAACCCGATGGTTATTGTTTATTTGATTTCATAATAAATGTGGTCAATATTATCTAGTATACATCTAGACTCTAGACTGTAGCGTCCTTCACGCCTTGATACTGCAATTAGTCTCGTTCAAGTTAAACTAGTTGTTTTGTTTTGGTTGACTTCTCGTGTCATTTCCGATGGACTAAAATGTTTAATAAATAAATTTTATTTTATAACGCGATCTCATTTCGGATGGCAATAAATAATAGCGAGAGATCGCAACGTGACCAGCAGAAGAAGATAAAGCCAGATTGTTTCCAGTGTCCTGTGGTCATCCTATTGCGTCTATAGACTCGCGGTTTGATTTTCGGGACAACCGATAAAGATCCGGTCCTGAGGATCCGGATGAGTGACTTCAGAAGTTTGCGGTTTTTCTTGTAAGAATCGTATTTATACGCTACTGTGAAGGAAATAACATTTTGCGCTACCAGTGGGTAACAGATATCCGAACACAAAACCGCGAAGCGCGATCCACGATTCTAAACGTGATATTTTAAGTACAAATTTTGTTTTTTTTATTCGACGCAATAAGTATACTATCAAATGATTCGATTATATCTGCCTCTCGAAAATAGCTCAAATTCCAGATAAAAATCGTAGTATTTTTTGTGACTGTAGACGTTAAATACTAGTACACATAAAAAAAATGTCATAATTATTGTTGAAGAGACGGGTTACGTCTCGAAACCGGTAGACAGATAAGTCGGTGAGTGGTTTTATACACATTTTATTAACATAATATTTATTTTAAAAGTTTTTTTTTCATTTCAAATACCGCAGCTCACGCTGCTATAAAATTACTAAAATCTGTGACATGGTGCAAATGATATGTACAATTTGATCTGCAGTACAGGTTTTGCGGTCAGCTTTCGTATCAGTTCGTCGTGAATTATTTTATTTTTGATAGGATAAATTCCGCCTGACATCGACGATTTGATTTATCGTTTATTAGTGTTTGTTAACAAAACAACCGGGTAAGCTGTTAAAATATTATATTATTGTCGTTAACTTCCTTTTGTATGCAGAATTGATATCGTTCCCAAGGGCAATTTATCTATTTCATACGGAAGAAATGAAAAATATATTTTTTATAACTATCTGGGTCATCTTTATAAGGTTTGCATACTTGTTAGTATTTTTTTAATATTTGGAAATAACAAGAAAACATAACATTATTTCGCTATGATAATAAATAAATACTTACGTAGGTACGAGTAATAAGACGCAATCGATATTAGACTAACATTTTTTTAATAAACGGGCTCAGCGCCACGTAGTGGCATTTATTTAAAAATCCAATTTGACAGTAATTTCAATCAAAGATAATTTGTTTTTCACATCAGATACATTTATTTTATGTATCATATCTTATTCTCTTGTTTCATCATGATTGTGTATGCTTTTTATGACAATTTGACCATCGTGAATATTTTTGGCATTGTCAAGTTTATGAAATGTTGCATTATCGCACGCCGGCCATTTCGACGCCGACCGCGGCGTCCTTTTAAAAGTCACTACGTTGGCGTCGGCGTCGGGGACATCTCGTATAGTGCACATGAATAATAGATATGTACCGAAGGGGGGTTTTCGCTCGCGCTCGGGCTAATTCTGGTTCAGGGAATGCGAGACTTCCAGCATAACAAGTAGGCAGGTAGGCAGTTATACGCGCACACTGGACCGTGCTTCCATAACTTGTGGAATGTTAGAAAGGGAATTTACTTCCCGTACCACTTCTCACCTATTGCATTCACACCTCCGAAAATACTACTATGGATCCTCCGTGATTTTATCAACATTGCATTTAATTAGAGAACCTAAGATTTCGGCGTTTATTAATCAAATAAGAAAATAGTTTAATAACGTGAAAGTTACGATACAATATTTAATATACTGAGTGAGTGCTGAGTACACTGTAAACTGATTAAAAACATAATTTTTCATTATATAATATGTATGTATGTTATTTATGCGCCAATGCGCAGTTGGTAAGACGGCCAACTGTAAATCTGGCGTCGCGGGTTTAATTCCGTCTAGTTGCAAGAAAAAAATCTAAGAATTTTTTTTTTTTCAATTGATCTGTGTTTTTTCATAACTTCCTTCCATATCCTGTTTTTCCCGCCTGCTGACCGATAAATATATTTATCCCGCTTAATATTTTTCTAAAAATAAAAATACATTACTTATAACAATATTTGCAATAATTTTGGAAACTAAATATTCCCTAAAAACTTAACTAGGTACTAAATTTTACCTGTTCTGAAGTAGGTAGTATATTTTATTTCCATATCTAGAATTATTTATTTATTAAATGAAAACAACAGCCATTACAGCATAAAAAATCAGTATTTACAAATATACCAAAAATATAGGCCAATTATAGTTTTCTGTATATTTCTAAATACAATGTAAAAAAAGCATACTTGTGTAGGGCCACTCCGTATCATGCATTATCATCATCATCATCGTCATCAGCATCATCATCATTCGAACCGCACTCTACCTTAACTTGATTTCCATTTTCTAATAGTGAGTTATTTACAACTCGTTAAAATGGCCACCAAAATTGAAATATTTGGGTAAATTATAAGAATGCTAATATGAAGAAATAATAGGATAAAATATAAAAAATAAGGAATAATTTTAAAAATATATATTTATAGATGACAACCATGAAGTTTCGCATAAATAAATTGTCTATGTTTTTATGAATGTATGTATGTATGTGTATGCGCATAAATGTATGTACGTGTGTGTGTATGTACATGTGTATATACATATGTGTATATACACATGTGTGTGTATATGTGTATGTCTGTATGTATATGTATCAAAATGTGTAAACGGATAAGTTTATATTTTGTTTGTCTGTGCTCTATATTAATTTGTTAACTATTATAATATATTAAAATGTAATTGCCTAGCTTGGAACGGGGTATGTACCCTTGTGTTAGCTGGGCAAAGTGAACATGGAATTGTATTTTGATAAAGAGTGTGAATAAATAAATAAATAAATAGAAATCATAATGTACATACTAACTGAATACTCTCTTTTTGAAAATAAATTTCACTATAATAGCGAGGAAATGTGTAAAAAGGGGGTCATAAGTTGTAATGATACATCGTCACCTCAAGACAACAAGGTTCTATCTTAACTTTTTTCGTAAAATGACTTTTGTATGTAATATTTTGCTTCTTAAAAAACCGGTTCTATCTAAACTCAAGAAATATCAATATTGTACCTAAATCAGAAAATATTTCAAGTTAAAAAAAGTTCTATCTTCAAATTGTTAAAATCCTACAGAGCAACAAGGTTCCATTTTGAAGCTTGACAAAATCCCTAAGGTGTGAGTAATGACGGACGTTCTATTGTTTGTCTCTTTCACTAGCGAACATGTACGCATAAGTGTGTTTCACGTAGGTGTCGGTTGCAAAAATGAAACAGATAGTGCTTTTTCATTAGAGTAAGCGAGAAATTATATTATGAGATTATCACGGTAGTCACATCTTGCAAGTTAGTTTGTAAAGATGGCGGATTCTAACGTGTTTGATTTAATGTCTGAGGATTGTTTTTTAATTTTGGATGAAAGTACTGGTGAATTTCGGATTACTTTAAATGATGTACAAGTTCCAGAAACAAGGTGAGTCAATGCATATTTTTATGATAATAAAGTGGACACAAAAATGATTTTATATACAGTTAGTTGACTTTTCCCGCTATACCGAAGTTTCAAAACAATGGGAGTGGAAATTAACAGAAATGGTTAAGTTGTCGTATTTTAATAATGGTTTTTTTTCAGACTAGATGAATTGCAACCCGAACCAAAAGTTTTAACGAGGAAAAGATTATGTAATCCAACAAAATGGAAACGTAATATTCGCAAAAATAAGCATCAAGCCGGTCAAGCCTACCTAACAAGTCGAGGAAAACAAGTAGAACCCAAAAGCAGTATTGTAAATAAGAAAAACTGCTTTATTTCATGCATGTTTAATTGCAGCAGATTTTTGTCCATCTCTCAGCAAAAGGAAATCAATAAAGAATATTACAAAATGTCACAAAATGAAAAATATCTATTTATTATTGGAACCACTGAACGTACCCTAAAAAAAAACTGCACAAATACTACTGATACCAGAAAGTTTTCATTTGTATTTCATTTTAGTGTCAATGGAATACTTCATAGAGTGTGTAAACAGTTTTATTTAAGTACATTACAAATTTCTCAAAAAGTTGTGTATGGGGTTCATAACAGAAAAAACGCCAATACCAATACTCCCCTTCAAGATAAAAGAGGAAAACACAATAATCATCGACGTGTCGAGGAAGATAAAAAACAGTCTGTCCGAGATCATATCAAGTCCTTTCCTACAGTCAACTCACATTATTGCAGATCAACCACTAAAAAACAGTATTTGGAAACCAGTTTAAGCATTTGTAAAATGTTCGAGTTTTACGAGCAAAAATGCAAAGATCAAGGATGTATGCCGGTAAAAATGTCAATGTACTCGAAAATTTTCAATGAAGAATTTAATTACGGGTTTCATATTCTAAAAAAAGACAGATGCGATATGTGTGAAGAGTGGAAAATTGCCAAAAAAGAAAATTTGATGACTGCCAACCTCGATGAAAAATATAGAAAACATGAGAGGGAGAAGGACGCCATGAGGGCTGAAAGAAAAAGAGATAGAGAATCTAAAATTCCAGTTTTATGTTTCGATTTGCAAAACGTAATTACTTGCCCAAAGGCTGATATCAGCTCTTTTTTTTATCAGAGCAAATTAAATGTTTATAATTTGACCGGACATTTTTCTACAACCAAACAGGTTTATTGTTCTGTTTGGAATGAAACTGTCTCAGGAAGAAGTGGAAATGATCTTGCAAGTGCCATAATAACAATTTTAAAAGCTGTTTATGAAGATCATCCAGATTCAAAAGTATTTACACTATGGTCTGACTCGTGTGTACCTCAAAATAGGAATTCTTTGCTGTCTTACGCCATAACAGATTTTCTTAGAAGCAACCCTAGCTTAGAAAGCATTGTAGTGAAATATTCAACTCCGGGGCACTCTGGAATACAAGAAGTAGACTGTGTTCACTTTTGCATTGAAAATATTTTATCCGCAGCAGAATTTTACTCTCCTGTATCTTTAATGAGGATTTTGAAAAGGGTAAATCCAAAAAAACCATACAAAATCATCAATCTACTGAATTATAATGGCGACTTTAAGGATTTTTCCGCATGCTCAAAAATGTTGAACTATGTAAACGTTCCTTATACAAAAATAACGTCAATGAAAATCACTCAATCATTCTTCAATTTATATTACAAAACCAGTCATGGGATGAGTGAGTGGATAACAGCCGATTTACTTCCATCTTTACCAAGACCTCGGAGAAGAAGACAAAGTGGAGATGGGTCTTCAGTGATGTACCCAAGAGATTTGCCAATTCCAAGAGAATTAACCAAAAAGAAAAAATTACAAGAAAACAAAATAAAATCAATAAAATTTATGATGAAATGGATGCCAGCCGATGACAGAATGTATTACTCAGCCTTGTTTAGGCAAATAAAGGCTACAACTCTCCCTGTAGGATAGATCGCCACTAGACTCTGTTCCAACACACTTTGCTGGCTTTATACCTACATTAAAAAACTCGTACACGCACGTCAGAAACAGTTCCTGGCATGGCAATATTCGAGTAATTCTAATAAACTTAGTAATAATTATTATTTTTAGTTAGTTTTTTAAAATATTTTTATTTCTTAATAATATGTTATAATGGTTTTGTTCCTTAACACGTATAATAATATAATATATATAAAAGCACATGCATAGTTTTATTTACGTACAAAAAATAATTTATATTCCTAGTAGCAACAAGGTTCTATCTTGTTGGAACTTTGTAGACCTGGCCAATTTCACTACTTTTGAAAGCAACAAAGTTCTATCTATATTTTTCAAAAAAGTTAAATTAACCAAATTACTTGCTTATCAAAGAAAATAATTTTATAATGTAAGAATACTATTTTTTAAAATATCATGCATTTAAATAAATCATTTTTACTTAAAAACAATTTAATTTTTAAAAAAAAACTTTCTAAAATTCTTAAAATGCTCTTCCTCAACAGTTTTGGTTTTATAAGATGGAACCTTGTTGTCCCGAGGCGACGACATGTTAACGTTGTTTCTTGACTATAGGTTTTTAGTATCTACCTTTCGTTTTCTGTATTTATGTACTGAACGGAATCTCTAGCTATTGTCTAAGGCTTTCAATTAGTACAAATCCCGAGGCAAAATAAATAGAGTATCATTAGTAACTTACTCGCATTAACGCAGCTTTTCTACGCGCATAATTGATCTTCCTAATCTCCTGAAATCCCACGAGAGATTGATGGTGTCACGCGTGTCCACCGAGATTACGACCCCCTTTGCACTAAGAACGTTCAACTTCGGAGCAATCAATGACCTTCCCTAATGTTTGTCAATGATGACATTAAAGCGTTACTAATTCATTATGTTTAATCCATTTTTATACGTTGCAAAGATCTATCTATAAAATAAATTTAACTACATGTATGTAGGGTTTTCATATTAATATAGAAAACAATTATTATTAACATTTCTTATGTTTTCGAAATTGTTTAATTTTAATTTGAATTAAAACAACACCCAGATAAACCAAAAATTTCCCTTACAAAATATTAACTGTATTTTTTTTTAAATACTGAGAAAATAAATAATACATGTTTATGGCTATTAACCTTTTGCACTCCGGAATATTTTTGGTATGACATATCAGCAACTCCAACGCATTTTATACAAACTTGTGCAAAAATGTTAGTGTATTTATAATATTTTTAAAAAATCTAAAGGCAGCAATTTATTTAAATTTATCATTTTTACAAATACGTTTTTTTGTCAATTAAACAACATTTAATCATTTTATTATTTTTAATATTTAAAGCATTATCTTTGCGGTCAATCAGGTTTATTAAATGATATTAAATTGTTGTACATATATAACACTTACCGTCTTTTCTATGGCTATCGGTTTCGAGACCTACCCGTCTCTTCGTCGGGACACCAAATATAGGAACGCGTTTATTAAGTAACATTTAATCAAATTAATACGGCTGTTAAAATATCAAAATCAGACGGCATTGCATCCCCTATGCCGGCGTAGAACATTTTAAGTAACTGAGAAGTATAATTAATTTAAGGTTATCGACCGATTATCGAGACTAAAAGTATTGCACTTTTAGCTATAATTTTATCGATTTTATTGTATACTACTATAAAACGCAAGCAAATAATGAGTATTGATCAATAGAAAACAATAATTGTTTACTTTAACGTCATAAATAAACGTCACATAAACTCACGCATCGAAATATACTAACTTAAAATATAATTTCCGTACAATTTAATTTGTTCGTTATTTGTGAGGAAGGTAATTTTCAGTATCACCTCGCGTCGTGTTGTTCCGTTGTAAAATGTGGAAAGGGTCGCTTTATTGAATGCGTGCGCCCGAGTAATCTGTTAGTTAACAGAACTTATACATATTTTTAATCTCGAGATAAGATAGGTAACTTGTCGCCGATAACCTTCACAGAATAACGTTGCGCCACATAAACCCGCACACCCGGCACCCGCATAATAATACAAGATTGCATAGGAACATAACATAACTGAAATGAAGAAGGGTTTGTAAATAGGCGGAGAGAGATCTCGGACAAGCGACGCATTCATCTCTGACTGAAATAATTCGCATTCCTCTCGAATATTGGCTGCAGCTAGTGTTTTGGCTGGTGGCCGTTCGCGGGTTCCGCAGCTCGTGTGTTGCACTTCTCCCGAGAATTCCCGCATTCTGCACATGCACCAGTATGTGTCTCGATCCCTAATGGCGTTAACAGAATGTCTCGTCTGCGTTACGGTTCCCATTCACTCGGATTTAAGACAGCGCAGTATAATTTCTCGAAACCTTTCTTTCGTTGTATTTTGACATCACCGACCAAAATTAGCATAAGCCAGACTCTTGCGTGCGTGCCTACAACTTTTACATCGGAAATAAGTATAACGGCTTTAATGCATAATTTAAATTTATTTTTAAAACACTAAGACATTTATGTCCGATGCATTATACTCGTAGGTCTAGTTCGTCTAGTATAACCAACGAACTTCAATACCGGGCTTATAAATAAGTAAGTAGTTCATATTGATTAAAATACTCCTTTATCGATATTATAGGTAATTGTTGCATTCTAAAACAACGTTTAAGTATGAAGTATCTAGTGGTATTAGGTACTAAGTATAATTTTATGCAGAAGTACTTATTTTTTTTATGCTCTGTAATTTCTTCCTGACCTTCTATGATGGGAATTTTATATTGTATGTAATTACTTACTAATATACTATAGTAGTTTGGTTTCATGCATCATTCTCTAGCTCTAGTCTAGTACCCGGTACACCTACATCTACGTACACTTACACCGTGGATGTCTCCATGTTCTCCACTCTCCAGCTCACTATCTTCACAGCGTGTATCTTGTGGAGTTCTGGTGGTACGACATTGACTTGTCATGTCTCATTAGCGAACGTTTCTCCTTTAGCGCCAATACACAGACGGGGAGAACCCAACAAACCTTACATCAAAACTAATCACGAACGAATATAACAAACCTTACATCACGAACGAATATAAAATAATTTTAACTACTATCTACCAAAAGTGATTAAAACATTAATGGCTCATGGTGCGTAGAGCATATTTATGTTTGTAAATCGCCGTGATCGTAGAACAACGCCGAATATACAAAAAATGCTACTTTGACATTATTTTATATTTGATCTTGAAAAGGTTTTATAAAGGCTTTATATTCCAGGTTTGAAAAAAATAAAATATATATAACTATTAAAATTTATTTCAACAGAGAGAGAAAACATTTTTGAGAAGAGAATGTGGAAGTCTAGGCATTTACAGGGCTTTGATGAATCTCACCCACGTGATAAAGGTTTCAGCTCTTTCACTTCACAAAAGTAAACAGATGGAAGAGTTAAGGAAATGTGGAAGTTCAAACATGGGCAGAATGGTTAATGTTAAACAGTGTGTAAAGTGGCCACTTAAACCAGCCAATGACAGGTCATAAGCCCTATAAATGCCTAGACTTCCATATTCCCTTCTCAAAAATGTTTTCCCTCTCTGTTGAAATAAATGTAAATATGAATAACTCCCTAGGGAGGAAATCCAGCCAGTCTGCAAGCATTAGGAGATACTCAAACATTGTTATATATAACTAACCCAAGTATCGAAGGATACCTTTTGTACTTATTGAGTTGTGACTTATGACAAAAGGTGTCTAAAAATAACTAAACCTCTCTCATGTAAAGTTGAATAAAATCACCCGCGTCGTTGTTCTACGATTACGACGAAATGTACACAGTTGTAATTGGGACCTAATTAATTTTGTTTTGGGAATGTTATCAAAGTCTTTATGGCTTCCTTCGGGATGTATTGACTTTTGACTATGTAAAATAAATGTTTTCCGATGAAATGAACGGAAGATAAGATTTACTTCTAATAGTGGATTGTATGCAGACCGTAACGCAAAAAATGTAACGTTCTCCAATGTAATGATCTCTTTATGTACGTCACTAGCAATCAGACTGTTTTTGTAGTCAATTATTAGTATGCAGACTTAGCTGTATATTATACCAAGTCCAACATGGGGATTGTGCAAAACACACGAAGTTATTACAAAAGTGACTAGACACAAAAAATATCTACTTAAAAAAATCTGTCTGTATCTACATAGGAAAAAAAAACTATTCGACGGAATAGGCACATTACATTTACTATAGAGAAATAATTGTCGCAATAAAATACGCTTGCAGGTTATCTATGGTGTAAATACGAGCACACAACAAAAAATTGCAATCATAAAATGGCCACGCAAAAACATAATTGAAATGGACAAACAGTAAACACACCAGGATGTTTATTGAAACTCCATTTTTAGTCTGCTACTTTTTTATGGACTCAAGTTTAATTAATGCTTACGTGATCTTCCTTCGTGATTACACACAAGTTTAACATGTTTACTGCCATATTGCAATATTTATTTTAATGTGAGTTTCTTTACCAAACGAATATTCTGAATAGAGTACACAATCCTACCTAGTTGATGCTAGCTGACAGCTGACACATTTTGAAATATACGCAATTTATTTAAAGTACCTATCAATTTATTTCTGTTTCACGTTTTTCGTTGTCATGGACGAACATTGTTTTCAAGATATACGTGTATGAGGAGTAGACAGATACTTTGTTTTAGGTATTCTTTTCTTGGACATGGTTAGATTAGTTGGAATTGGCTTATTATAATGTTCATGTAGAGATAACGCGACTCGCATTCAGTATGACTTACTCCGCTACAAGGTCAGAATTCAGCATTCTTTCAGTCTCTAACCTTTGATCGCCGACCTACGTAAAGTGATAAGATTATTACGTAACCTGCTCGCTCCCAGATATTGACCAAAACATGATCTCCCACGCCCTCGTCATATTGACCAAGGTGTACATCTTGTATAGGTAAACATGCCAATCGGTAGCTTTTGTTTTTGTTGGACAACAAAGGTTTGGAAATAACAACTAACCGATCCGGACTTGTTTCTATAGTACCTACTCAAAATTATTCCATTAAGCAACATATTTTTATACCTAATTTAGATGTAAATATTTTTTACTTCTTCGCTAATGTTTTGCGCATAAAATCTTATCTTTGCAATGTCTTATCGGTGTTTCTCATTTGCCGGAGCCTTTTCTTATCGCCTCGGATGATTATATAGTTGTCCACGGATTAAATCTATGTATTTTCACGTGACGGTTGTTCTCGTATTTACCGCTTCGGGCGGAATACTCACAACTCACCTGACGTCATGCCTCAGGATGTCTTAATTGTCTATAGTCGACCGTTGCTGATCTCACTTATGCACAGAACCCACTCGGAATGGTAATGAAGCCTATTTGATCTGATAACGGGTTCATTGCATACTGTAACATAGACTTAGAGCTAGAAAAGTGGTTTACTTCATTAACGTATTTGATGAAATGTGATTGTATGCATTTTCCATTCGACGTTTTTAACCAATATTCAATATTTTTCCAAAAGGATATTCATATTTCAACTTCATCGCTTTAAATTGTTAACTAGATGCTAGAGATTTTTTTAATCCTCGGCTTTACTTTTCTCTTGTCGTGCGTCGGGAGCGATCGAACTAACATAAACACGTTCCGCTGATTCCGACTTATAAAACCTTCCGTGTGTCTATTAATCTGTTGATCCGCGCGATCGCCGAATGTTTGGAGCCAATAATTCGAGATGGAATTGCTATTTATGTTGGGGCGATCGTTGGCTTCTGCGAACAATCCAGTCGCAGGTGTTGCGCGGGCGGCCGGAGCCGCCATGTCCCTTCTCCGTTTACCGCCAAAAATAACTCAGCGCCAATGTATTTCGGGTCATTTCGGTAATCCGTCTTATTCTCGGCGGATTTACCTGGACTCCGAATCTGGGACATTGTATTTTAGGTGTGCCTTCCCTGTAACTCATTCATCTCGTTCTCCGTAACTTGTCTATTATTCCACGTTCAACTCGTTTGTATAATTGATTGTTTTGTTTGGCAAACGGTAAAGAGAGGAGAGACGAAGATTTCCATCGTGCTTAACAGTTTTTGAGACCATTTTCAACTGATCATTACGTAAAAAGTGATTAGTAAGATGCTGAAACACAATTTATTCTTAGATAGTATTATTTGCTCAGTATAAAGCTCAGTTCCTCTGAATAAAACATTGTTGAACGTCTATTTTAAATACATGATTTAATTTGTAATTAAATCCTGCGATGAAACTAAATATAAAATGCTTTCGCAGATTTACATGTACCCATCTGCAGGTACTATTAAATGCCTACTCTAGATTTTTTTGTTACTGTTTTGACTGCTGGTTTTCTTCTCTCACTTCGCCAGTATGTAAATTGTATTTTGTGGTACGTATTTTTTACACCTCCACAAATCAAGAAACGGTGGGGAATTCGGCACATATCACAGACACTCGAACCTGAAAGAATGAAATTTTATAGTAATTGTGATTTCTCCAGTATGCAACCAGCAATTCCTGTCTACGGAGAAGTATCTTAGGGACGGAAGAAGATTAGTCATCCAGTATTCATATAGACTTGCATTTACATCGGCGTCTATGCAAATATCGACTGCTGAGAACGTCACTTCTTTGACTCCAATCAAGCTGAAGCTATCATTATTCTCACCCATGATCGCCTGCTCCGATAAATGGAGTGACCTATCTTTCAAAGCCTCGCGAGATCGATCGATCACGGAGCCGAGACGTTGAGCAATTTTTAATTGTATCTACAACATCTCGGTACCTCTTCTCGAATCATCGTGTCGGTGACGCGATAGTTGCCCGTGGTTAATTGACCCTAGCTGAAGACTTGCGTAACACGGAGAATGGAAGCATAACTCTGTAGACAATGGAGTGGCGACTTCAAGGTCTCAGTCCTCCACAATACTCAATTTACAATTTTCTGACGTGCCCTTTATGCAGGGGCATATGGATCGATAGATCTTAACAAAAATGTGCGGCATAGATTAAAGGAAGAGTTGAGATGTGTGTTTGCCAGGACAAAGGCGCTCGGGAATCTATTTTCCACACACAACTTTTCTTACAGACTTGAAATATTTCTAATGCCCTAGAGTGACAACTCCACGCACGTTTTCTAACGGTCGTTCATTCGCGACATGTCAAAATAAATTAATAGACAGGTAGAACGGACTATATTATACACGACCGGGGTATGTAAGGCTGCACGCGATATAACTGCATATATTACTATTAATTATTACCTTTCATTAGAAAACTTTCTACTTCAACATTTTTCTCAAATATTTTTTAATTAATCTAAATTTAAATATTTTTTTATTTTTGGCAAGGCGGTTCATTAGCAAATCGGTCATTTTTTTTAATGTGTCGATGCATAATACCCCTCCCCATAAAAAAACCTTTTTAGTACTTCAAAAAATGTGAAAATTTAAATAGAGAAAAACAAATCGTTCTGTGTTAAGAAACCGCTTTGTCTCCTCTAATTTCCGCATGAATGTAATTATTGAACTCTATAAAGATTCGTAACCATTCATCTCACAGACCGCGCAAAACAAAAGCGTGTAACTTTTATATTGAGAGACAGAAAGTTCATATTTGAAGTACGTTTAAATGTATTTTGCTTATTTTAATTTTATTCAATTTATAATAAATAAACAACGCCGAATATTTTAAGTATATTTTATTGTACCTCATATTCTAAAAATCCTAAAATCATCAAAATAACATGTTCATCTGAAGGGCGAATGTTTATGAAGACTGTAACTCACAAGTATGGTTAAAATTTACAGACCAGTACCAATTATTATGTTTTACCACCTACTCCCATGTTCAATTCCTATTATTTTGATGGTAAAGATTGTAGTTCGAGTTTTGTAAAAACGGTCTTCAGGACTGGGAGTTAATTAATTTGCATAACCTTCTAGCAGCCACTACTGTGGCTCGCCATTTTATTAGACTCAATGTGAAAAAAATATCATTTCTCCACACATTAAAGTTGATCTTGCGGGGCTTAGTTTTTTAATATTTATGGCCTCGTTTTATATTTGGAACTTGGATAAATAAAATACGCGTTTTTTTATTAATAAAGGTGTATGGACAAAATATAACAGTTATCTTTTAAAAATATTTTTTTATCACATTGTTCGGTAACCTTTTGCTGCATTTACGACTTGTGTTCGTCCCGACGTACTCGAGATACAGGTTTTTACTGTATTTTGCAGTTTTTGACTTTGACTCCGGACAAATATAATTATTATTATCAATTGTTGCTTGGTTATTACTACACTTTTGGACATTTTATTTTTGAGAACCTCTCAACTATAGGATTTAATTTCAAAGAATCCCCTGGTAGATCCAAAACATTTTTTTTTACTTAGTGAATATTTTTTGATGCACTTGATCTTGCGGCATGGTGCTCCATCATGCATAAAAAAGCAATTTTAGTTTTCTATCTTAGAGAATTTTCCGGTTTAGTGGTTATTTATTATCTAAAAACACTGTTTTAAACCTTTCATAATTTATTTTATTATAACCGTCAATAAAGAAGCGCGTAGTAGCTCAGAACAGTCGGTAATAAAATAAGTCAACAAAGTTTTTTTATTTCAATTATGCATATAGTATATATGTGTTTATCGGTTTTGCCAGGGTGAAAAAATCGTTTTATGCATTTGGGACAAGACAGGCATTTTTCTCGAAGATTTGTACTATCAATTCACTAAGTCTAACAATATGGCAAGCCACCGTATAGTGTATATCATGGCGCATGGCGTCACGATTAAGTGATGAATAAATCAAAAATAATTGTTAGGGTCCTCGGGAAGTGATGACAATACAGTGGGTCAACTTCGTGCGTCGTACTACTTACTACAAGTTACTACCCACTGCCCGTTACTTAGTGAATTTGTCTTGTTTCATAATCAATAATGTTACGATATAATTTATCATCGCACACCTTTAACTTTAAACCTTCATTTAATCGACAATGAACGTGAAAACACCCCCGAATTGAACGTGCCGACCTTGATTACTGCTACAATCGACGATTGTATTGAATGTTGTGTGGTCCTTCTTGCTAGAATTTTTTAAGATTGCTGCGTTATTGGGTTAGATGTGTTCTATTGATTCTCGTAAAATCAATTTCGATGGTTATTTTTAAATAAGATTAAAGCAATTGCAACAAAACTAACTGCGATCTTACATGTTCAGTACTTGATACAACAGATAAAATTAAATATCTCGGTGTATACATAGACCAAAACTTAAAATTGAAAGACCATATAAGTGAACTAGTTAAACAAATTAGAAAATGTATATAAATATTTATTAGATTAAGGAATATTTTTAAAATCAATCATTTAAAAATAGCTTATTACTCAATTGTACAATATTTGCTACAATATGGTATTGTAGGGTGGGGTGGTTCATACGCCAATATATTAAACAGTCTTAAAATAGTACAAAGATGAATTATTAAAGTACTTCTAAAGAAACCCTCGACATTCAATACGGAAAGTCTATTCTAGTAACATTTAAGGTTCATACAGTAGACACTATATAAAATAAATTCTATTTTACAAATATATAAAAAAAATGAGATGAATAAGTCACTCAGATACCAACATAATATTAAAATTCCTAAATTCCACACAAGTCATGGAAAAAATCTTTGTCTTCAAGGGTGTAAGAAATTATAATAATCTTCCCAGTTAACTAAAAACTATTAAAAATAATATATCAAGAAATAAATTTAAAGTAAATCTAAAGAAATTTTTTGAACACGTGTAAAAACAACATTAAATTTTAATTAGTATGAATGAATTATTGTTTTTTGTTTTTCATTATATATCCTATGTTTTTATTTTTTTCTCATGTACTAAACAATAAACAACTACAACAGTGTAAGTCACTCTCCAAGCACAAGAGTTATACCCGTATGCAGAGACAAAACTTAAGGTGAGGAAAGTACATTCTAATCTCAAATGCGGAGAATAACCTGAAGGTGGAGACAATAGAATGTACTTTCCTCACCTTAAGTTTTGTCTCTGCATACGGGTATTAGTCTCTTTTTTGGAGAGTTACAGTGATAACATTTACTAAATGTGTAAAAGTAGATATGTAAAGAATTTTAAAAAAAACATGTACCTTTTATGAAATTTATAAATAAAAAAATTAAAATTAAAAGATGAATCGCCTTCCAGATATATGTAGGTTATTGATACCTACGTTATTGATACCCTTAGTTTATAATGTATACTATTGGGGGCTTAAGTTCTCACTGTATTTGTTCGACGTCTCTCTGCTACAATTCTTACTGCACCCAATTTCCTTGCTTCTGAATCGCAACTAATGCTTTTAAACGTTTTGCCACTGTGGGTATTCTTCGAGTAATGCTTCCAAGTCTTCGTCTTCAAACTTTTCGGTGCGCCAGTGAGTGTTCTTTAACTTCAACGTCACCATCATTATTTTTAATGCATCGAAATCAATCTCTTCGTGTTGTTTCCAACAGAGCATGATCGTCGTAAGTCTCCACAAGAATTAGGAAGTTCACTGGTTTTAGTTGTATATTTTTATTTGTTAATAGACTATTAAACTAACTTATACTCAAGTAAACTAAGCTATTTTTTTTATCGTATCATTAGCGCTATGCTTTTTTAAAGTTCTGTATTTCTGAAATTACACCGCGTGTGACATCTTCTGCTCAGTTCTGCCGATTTATTTATTTATGTTTTATTAAGTTAGTTCATAACATCTTAAGAATTATGATATTCTGTTATTCTCCTCATTGGTAATCTTATCTTTTATATACCCCTTGTTGTAAATGTATGACATTGTTGGTTAAATTTTATTATTGTTTTTATTTTGTTCCTCCCCTTAATTATTGTATGTATAAAAATTGCTACATTAATTTAATTTAGTGCTTTACTGTGAGCAAGCCAACTTCTTGGTGCATTCTTTCTACATTAGAACAGATATTTCTTTTGAGTAAAATCCTCATCGCCTTATTTTTAAGAATTTGTATATTTTTAATTTCTCCTTCATTACATAAAAAAATAATGGAAGAACAGTAATTTATGTGGGGACATATTATTGTTTTATATATAAAAACACTACTCTAAATATCTATTACGTTTCACAATCTTCCCATTTTTTTTTTTTTCTTTTTTTTTTGTTACATATTGAGAATGTGTTTTAAAATTCAAATGTCTATCCAAGTAAACCCCGAGATACTTTATTTCGTCCACAGAATTTATATTGGTCAGTTGGTCGATTGGTCCGTTGACGATTGGTCCGCTGACTTACCGTAAAATCTTCCACAACTCTCTTATCATTGGTTGATTCATATGAACTAGCGACGTCGTTTAAAGTAGTTCGTTTTTAATAAAAACATTTTTTTCATACTTTTTTAAGAAACTTTGCCGTACAATTTAATGCTCTATCTTTTAACGCACATTAGAAAACATTTTTTGTATTCAATTTCCCGGAGGGCTGAACTTCCTCATTCTATGTGCTTCAGCCAATTTTTTTTTTAAAGTAGATAATGCAGTAAAATTCTTCGCCAATACTTTTTAATTTATTTTTTTTATTAAAATAAATATTTGCGTTCTTATGATTAACCCAAATATTTAATTTTAAGGTGCCATTTTCAACTAATTGTTAATAACTCACTATTAGAAAATGGAATCAAGTTGGGATAGAGTGGGATTCGCACCACGGACCTTTGGTCCGTAAGTCCGAGACACTAGCCACGGGACCACTACCCGATTCAATGATTTTCTTTATGATAGAAAAATCACTTTATTTAATTAGATTTTATATATATATTTATATTTTAACATTTCCCATTGCGTAAAATAAGGAAACAATTTTTGGGTGCCGTAAACCGGGAGTGACTTTTACAATTTGACGTGTCTTTTTTTTGTTGATAAATATTCCTAAAATTACAAAATGTATAGTGTTTTCAATCGTCATATTAAAAAAGGTTTCTTCTTAAAATAACTTCTTTATTATTGACAGCTTTTTACTTCCTTTTTATTCTTTATTTAAAAAAATGTTGTAGATAAAATCTGCTTGCATAAAATAAATAACTAATCCAGGGGGAAAAAAAGGCTAGTTATTTAATTTATAATATGTTTAAATATTATTTTCTTAAACTTAATATCGTACATTAATATAAACTTGATATCGATTACACGAGTATAATATGCTATCGAGTACCTCATTCAATATTTTTTTGAAATATAAGCAAATCAGAGTACAGAACAAATCTCAAAATCATGATCCTATAATAAAAATACAAATCTTGGCCGTAATATTTTCGGGTCAGATAATATCTGTTGACTGAACTCATGTTTAAATTCCACACAAGTCATGGTCAAAATAGCTTTGTCTTTAAAGGTGTCAAAAATTACAATAATCTCCTCAATGAAGTAAAAACTATTAAAACTAATATATCAATAAAAAAATTCAAAGTAAAATCACGAGTTAATTGCACATCACTTTTAGCCCGTGGGATAGGTGGGTCGGGTGGTGGATGCCGTAGATGGTAGTACACAGAGTTTTTAACCAGGGTAGGAAGCAGGGGCGTACGGTGGGGATTTTAAATAAGGAAGCAATTAATAAAATGGTAATTTGTACATAATAATATACACTGCCATTATGAATTAAAGACAAACTAAATACTCGGTATATACATATGATCAGAAATAATAACAATAATTTTATATATCTAGTAAAAAATTGTAATAATAAATCAACCAACTTCACTATATTATATACTAAAGTCAATAACTGCTAAGTATTTTGTGGGGTTAAATTTTATTTTACAAAAATGCAAGTAAACCAAAATAAATATTATCTTGTTAAAATTCATAACTATTTAACGAAAAAGAATTGGTCATTATTTGAACGCCAAAAATCAATATAGTAGATTGTAAACTTTTTTCTTAAAGCAAATAAACGTAATCATTAATGTAATGTTTGAATTAAGTTCTACATTTTATTTTGTATTCTACTCCATCACAAAATAATTATTATAATATTATGTTCAGTGCCAAAATACTAAAATCGCATAAGTGCTGCGTGGCGCGGTGTGGCGCGGCGTTGCATCCGCATCGCGTCAAAATAGCTTAATTATGTTAAAAATAATAATTATCTTTAATAATTTATGTTATAGCTTAATTTTAAGATGTATTTTTTTAAAGTGTATTTTTGTAATTAAAATGCTATGTAAATATATATAGAAAAAAAACTGCATGAAAAATGTACGAAAAATAATGTAATGCTATGTTTCTATAAAAAAAGGTTTCAAGTAAAACATTTCAATTGTATTCTCTATTTTTTTTAAAAGAAGATAATTCTAGTTCTAGTAATATTCAATTTCTAACAATATCTTATTTACGTTTTCATTACCTTCATACCTGCCCTTATCGGCAAATTATTTCAACAAATTTTAATTCAATACTTAGTCTTCATGAACCCAGAAACCTAAGTTTAGTCTAAATTTTAAATGGCGTAATCTGCCGGTCTAAAAGTAATTATATTTTAGTTACATAAATTTTTTAAGTATATTTTTTAATCTTTAAAAAATATTGTGTTTATCTAATTCATGTTTTTTATTTTTTTATTATTGCGCAATTAAAAATAAACATTCGTTTTAAAGTTGCAAAATCGTATGATTTCCTCATTTTGCGAGCGTTTTACCAGACTACAGCCATAAGGATGAAATAATCGATAATTTGAAAGCCCCAGTTGGAGGTTGGGGGGTGTATAGATACAATTCTTGTATTTATTTCTTGGTCTCGCACTCCGCACAATGATGGTGCAGAAACGTGACCTGGATGGTCGTGCCCGTGGAACGAGATTCAATTAATAATAGGACGAAAAAACTTGTTCCGTCCGCCGCGCGCCGGCGCGCCTCGCCTCACTAACCGGGACCTTATTACGGAATGTGATTCAAATATAACGAACTTCTCCAATAATCTGACTAGCAATGCGAACAAAGGATAGGTCAACAGGCGTTTGAATTTTAAGTACCATAGTCCGTAGGAACTACCTTTTAGTATAAGTCAAACGGAAGCAGGACTATATTGTCCCGTCACAGCATCGGATCTATTGTCCTAGTGTGAACAGAAACTTAGAGGACAGGATCACAACACATTTAGAGACAGACGGGCAAGCTATATCCACGGGACAATTAATTACCCGCACCATCGCGCGCGGTCGAATTGTCTTTGAGCGAAGGCGCACAGGCAGGGCAGTAGGACAATAGTCGCTTCCGCGCAAACAATGGTCTATGGAAATCCACATTTTTCTTATTATTATTTAGTTCGCCCTCCAACAATTCCAATACATCTTGGTATAAATGAAATAATACTTTTCGCGAATTCGATGGTAACACGCATGCATTAATTTTTGCCGCGTTGAACTACGGTTGAATTGTCCTCTCCCGTGCGGTCGAGGCTGTTCACGAAGCTGGTATTGGACAATATTGTCCTGTTTATTGTATTGCCCTCGTGTGATCCCGGCTTTGGTTCGCATATCTTGCGAAGAGTTGGATTTATTTACCACGTTGATCACGTTCCGTAATAAGGTTCCTGGCGGACAATTATTACAATAATGCCACCGATATTTTGAGACCGCATTCGATACATTACTTCATTATTAATATGTCGTCCACGCGGAGCCAGGACAGAGCCAGGCCAGCGTGCATCCGTGAGCCGGAATACGTCAGTCCCATACCGAGAGATTAGATTATAATCTCGATTTCGTAGATTCTGCCTTTCAATTCTTATATCATTTATTTACTGCTAGTAAAAAACCCTACAGTTAATTTTCTGAACCTTATCCTTAGGTATCAGACAAAACTATTTTAATTAAAAATATCATGATTTTAAATGGATATTTAATGCATTTGCATCCTTCATTGTCTTACGTTATTTAAACTCAATTTCTGTTGAATAAATATGCAGTTTTATTTAATTTACTTGTTACCTAATATGTTTATCGTTTATTTTAATAATCTCCACAATTAAAATGTCACACCGATCTGTGTAAAAATAAGCCAATTAAACTTAACTAAAATTGTAAACTATCTTCCTCGGCACTGGTTTTACCAGTGAGGAATACATTGTTAATGAATTTATATAATGTGTTCTTGTGAAATATTAAATAAATAATCTTACCCACATGATAAAGATTTCAGCTCTTTTACTTCACAAAAGTCAACAGATGGAAGAATTAAGGAAATTTGGATGTTTAAATTGGTAAATGTTACGCAATGTCTAAAGTGGCCACTTAAACCAGCCAACGGCAGGTCATAAGGCCTGTAAATGCCTAGAATTCCATATTTATTTATTTAACTTTTTGTACATGATGTTATTTGTACATTGGCGGGCTTATTGCCAAATGGCAATTTCTTCCAACCAACCAATAAAATAAAAGTTTTATTTATATAATTCAAGTTACATAACATATTCAATAGAAAAAAAAGATTAAAAATCTAAAGATATATAAAAATAGAAATAAACGTATTTGTTTATAAATTACCTTAAATCAGAACTATTACTCAATGGGAAAAAGGAAAAAAGAGGAAAGAAGAAAAAGGAAAGGAGGAGAGATTACGGAGGAGAAAGGAGATGTTTCTTCAGACGTGATTTAAACAGAGATAATGTAGTAACATCTTTGATGGTGTATGGGAGATGATTCCACAGTCGAGCCGCATGGACACTATATGAGTTACTATATATTCCCTTCTCAAAAATGTTTTCCCTTTGTTACAACAAATTTAGATCTAAATGTGAGCGTGATTATGGGTTGGTTGACATTTACGCAATCTTACTGCGGAAAATAACACCTATCTAATATAACCGATCTTATCTTTGTCGGCCTCCTGGTATAATGGTCAGCGCGTTTGCCTGCCATTCAAGAGGTCTCGGGTTCGATTCCCGAGATGGTTGATATGAAATATTTATTTAAAAGGGGCTTTTCACACTAGAATATTTCATAGTCCTAGGACTGGTACCTGAAGCGTAAGACTGATCATCTTACCTTCATGAAACAGAAATGATCAAGATACGCTGCGATTGGTGTACCACTGCAGTGCCCTATGCACCATTAGGTGCGGAAAGGGAATGGTAATGATGATTATGAATATTACCCATACCGACAATGTATTAAATTAGTTTCTTAAAATTTACTTTGTAATATTGAGTTTTCCCTACTTAGTTATCTTAGCAAAACGTAATTTTTTGTTTATATATTTTATGGTTAAAAAGGTTTCAGAAAACAATCCTTTTTTTTTTTCTCATAAAAGTTTATTGAATGAAGTTGAGAATGAAAATAATGATAATGCAGTTTTAGCTGAATGCTTTTCAACTCGTGTTTAGTTCATGAGAAAAAATGTGGTCATATATCAGGGGTTATTTTTTATAAAATTGGCATAACATACTATATTATAAATTAATGAAACTGTTGGATTGTTTTGAACACAATATTTATTGTAAAATACAGAAAACATGTTTTACAATATCTTGTTCTAAACAGTCTTAATGTTTCGTTAATTTTTAACATTTTTGTTTTAATGTTTTTTGCGATTAATGAAAAAATATTTGAATTTGAGTTATGCAGTTTTTGTTAAAAAAGCTCTCGTGTATCCTATAGGATACATTGCCATGAAAAGAAGAAAAGGGTGCGTAGTAATTTTTATCAAACTTTAAACATATACTGTGCCTAATGAATGTTTTTTATGTGAGTAGAAATGTATCCCTCCTTTAATTTGTATGTAAACATAACATTGTGATTGATACCTTTTAGGAAAAATTCTAGATGTGGCGATAAATCCCCTAGCACTTCATTGTGATGTACGGAGAAGCGTAGACGTATTTATACTGAATTGAAATAAATACCTATTCGAACTGTGAACATATTTACTTGTGATCACTCCATGTAAGTTGGACTCTCGCTCGTACCGCGCGATGTACATCTTTATATTCACGAGTTCAACAAAGGGTATTTAAGATTCAGGAAGTCTGCGGAAACCTAGCCTTTCGGAAAATGGATTTCATTATCTCAGCGTAGTTATAGTATAAAGTCTCCCTTCGAACCTAAAATATGACGGTCCTGTTCACCGCGATTGCCCTTGAAACTTCATGTTTTACCACATCAAGTCCACTAGTGGCATTGTAAAATTATGTTTACCTTGTATTCTTTTTGTAAGTTATACGCAAATATCTGACAAGAGCCAAGAATATAAATTATTGTGGTTTATAGCTTGCAGGTAAGTATTGTTATCATGATTGAGTTTTTGCGTCCATTTTTATTCCTCGGCCCGATAGAAGTACGTGCTTCTAACATTGAAATTGTTTATTTCTTTGAAATATATTAAATCTTTATATTTTTTAAACAAAATGTTTCGAGAAGTTTTTACTTTTAGAACGGGTATTTTTGTACCTAGTGAAGCTGCTACGAATATTTCCTCGCAATTTCACATATAAGTTTGTTTTTATGGACTTACCTGCTTTATACTATAAGCACTTATTTTTACATTTTATTTTTTTGTATTGAAAGTAAATTATATTATAAATCCTGTATTAATTTCGATACTGAAATTGAAAAGATAAAATATTTGCTATGCAATAATATAAAATTGTACGATACAAAATCGTTCATCTAGACCAGTCTTTCTCAGTGGGCGATAACGCCCCGTTGTGGGCGCTGAAGGCCTTCAGGGGGGGCGGACGAAGGCCCAAAAAAATTAAGACAGCCAAGGGGGGCGATGGCTGATTTCAAAGCAAAAAAAAATATCTTCCTCATATTTCAAACTAAAGTTAATTTTGTTCTTATTCCTACCCTGTTTTTGTTTTATTTATTACGGCTTTTTTAACCCGTGTGCCGTGTTTATAGCAAAAAAGTTCTAACAAGTTTTCGTTAAACTGATATGATATTACGAATGTGCATCAGATTCATTCTTCACATAAGATAACGAGTGGAGGCGTATAAAAAAAGAAAAAGATTTAAAGTTCTTTGTTTTAATTTTAATAGAAATTCTTCTAAATATGATTAGGTAGGTGTGCGTTTTTTAAATTGCTCTTACAAGAAAGGTTCCTTTAAAATGTAAGTTTGAACTCAGAAATAGGATATGAAACTCTTAAAAATTATAATTGCAATGACTTTTTTAGAACCTATTATGATCTAGAATGTTATGAAATTTTTGAAAAAAACGACATATATGTATTTTTACGGAATAAAGTTACAATTTTCTCTATGCAATTAAAATTTTACACTTCCTTATAATTTATAAAAATAAATTATAGCGAGTACCTTACTTTGGCCTCTTGTCTTCAGCGAAGCCTTATTATCTTCTATGTCTTAGATAAAATATAGATATGTTGTGTAACACAATAGACACGTATAAATTGTATTAGGTTTTTATGAATGTTACACAATTGGTTAGAGTAATTAGGTAGATGTGAATGATTACTTTTGACTGACGTTACGTGAGCTCTGCTGAGGAGAGCTAGATCTGCGCCTCTCATTAATATGTCAGAAGTACTGTTAGGATTTTTGAGTAAATTCGTTTCGCCGTCGGCGCTGATGGAGCGTCTGTTACACACTAATCTAGTCGATGCCATTTGAATAGAAATTCACTCACCTCTAAAAATCGGCCCAAAAATAGTAATTCGCTTACTTAAATACAATATGACCTCTTTTAGATCGCCGTATATTTAGACATAATATATATTATGTACAGTGCGTTCGAATGTTTAATAACCCTCAGTTAATGTGTTAGTGCCAGTTAACCAAGTAAACATACAAATCTCGTTTGTGTTAATAAGCACACTAACGTGAAATATGAAAACTTATTGTTACGCACCCATAAAGCGGAGATTATTAAAGATTTTAATGGACTGCACACGCATACTATGAACAATAACTACGGTTTACTAATTCTAATAAATACAATCTAAGTAAGAGTATTATTGCCTAACAATTGTTAATTGCTTTTATTTTGATACCGATAATGTACTTAATCGATATCTTACACCACTGTGGAAAATTTTTATTGACTGTTTTCACAATTTTCTTTCATATGTATTCTTATTTTTATACAATATGTGTAAAAACTGTCGTTTTTTTCCCAAATAAAAATAAATAAATAAATTACAGGTATGTTTCTGCTGGGTGTGGTCAAACCCTTAGGTATTCTCAAGTACGTAGATTAATTTATGTTAAATTATCGATTCTCCGCGTCCAGGCGGATGAAGAATACAGCTATGTGTGGATAAAATCAGAATCCTAGACGTGTGTTTTTTTATCGATTCCTACTCTCGGGTAAAAATCCTGAAACAGGAAATCGAATGGATATAAATACATAAATCCGCTTCGAAGTGTGGTTGTTGGTACATTCTTCTACCATGCTTGAGGTCCTGGGTTTGATTCCTGGCAGAGTGGACGTAAAATATTGGTTTTAAAGGTGGTTTTGCACCGCTATTTTTAATTGTTTCTGGACTTGAACCTGAAGTGTGAAACTGATCACCCCGCCTTCACCTAACAGATGATCGAGATACACTGCACTTGATGAAAAGGGAAATGATGAATAACTATCAATTATTGCTAATTAGTGAAAACAACTGTCTCCTTCCTATAGAGTCATACGAGGGTAACTACTCATGTTTTATAAAAAACCGAAATGTAATCGACCCGATAGGAACAATTCTCTTGCTTTTTTAGTTCTGTACAGAAAAATAAACATGTTTTCTTATTACCCATTTTTTTAGTAACTACAAACATATAATATAATTAAAATTCGTCGTTAAAATGAATACAAGTATGTATGTTTTGAGAGATTTACGATTTTCTAAACCGTTTGATACTTTTTTGCTTCTGAATGAACAGAAATAATATTATGTATTTTAAAAGACTTAAAATGACTTGACACAACGAGCTTTGACAGTTATTCGATTGAATATATTTATATACTTTCGATTCGATTTTGATTGTTTCGACCTTCAGACAATCGTTTACCTGATTTTTTTTAGTTTTTATTAAAGTTTACTATTCTTACCCAGTAGCTATATGCATTCTGAATTTCCCGGAAACATTTTTATCAAAATGATTAGAAAATATCTTATTTATGAGAAACATTTTTATCCAGTGTAATTAATTTTAATTAATCAGTCAAATGGACAATATTGGCTTTTGTGAGTCATTTTTTGGGTCATTAATAAAATAGAGATTTTCGCCGAAGAATACTTGCTCTCAAAAAACACCAGCGTAATATTTGCATAATTATAAAGAAACTCTATATATACACATTTGTACGCATCAGCATGTTTTGATGATACTTGATCTTTTTATCGATTGCATTAAAAGTATCAATTGCGTCTACGAGAGAAATTGGCGCACCCAGTGAACTGTGAAATAAAGCTTTACGTCTGTAATGACTGTAATGAGCCTTACCCAACTGGCCGGAATATTTATTTTCCGATTCAACTGTAACTTCCGCGTTTCGCCGCCTATTGTCGTTCGCAACTGACATTTCCAGTGCCGTGATTATGAACGTTATCTTCATCTGTACATATCGAGACGGTAAACTTAACTTCTGTTCTATCTCTATCTACCTCGGTATGTTCTACCGACATATCATCTCGACGGCATATGATCGAATCTAGCATGACACCGAAAATTTAGCCCGCGTTCCTTACTTCATTAAAATTAAAAAACTTTCTTATTTATATTTTAAATATGGTTCTGTGATAAAAGTTGCCCACTTCAAAGCGATTATAAATTCCAATAAATCCCAATTCAAGCAAAAAATGTTCGCTTGAACATGATTTTTTATTACTTTTGACTATTATCAAGACGGAATGCTTAATTTGTCTGTATTTATCTACCGAGCTATTGCAAAGCCGGCCTCTTTAACGTCTCGATATGTGCACTCAGGAAGATAGTAAAACAAATGATAAAAATAAAATAATCAAATTTATTTTTTATAGTGGCAACATTTTTACGCTAAGATGGTCTTATATGTTAAAAGGGCAAAATCTAGCCATATTATTTGTGCATCTAGACGTTTGTTTTCAAAACTGACAGTTATGTCAGAATTCAATTCGACTTCAAAATTTACTTATTTCTCTCTCATATTTTTAATAGGTTTTTAATAAAAAACGTGCCAACCTCAGAATAATAAAAATTAAAAATAAATCGTAATTTAAGGAATAGTTGCTCGGTGGAACAATTTCTTTGTCACTTTTAATGCTTAAATGCGGTGCATACCGATGTACTTATTACAAAACTTGATGGTGGGGGGATCGGTAGTGTATCTTCGTAATCGCTCGGCACTATTTATCTTCAGCTGTGACGTCATAATGAAGCTATGTCACTTAAGTGCGTAGGTATGTGTGCCGTGACGTACGCTTCCCCTTGTTACATATCGATGTACCTACTCAAAACTTGAAGGCGGGGGGTCGGTAGTGTATCTTCGTTATCGCTCGTGAAAATATACCGTCGTGGTGAAGGTATGACGTCCTTAGCTGCCCATCATACTCGCGGCCCAGCTACATTATTACAGCCTCACTGACAACACCATGCACCATGTTGGGTTAGTTTTTCTGCTCCCTCGCCGTGTGACGTTCTAAGAACGGAGAAACCAGACACCACTAGAGACCGTTTCGTTAATCCGCTTCAGATGAGTGTTAGTGGCATACAAAATACTTTCCACACTCGGTAGGAATATGGAAAACGTAATACTGAAAAATGTACCTTAGTTTAATCAGTGAATGCACCATTTCTGCGTCAGCTAAACGAGTTGTATAAATCCGCATATTATATCTAGAGCCCAAGTACAAAATTATGTTGCTCGTTGTATATTTTGTTTTATTTTAATCCTCAACAACAACAGCAAACCATCACGCCGTTTCCCCGTAAGGGTAGGCAGAGAAGATAGAACTCCACATCGCTCTATCTTTCCATACAGATCTTGCTTCTCTACATTCATGCATCTTCTCATGCACGCGCGCCGATTATTCCGACTTTTGACATGTCCATCTTCAAGTATGTCTGTCGGCCTCGTGGTGTAATGTTCGGCGTGTTTGCCTACCGTGCAAGAGGTCACAGGTTCGATTCCCGACATGTTTGATATGAAATATATACTAAAAATTTTGTTTTCACTCCAGAATATTTCATAGTCCCTGGACTGGTACCTGAAACGTAAGACTGATCATCTAACCTTCATGTAGCAAAAAAATATCAAGATATGCTGCGATTGGTGTACCAATGCAGTGCCCTGTGCACCATTAGGTGCTGATGTTCTTCAAGTATTTGTTGGATTTGGTCAGGCCATGTCTTTCTCGGTCTTCCTCTATTTCTGCATCCATTAACATTTGCATTGTAAATGTTTCTAGCGGTTCTTTCGCTGTCCATTCGCTCTACATGTCCAAACCAACGCAGAGCTCCTTTCTTGATTTTGTCAATAGTGCTTATCTATGCCTTATTCTTTTCTTTGCAGTCTCAATCCTGGGGATTGGTTTACAGCAAAGTCCTGCATCTCGTCCTCCATTAGTCTCTATTTTCTGCAGCCCTCTTCAGCTCGACATAAGAGGCGCAGTTAAAATCTTCGCACACTTGCTTCAAATATTCCCGTCGGGGGCGCCCTCTATAATTTGTCCCCTCAGCCATTCCTCACTCCTCACATTCAGCACTCTATGATGTCATGCAGGAGACCCTTATGGCGCATAATGTGGCCGATCCATCGGGCTCGCCTCTCTAAGATAGTTTTGATTAGGTGCCTACCTTCTTCGATTCTGTTGAGAACCTCGTCATTAGTGATGTGGTCTCTCCATCAAATTCCTAATATTTTTCTGTAGCACCACATCTCGAAGGCCTCTAGTCTTTTTTTATCTCTTTTGGTAAGGCACCATGTCTCACAACCGTACATCAATATGCTCCATACATATGTCTTGGCAAGTTGCTTGCGGAGTTTTAGTTTGATATTATTTAACTCAAAAATCTTTGATTTTTTGTTAAACGCAAGCCTCGCTTGGTGTATGCGGCAGTCGACTTCTCTTTTTGTTCTCCCATCCCAGGTGATCCTGCTTCCAAGGTACACAAACTCTTTCGCGTTTTTCAGAGTTGCTCCTGACATTACTATATTCATTCGTTGCTCATTACGGGCCTTATTAAATGTACGGATCTCAACATTCGTGCATTTATCTTACACAGTTTTACCACGCATTCGCCTAAGAGATCGCATTTCAACTGCATTCAGCCTACTTTCATCCCTGTTTTCAAAGTCCATAGTAGCGAAGCCACATCAGAGTCGGACCGGGACTTCATTGTTAACTACTAATTTGGCCTCTTGCGGCAAACGCTTATTTGCGAAGGTTGATTTGAGTGCACCATTCGCTCTGTTCCCGGCACTCGCCTTCCTTTCAATATATTATTTTTGATTTATTAAATTAAATTTATAAACAGTGACGGGCATTTTTATAATGGAACTTAAGTTTTATTTTTAATCAAGACCTGAATATTTTAGTACACATGAAAAAAGCCACTTTCGTAACACCAGGAACAAAAGTAAATTAAAAATTCCATTGACAAAACATTGACTTATACAAAGGCCCGGCCCATATGCATGGCAGACAAAATTTAAAATAAGCTTCCCAAAAGGATTAAAGAAATAAATTGTATTTAAAGGTCTTTCACGGGTGTTAAAAGTGTTTCTAATAAATAAATGTTTCTATAGTATAAATTAAAATTTGGAAGATGCAATTGAATTAATTAAATTGTATTAAATGTAAATAACGTAAGCAAAATACACTATAACTTTATATTTTTTACTTTTTATATTTTCTTAACTTTTTATTCATTATTACATTTTTTAAATTGTTTTTTTTTAAACTTTTTTCATTTCTGTATTTTTTATTTGTTTTTGGTCAGACTGTAAGAAATTGCTGGTGGCAATAAGTCCGCCATTTAGCCATGTATATTTTTGTTTCATTTAAGAATAATTATTTATTTATTTTTGTATTTATCACATTATAAATATTATGGTTAATTACGATTTTTTATTATTATTATTATTATTACTATATTTCTTAGTTATTCCATACCTAGTAAACATACTTTCCAGATACACGAATTCCTCTACCTGTTTTAGTATAACATTAAAAAAATCATTCAATTCTGCTGGGAAATTAGGTGGAGGTTCATTCAATTTTATAAAATTATTTGTTTGGCAATGTCGCGAGAGCATGAAACCGGTTATTGTTCTAAGAAACTATGTGAAATAAAACGTCTCTGTCATTTAATTAAAAATATGTTTCAAAAATACTAATGTCCAAGCGTTGGGTGTAATGCTTAACTTGTGGATGGAAAAATAAAATATAAATAATCTGTACCTTAGAGCATGGAACACGAGAGTCCACTTTATGCTGTTTTGAAGTAAAAAATGCAGAAATTATCGCAATAAGATATTTTGTACCTGAATAAAACACCCAATCCAATCCAAACAGTCCAATTTCGTCGTAAAAATGTTTTTTCACGTTGAAATAAAAATCTGAAGTCCACATTGTTTTAATGCAAAAAAACATCAGTACGCTCAGATAAGCTTTTTTAAATGTGCTGTTATCAAAATAATCATTATTTTACATTGAAAGTTATTTATAGATTGGAATTATCTCATTTGGTTCAAACGTTAGCATGTTTTGAAATTCGCACAATCACAATATCTTGTTTCCTGAACATTTAATTCAATGTGACTCCGTGGTTTGTTCTTTAAGGTACACAGCTATAAGAAATATTAAGGTGTTTTTGTTTACATATAATTGGTTTTCAATTTATTATATCACTGTTGACTGTTTCTGTAAAATAAATAAATAGTTGCTAAGGTTATTTCTATACATTTCCAAAATAGCTAGCATTGCTCGCTATGAAAATGGAAAATAGTTTTGGTTTTTATTTCTTCCACAACCCACAACACAAATCATCTCCCTCCGCGAGATTCATTGCAAATAAGACGCGTTAATATCGTTTTGAGAAAATCCCCCTTAAGTCAAATATAATGTGAATGTTTTGTAATAACCACAACAGCGTGACATTTTCCTTACTGTAATGCCTTTAGAGTATAGACCGTACATACATATTGGATACATTAAGTTTTATTATAAAGGTTTCCCCGTTGCCACCCTCTCACAGTGCAATGGTGAGTCATAGTTGGCAACCCACACCCTCCCGAACCCTCTATAGCTCATACCGATTCTCAGACCGTTTCTCGTGACGACATTCAAAAGTGCATATTATGCAAAATGGCTGTACTTCAATGTTGTAAGCGATGATCTTTTGTAACGGTTGATGCAACTCAATTATTATTGAACGGTTGACTAAGTGCTGATAAAATATCATTCAACGAATTTAGATTTCCGATTGCGAAGTACCTCTTATCGGATGATTACAGACTTACTTTCAGTCACGGACCTTTCATAACGTTTGGTACGCATGGGGAATATTCCGCGACCGATTTTTTGCATTAAATACTTTTTATTAATCATACAGCAATAAATTAATTAAGATTTGATAGGCAGATTTCAAGTGTGTGTTTGCAATATTTTTATGTCTTACCAGTCTTCTTAAAATAATATGTACTTAAGTAGATTTTCATAATCGTGTAGATATTTTTACTATTGATTATATGAAATTACTTGGCGTATTACTACTCGTGTGGGAATACCGCGATGTTGACGTGGCCATTCCTTCAAAAACATAATGTCGATACATATCGTTAACGATCACGGACGGTCGAATCTATACAATGGATAATTCCCACAAATCGCTAATTCTCCGCCCCAATCCCAACCTCCTGACCCTTTATCGATGCTTCCATCCTCTACCTTGTTCTCCTCAATCCTCGATATACTTTCGTCTTCTCGGTTCTGAGTAACATGGTTGCAAAGAATTTCGAGCATCTTGTCTATGGACGATTGTCAGATTCGCTCCCTTTTGCTAAACGGTCTCCTGATTACTCGAGGCTCATGTCCATAGTTTCTCTCGGTTACTGCCTCCGCTGCATCGGTCATGTGGGTGGAAAACTTGCAGATCGACCTGTTCAAGTTATATTCCAGCGAACAATACTTCTTATATTACTATCCTCAGCAGACACGATCGTTCGTCTTCAATTTGTCTACAGGATCCTACACAAATATTATAAACTCAGTAAAAATAGTGCAAAGATTAATTATTATAGTGATTTAAAAAAACCTTCAACACTCCCAACACGAGAACTTATTAAAAAATGTTATGTACTATCGATTGATAAAATCTATAAAAAATATTAAAACCTACAAATTTATTGTAAAATAATAATTTCTCATTTTATAATTTCATAAAATAATTAGATAATTTCATTATTTTATTTCTTTTCACTATTATATTATACAATCTTATCTTGTTTTAAATAACTTTTACATATACCTATATATATATAACATAGACATTTTTGAATACCAATTTTAAATAAAACAATTTTAAATAAAACTTTGAATTTTATAATAATTAATGAAAACATTTAAAATAGCGAAAAAAATAAAATTATTTTGAAATGAAATTATAAAATGAGAAATTATCATTTTATTATAAATTTTAAAGTTTTAATATTTTTTATAGATTTTATCAATTGATGGTACATTAAAATTTTGATATATATGTATATATGATATATATATTTTTAAGGAATATCCCGCTAAGCTTCTATTTTAGAGACTAATCAGCAGGTTGGAAACAAAGGATGTGGAAGGAAATTATAAAAAATACGCCACAACACTCAGACCAATTTAGAAAAAAATCTTTCTATGATTTCCTTCTTGCTACTGGCGGGAATCGAACCTGTGATACCAGTTTCACAGTTAGCCGTCTAACCAACTGCGCCACGGCGCCTGTTAATTCTCAGTTTTGCGTTAAATTTATTTTATTCTATTTATTTATTTACACTCTTTATCAAAATACAATTCCATGTTCACTTTGTCCAGCTAACAAGGGTACATACCCCGTTCCAAGCTAGGCAAATACATTTTAACATATTATAATAGTTAACAAATTAATATAGAGCACAGACAAACAAAATATAAACTTATTCGTATACACATTTTGACACATATGCATACAGACATTCACATATATACACATGTACACACACACACGTTATAAATCATTGATGAAAATTAGTTGGTAGTTTTGTTTTATTGATTCTATATTTTTTTATAATTTAAGATATATCTAGATTTTTAAAATTATTATTTGCCATTTTTATTTAGAATATCTTGATAACATATTTAGTATTATATCATATTTATTTTTTGTTTAATGTGTTTAGCTTAACACGGGTGTTTACATAAACAACTGAAATATGTTCAACCCAAATTTGAGCGCCCTTGAGGTGATTTTCACAAAAATGGCGCTTTATAAATTATCCAAATATTATCATTATTATTAACAGAATTTTTGTATTTGAATAAATATATAACGACGCGCGACTCCGACGTCCCGACCGTCTTAAAAGCTATTAGGATAATAATTATAATTTCATCATTATTATTCCCTTTCCGCACCTAATGGTGCATAGATATTTTTTGTTACATGAATGTAAGATGATAAGTCTTACGCCTTAGGTACCAGTCCAGGGACTATGAAATATTCTAGTGTGAAAACACCCTTTTAAATAAATATTTCATATCAGCTATGGCGGGAATCGAACCCGAGACCTCTTGCATGGTAGGCAAACGCGCTGCTGACCCACGGGGCCGACTTGTGACATGATTATTACTTAATACATTTTATCTATGAGAAAGTTCCCCTTTATATTTGCATACTATTATGATTTATTCTCCAGCTACAAACTGCCAACATGTATATACCTCATAGAACTTACAGCTACAGGGGAATACCCACATTTCGTAAAGGGTTGGGCAAACTGTCTCCTGCCAAACAACATCAATATTACACTCCTTTTATTATAGTACGTATGTACGTCTCTCGGGAGTATTCAGTATACGGGCTTACCCTTTCTGCGTATATTAGTGAATCCTTCGAGACGAATGCAAATAGGGCTTGAATGTGGACTATAGATAAATCACTATGTACTGGCTAGTGGCGTAATTTATGCAACAATAAATCTACTTAAATTTACTCATGATGATTTTTTTAAACAGGGCCCATATCACAATGGGAATTTGTTTCGTTAGTTCATTCGTATCTCATATATCCATCTTACTCTAACCTAATCAAAATTCTATTTCGCTCTCGTTCTCGCTACATACGATACAAACTAACTTACGAAACGAAGCACTAAGCAGCTCGGTTCCTATCACCTATGATTTCATACTTAAATGTTTAATCTGTACCAAGGGATTTATCTCATGCAGTTCAAAACATACAAAATATTTGCCATTATTTGTTTTATTTTTATTTTTTTCATTGATAAAACCCTCACGGGTTAAATACATTTAACAAAATATTTTTACTTTAAAAATTCACATTCTTCTGTTAGTAATAATATTTTTAATATCTTTTGTGAAGGTTGTCTGAGTCTTTTGTTTAGTTTTGTCTGGTAGTTTATTGTATAATTTCAGTCCGGGGTTCATTATTCTTGATTGTCCTTTTCTCGTTTTAGAAGGTTGTATATGATATTTTTCTGATATTCTCGTATTGTGTTCATGTTTACTACAGTTTTTTTCAAGTTTTTATTTTTCGTCTACAATTACATCAGTGACTAATTTATGAATAAATTTTAAGGATTCTGGTTTAAAGAGTTCAGTTACATTTAATTGTTTAGTTTGAAATAAATATTTTTTTGCTAGCAAACTTTTTATTTTATTCTTTTATTTGTGTTTTTTTTTAAAAAATATTATTATAATATTTTTTTCATTTTAATTATTCAAATTTATACTAAAATTAACAAGATCTAGATCGCGCCAGACTAATGATAAATTAAAGTTTATCGGCTTACTATAATTTTCTTTTGAATTGACTTGTGTTTTCTGGTGCCAAAGCAGGTACGAATCAATAAGAAAATAAGATGCATCAATGTTTATTGATAAATATAATTTGTATTTTGCGTACGAATATTTTAATATTCCTTAAAAATAGATACCATAATTGGTACCTAGTACCTGTTTTATGATGAACACAAGACAAAAGCCACTTAATATGTTTGAATAATATTTGAAGTTAGGATTTGAATTAGGGAATAAAAATCTTATCTGCCTGTTTAATTAAAGACCTGGTATCCCATTGATATGGTGTGGCCTAGACTGCCTAGAGTATAATAAACATATGTGGGTATACAATATAATTTAAACATGTTTTTTTAACGGTACCTATCAAATTAAAAATATGTCGATGTCATCACTGTTAATTCCTCACGTCATGACTTGATTACAATTTTGTCACTTTATGACTCCTGGGTTTGTGGTTACGGAGTCTGTGGTTAAACGGAATGATATGCTCCAACTTGCAATTTAATACGTTATTTTAAAGTGTCTTATATTTCGCGTGCATGTTAATTAACATCATTCCACTATTAATCGATCTTGCAGCGTAGTATTAGTTTTTAAAAAAAGGATTCTTTGGTTTTTTGGTATTACTTACTTGATTTTTACGAAAAAAAAACAAATTTGGAATATAGTACACAGTTTTATGTATTTATTTATTCATTCATTCACAAATAAAATTAATTCGTTTACATTTATTGGGACACAAGTCCCATCTCGATAGGATTAAAGTCATGTGTTGATTTGGGACGAATAACATTGTATAAAAACATCATTAAAATGACATATAGCATATTTATTTATAAATAATAAAGAGAAAATTTTACCAACTGAAATTTTATTAAGTAAATATTATTTTCTGTAGGTTCTACCAGGCTCTTCGTGTTTTAGTCTATTTATTTTCAATTTAGTATCTAAAATAAGTTAGCACCAAATACTGAATGCCTTTGTAAATAAAACCTAGACTATTCGTACATCATAGCATTATGTCGTTTATAGTCAACAATATAATATATAAAACCTGACGCTGTGTTAGTGAAAACGATAAGACCAGCTTTAAAATGCTAATAGAACTTTTGCGATTTATGATGAGATTAATACTTTTAAATATATTATGCTCGTTTCAATTTCAATTTATTTATTTTATAAACGTTTATGTACATTACAAAATATTTCAATGCATACATAACACGAAAAAATTAATACTAAAATTTAAATATACAAAATAGTCAAATAAAAATACCCAGCAAATATAGAGAAAGAATGCTATCCTCTCTGAACTTTTTTCACTAATATGAAAGATGTCAATATCCGAAGAGATACGGTTAAATAAAGACATTGCTCTTCCTACTGGCATTACCATCGGGAGATTGGTTCTGCAAGCAGGAAGATAAAACAGCTTAAGCTGTCTATGTCTAAGTCATTAGGAACATAAAGAAAAATACAATGACTACGCTTATTTTATAACATTTAAACCGAGAATTAAACTTATGTATTGTGTTCACTCCGCGTTCTATTAGACGCACATTGAATGTTATAAACTTAAAAAATAGCCCTTCTAAATCAAGATCCTTTATTAAATCGAATACTCTGCAGTTATGGAATAACTTTCACATTCTCACGTTTTTCTAACGCCGTTGCATTTTATGACGTCATAAAATAAGCCCTCGACAAGCAGCGGGAGATGTTGCTGAGGTAGGGTACCCGGTACGCGGTACCCGGTCTCGGGGAAGCCCGGAGCGCCAGACGGCTAGGAGCCCCATTGTGTGAGACCCTCGAGACACGTCCTTGTGACTCTTTGTTCCGTCTAATCGTAAACCTGGTCCCGAATTCTCGACACACCTATGCTCACGGGTGACAAGCGAGAAAATGTCCGCTTAGCCGACAGGAGTGAGGACGTCACACCACTTTTGTATCCGTGCTATAAAAATGACCAATATATTTTTTCATATCTTGTGATCTCGAAGCCTTAGCATCCGTGAATCATCAATACTTTCTTTCTTTTTTTTGTATTTTAGTATTTTGATGTAAACTGAAAGATTCGATGTTTTAATGTATATTTTTATGTAAGTTAATTAACTTTCGAAATTATATGTCGGTTCAATTCAAAGTGTTTTGTAAGGAGTCTTACAGTGTAAGCGATCCTGTTTTGATAAAAATCAGTGTAAGTAGCTTGAAATGCATTGCAGTAGTACCCTCTTAACAGGGTGTCGGTAAACTTGTATACCTCGAGGCTTCTAGTAACTACATCCTAGATCGATCGCGGGGTGGTAATGGTGATATAAGCTTTACTTCTTCTCGTTAGAGAGAGATATCACTCCCAAAATGAGGGTGAGAAGTGACGCATCGTTCCGTTTCTCAAGTCTTAGGATGTTTACATTTTGATGGAATTTTTTCTTATTCGCTTCGCAGTTAGGGGAGGAAATATCAAATACAAATCAAAGTTTGCCTTTGAACGCATTTCTTTGACATAATGCATTAAAAAAACTTATCTTATTTCTTGTTCATTCTTTCTATTCACAATTCTTCTCTCTCTATCTTTTGCAATGCTCAGTATCAGCGCCAAATAATATAAAATACTATCTTTCCATACCACATCTGCTCTTCTGGGTTTTGACCAACCCTTGTTTCGTCGCTGGTCATTTGATAGTTTTGAATCTATTTCTTGTCGGTATTTTTTTAAGTTACGAGACCATTCGGATTTATTTAAGAACAAATATATTAAGTATTTTAATTTCTGTTGTTCATAAAAAATATTATCATTTTGAAGTTATATTACATTTATTTAATTATTGTGTTACAAAAAAAGTGCCAATGCAAGATATTTAATTGAGTTTATTTGTATGTACATAGGCATTAACAATTATTATAGTTGAATAATTTATTGTTTCGTTACAATCGAACGATTTCTTTGACTTTAACATGTAATGCAATTGCACATTATGCTGATGAGCTTCCTAACTACAATAGAACGGAAACATAAATTGGTACTGCATTTCAAGAGCACGTAAAAAATGCAATTACACGAGCGGCGCTAGTGACTAGATGTTATTACGTGCCTACCTGCAAATAATTCACTGCGCCATTTCGTCTGGGTACACTTGGCTGTATCTATTTATTGTCCATTGTTACTAGTGTAGGTATTTCCTATGGGTGTTGAAATATGGTTCCTTTGTCCGCAGCAGCAGCTGTCCCGGCAGTATGGCGGAGGGCGGCGCCCGCGCTCCCCTAGCGCCGCTTCGGCACCATCATCAGGTAACGACATTTTACAATCATTATTTTGACACGTTTTTACCCGCAGCAAAGCTGGACCAGACAAACACTAGCTTTATACATTCCAAAATAAAACAATGTCGATCATATTGCAGTCTTTGAAAATGTAGAGTAAAATTGTAACATCGCGGAAAGTACGAACGTTCACTGTTTGCGTTGTTTTCCTTATCAATGTTTTGTTTCCGTACATCGCGTAAATATGCCATGTTTTGTGTACAGTACTAATCATCTCGCATCTTCTATGCACTGAAGTTTAAACGAGGTTTTCAAACATATTTCATATGCACGTCAAAGTATTTATTTATGTTAAAAGATCAAAAGACGCGCTTACACTCATAAATTAATTTTTCAATCTTGTGGCGCCAGAACGCACTTTTCTTGGCACACGAAAAGCCTGTTGTTCAAAATCTTGCATAAATAAAAAAAACATAACTCGTAAATCGTGACATCACTGCTTTCCACGTTACTTAAAAAAAACCCTTTTTAACTAAATATTTTGTTTTGTATTTTAGAAAAATAATATTTGTGGGTTACCAAGCTCTTAATCCACATGTATCTTTACACTAGCGAACCTTAGACTTTTTTTGAAAGAGTATGTTTTTTGAGAAAATACTTTAGGTTTTAAAAGTAAAACAGTTAGCATTTTGAGGTTCTCAGAAAAGTGATGTGATGTATAATAAACTTCACAGAAAAACGGACAGTACGGGATTCAAATTTACAGTACGAAGGATTCGTGAAATTAGCCATGGAAGACTGACCGCTTCAAACTAATTGAAAGGCAAATTAATTTAGATCTATGGATAATTTTTTCAGGGTTCCATGCAGGAACTTTTAACTGAGAACTTGTGGAATGTATAGACAATGCTTTATATAAAATATATTACGAATACCACATTAATGAATTAAACAAACAAACAAACCATCGCCCCGTTTACCCGTAGATTCATACATCTTCTCATGCACGCACGCCGATCATACACTTGGCATGTCCATCTTCGCATATTTGATGGACTTGATCGGAACATGACTTTCACAGTCTTCCTTGTTTTCTGCATCCATCAACATTCGCACGGTAGATCATTTTAGCCGTTCTTTCACTGTCCATTCGCTCTACATGTCCAAACCAACGCAGCACCCCTTGCTCGATTCTGTCGATACTGCTTGTCTCAGCCTTGCACAGTTCACGGATCTTGACATTTGTGCAGAGATAGCATTTCGACTTAAATTAAACAGATCAATGTCGTTTGATTCTACTCTCAAAACCATGTAAAAATAATTACACCATAAAAGCTCAACATTTTTATTTTTACTTCACAGTTGCTGCGTCTTGATTTATTTGAAATAACACACCTTTGTTCATGTTCATTTGAAGTTACGGATTATATTCATCTGGCTGTTAAATCATATCTCACCTATTTACGGTGCGGGTATTTTGTTGTTGATAAAATACAAAGCAGTTTTGTTATTTGTGATGTCATCGCGTGTTCTATCTTGCACGCTATTCTACAATTAATAGAGAATCGTGCTGGGTTTACTAAATTCACAGTAAACGTAATAATTAGAATTGATATTAGGACTTCAGTATTTGTGGCTCGTGCATGCGAAGTGTGAAATGTAATATCTTCTGTGACGGGTTGAACAAGTTGAGTTACGAGTAAGTAAACAGTAAACAGTTAAATCATTTCCTAGCATTATAATCCCTTTGAAAATAAAGTTTTCTTGTTTCTATGTTCTTTAAAAATATTTCATGTTATTGATGTATTTTATAGACGTTTCGTGATAATATTACACTGTTAATAATTTAGAGGCGATACGCGCAATCGTCAATTTAAAAAAGTTGAATTGAACCACGCCGTTATCTGAAATTTTAACACTAGTAAATTTGTTGTTGTTGTTTCAATCATTATTACAATTTGCAATCTACTGCTTATATAAAATATATACTTTTGAAATTATGTTTTCTATCATAGAAATCCTATATTATAAAAAGACGTTTTTTTTTCCAATAAAAAAAAAATATATTACTAAGACCGTTTCTTTTGAAGTGTGTGATTCTTAATCTTAAATATTAAAACTAAATGGCTAATTACTGTAAAGGTTCCTTCACATATAACTGTAGCTTTGGACTTAAATCAAATGTGTGCTTTTCTGTTGAGATTTATTCTTGAAGGATTTAAAGTTAAATCAAGAAGGCTCCGGTACTGCAAAGACCCGCATAAATGGGAACTGCTCAACATGACTATTATTTCGGAAGCTAGGCAAGGGGGGGTGCGGGAAAAAGAAGAAGAGAGCCAATTGAACGTAGTTATACAGAAAGCAGCCAGCCATAGAAAAGTGAAACTGAGATAATAGCCATTTTGTGAAAATAGTGAATTATAAAATCTACACAATAGTTGGAATGTTTTTGACTTTAACAAACGATAAACAATAAATAAATAAGTTTTTTTTAAATATTACAAACAAGAATCTTACTATGTATTTGACCAGTTTAAAAGATTTTTAAAGTACCATAAGATTTTTCTAGCTTTGTGAGTGTTTTCTGCAAATTGTGAAATATCGTTTTGTGATCGACACCTTTTTCCGAATGTGATTAATACAGTTTTTTGTATGAAAGCGGTCTGGCTGTTTTTAGCAGAACATAGAATCGACCTTACTGCACCCGATAACATAAATATCTAATTTTTCCAAAATTGTGGACTGGCTGCTTTCTGCATAACTACGTTCAATTGCACCGCCTTATATAGTCTGTGGGTAACTCCATATATAAACAAAAATATGCTTCAAATGTACAGTAACCTACCTACAGAGGAACACCACATCCAAACATCTTCCATAAACATACAAACAGACAGATCAGTACATACTCGTATTGTTGGTTAGCCTCAAATGATTTAGATTTCTTGCCCTTCTCGCCTTGCTAGAGAGCATAGAAAAAAAACAGTCAAATAATAAATCTCGTGGCGATATAATTATAACACACTGGTCAGCAAAAATAAATATAAACATTATAGTTATAACATATAGTTCCCTTGGACTAATGTCACTATAACGGAGACCTGGGTATTGAACAACGTCTTTCTTCCACTATACAAATCCCTGTTCCCGGGTACTTCGGCCACGTTACGAGATGAAGAGACAATATGGAAAAAATAGTGGTACAAGGACGAGTAGAGGGAAATCAATCTCGCGGAAGAAGTCTAGATGGACAGACTTGGTGACAGAAGCGACTGGCGTCCCCCTTCAGGAGGCCTCCAGAGCGCTGAAGAAAGAAGCGGACATTGGCGGATCGTAACGACGTGCTTCCCTCCTGCTACCACTGCTCTGCCGTAAGCAAACAACTAAGAAGAAGAACTCTCTAGGGAAGGGAAATCCAGTCTTTTGTCTACAGAGAATCTTAACAAACTCAAAATATTGACATTCATCCTTATAAGTATAAAAAGTATCCGGCGCTGCCTAGTAGGTGGCAGAATGAAAGTCCTGTAAATGCCTACACTTTCATTTTCCCTCTCCTGAACGTCCATATTTGTTCTAATGTGTTATATTTATGAATGTTTTATTTGAAATAAAACGCTCTTACATATACGACAATAGAACTAAACTAATTTAGAAATACTCATCCATGATTATACTTCGACGTTTACATATATTACAGTACGTGTTTTACTGCTGTATGTTTCCTACTTCCGTTTTGAAAGACCTTTTCATTCGATCTCTCCACAAGTCATATTACCTGATGATTAGTTTCTACCGGTAGCAGTATGTCTCGCTCCAATATACTGTAAATCACGCGGATCAATTTCTGCTCGACAGGACAGTAGCACTGATGGTAATAAAGTAACCGCCGGATGAGCTTTTCTTTCAGCTCGGAGATTGTAAAGAGAAGGGAATGGATATACTTAGATTCGCATTTATGGTTATTTTCTAAATAAAATATACTTCTACAACGTGCCCACTAACTCGCATGACTCACGAGTGGATCGGGATTCAAACCTCGGCCGAATAAATCTTTGACCGAAGCGAGAGAAAGCTCTTTCACGACTGACTATAAATTTCCTAGGATACTTCTACTTCTACGCAGTTGGATTTTGCAATTAGCCAATAAGTCATTCTTATTCCTATACCGCTTTTGTTCGTTGTTCTCAATCTCAACACTGTCACTTTATTGTAGTCACTTATATTTGTCTGTTACGTTTATGTCCGATAAAGTGTTGAATGTTTACTTTATATCGCGATATAAAATCACTTCTCGGTAGTTCCAATTAGGCTATTACTCTCAATAATTATGCTATTACAGCAGATAGTCAAGTAGGTAATGCGCCTCGGACGGGACGGGGTAAACACGACGAGAATTAATCCAGTCTAATATCATTATGGCAATCGGCCGTGGTCTGTCACGACACTAGCGCCGTGTAATACCTCCAATAACCGTCGCTGCGAGTGAACTTGATTTACATGAACATCCGCACCTAACGGTTCTACCTCATACCTGATCCTTGCCATTGTGCCGGGCGCCACGCTTGACCTGCCGGCGACAGACAATTAATTTCTTACTGTACCTACGGTTGAATCTAGGAAACTTCTTCTTTAGACCCTTTTCATACCACATCCGGAGGTGATGAAATACCTCGCGCACTAACATTTCTTATTGGTCCAAATTAATAAGCCAGCCACTGACACGATATTCTCAGGGCAACTGACAAAACACGAGTCTGAGACGAATCGTATACGTGAACGTATTTTATACATCCTCGACATGAATTAATGAGATTCGGCGCTAACCCTTTGTTCTAATAAACGGATTTCATTTGAATTCATCTGTAGCGCAGATAATGAAATGAAGAACACTGTGACTTGAACTCTGCGCTGGTGCTGTCGAAGTAACTTGACGACGCTCGATGTAACCGGATTTGATGAGCCCGGAAAGTGTTTTTATCCAACTTGCTGCGACTACAATAACAAAGTGAAATCAGATACTATACGCCGATGCGTGGAACCTAACCGCTTTGAATAGAATCAATCACGCCTAATGTAAGCTTTCTTTTCTGCCTTTGTTCTTAACTGTTGACACTACAAGGACACGGGGCAGGGTGTTTCCACCTGATAGAAGATGAAGATGAAAGCGATTCCACGGAGACCGGCGACCGGCGGCCGGCGACCGGCGACCTCGGACGTGTAGTCATTTCTTTATCATCTCCAAACACAAAAGTTTCATTTGGATGATAAATTACTCTTACGTAACGTCTTTTCTTACACTTTCATTCAAACAGGTTTCTTATTTTTAGCTCCAAAACTTTTTATATTATTTTCACTCCTTTGCTTAGTATGCTTTCAAATAAAATAAAACGTAATATACATGTACACAGTATACGGAATTATTACCCTCAGGCTAAATAAAGATTTTAGTGTGTTTTTTTAGATTGTCTACAACGTCAAATTGTATGACACTCGATTATTACGAAACGGACATATCAATACATTAGAATAGTTGTTTGACATTATAGACCAACAATTTCTCCAAAGTTTACTTAACCTTAATCATTGGTCGTTATTTTTCATATGCATTTTAAATCGCGGCATTACTTTCGAATCCAGTCTGAATGTTTTTTCTACCAACCTTTCTGCCTATTCTTAATCTAAATTTGCTTGATTTTAATATCGTTACAAAGCGCAATTTCGTTATGTAACCGTGACTTTTTTCATGTACCATTCGTACCGTGTTTAGACATTATTTTGTAACATTGTAGATGCATTATTTAGATTAGCTGTTACAACATATTATATTATGGTAATCGTACCTAGTAATGTTCCGCGTGCCCCCATGGGACTGTCAATGTAACGATAACTTTGAATATCAAATAAGCGTGGATAAATATTAATGTGGATGCAATGTTTAGAGACACAGTGCATTGTTCCATGGCGTTTCCCGTGTCTCAAATGTTAAATCTATCTTTGTAAAGGTTTAGTGAGCTAACCATCTCCCTTCTCCCTTCACACTGTAGAGGTCTTAGGTCAATGTTGTTAGCCCGCTTACAATTCTATTGTAAAATGAAAGATTAATGGTTTACGCTTACGCTTTTTGCAAACTTATTCATCAATCACTTATTGTTGCATTCTAGTTCAAAACAAAATCCACTCGTTGTTTTTTACGTGAATATATAACTGTTTATACATTGTGGTGTTTGGTCGAAGTTAATAGCGATACAATTCTGTGTTCATTACAATACACGGATATTAACACTTCAACTACATTTTAGGTTCTACTTCCCATATACGAATACCTGTTTTTAGTTTTTCATTATTTAATAAATAAAATTCACATATGTAGGTATTTATACCTTTAACACCGTTTTTTATTGTTTCTTAGCGTGTTTTTTAGCGATACCTCGTTACTACGTACATTTTTTATGTATGTATTTTTTACCTCGGTTTCTTTTGCTGTGTTGTATTTTATTTAAGTTAAAGCTTGACGCAATTACATCAACCGTGAAATCACAAAGTATTTTACGTTTGTATTAGAATAGCTTTGTAATTATTTTTAAAGATCTTTTAAGGCATGTTAGACATCACGCCGTCAGAAGTGTTCTATGGGTAAAGTAATAGGTAAAATTATTTTATTCAATGACGTTGTCAAAAAATTTGACTGTATAATGGTGCCCTTGATGATATGCGATGTATAATCGCTAAAAATACTGTGGTGATGATATTTTTTTTATTTAGAAACAAAATTTAAAAGAAAATTTTAATAACATAATGCGCTTTACAACTTTTTTCGACTGTATCGTGTGGAATATAGCAGGTAACTATTACAGAACTCTCGGTTGCTTTTCTTTATGAACGTCTGTATAAAAATCGTATTAGAGATGTTATGACTACATAAAAATCGAAGCTCTAGAAGTAATTAGACATTCGTACACCAGTATATTATAAGGTAAAACGGCGAACCTAAGAGCAATAATAATTTGAGCTTTCTTTATCTTAGACCTGCATGCTTCGTCATCCGAAAATTCCACAAATAATGGAAAAAATAGTAGGTACGTTGCAAAAATAGACGTCGCGCGTCATCACAACATAGATACAGAGGATAAAAGTCTGAAAGGTAACGTGAAGAAGAAGAATTTATAAAATAATTGTGAAATGTTTAATTAAACTCATACAATGAAAGCATCCACCCCTTTCCCGAAACTGTTCATAAAGACTTGAGTCTTTCTTCAGTTTCGCATATCAATATCAATTTTTTTTTTTTTTAAACTAATTAAGCGAAAATTTAATATTTCTTTACAATCAAACCGCGAAAATAACAAAACAAATAAACTTTAAAAACTTTCATTGTACCCCTCACTGCAGTTTTGTCAGTTTGTGATCAATCAAATACACATGGTCAGCACAATCACCCTTTTCTAATTTCCCAGTATTACAGTGGAGGAATACAGTGTTAGTTCTAAATTGAGACCGCGGCCGTACGCTCCAGATCCCGCATCGGAAAGGAAGAAGAACGTAGTAATACAAACAAATCAATCAAACGACACGAAACCCAAATACATATAGGAAACATTAGAATAATTTGCCCTATACAACATGCACTCAATCAACAGATCTATAACAAATCACAGTGGAAAATCAAATCATCAAGACACTACCGGCAAAATCCTAAAGATCCTAACACGATCCCTATCGAACTCAGGCGAAATTACTTTTCTTCATAGTACTGAATTCCTCGCAAAAACCATTTTCCTAATACCAACAGTAGAAACAATCCTAAGCAAAGACCTTAATCGTCCTAACAATCTCACAGACCTTAAAGCAGACGAAACGGGTCCTAGAGCATGGTCGGCGCGTGGTTCTCTTGAGTTAGTCTACTATTTAGATTTGTAATTTACCATTTCCCTTCTATGGGACAAAAACAACACAGACGGACAAGAGTTCAGTTCAGACAACCAATGCTAGTACCCAAGTATGCATCCTTTTATCTTAAACTGATTTAGTACTCATGGTAGGCCTTTACCCAGTTCCTCCCATTTTTCTACCCATTCGCTGACAAAATGAAAAAATGCTTTGACGTTAGTTGGATTAGCCAATAAGCTTGGATTCCACATCGGCCTCGTCACCTCTGTCAAGCCGTTTAGCATGTTTTCCCTTTCAGTATCTAAAATCGGGCAATGCCATAGGATATGTTCAGCCGTCTGACGGGGCTCCCCGCAAGTACATTCAGGATCTCTTACTAGTGCGAGGTCATATAGTTTTGACCTAAACTCACCATGTCCAGACAACATCTGGACAACACAGTGATCCAAGTTAATTTTTTTAAGGCTTAGTCTTTTTCGTATGTCCGGAAAAAATGTATGCGTCCAGCGCCCCGTCAGAGATGCATCCCACCTAATTTGCCACTCGTCAATAGTTTTTTCTGTTATTCTTTTTGTCAATGGTTTTAATCTACTACCCTCTCGGTGTTGAACACTGATGTCAAAATATGTAACCAACTCACCTTTTTTTAGTAGTTTCACCGCAACAGATTCCATTACCTCTAAGTCTGCCGGAAGTTCCCCGGCCAGGACAGGTAAAGCGGCTGTGGACACAGTTCTATAAGCACCCGTGAGTGCAATAAGAGGGGCTCTTTGGCCACTCAGGAGGGTCCTGTAGACGCCACCAGAGGATGCACGATGAGCCCAAACTTTAGCAGCATATGTTAATTGTGCGACATAAGTTCCTCGGTATATTAGTCGGACCCCATTACTTTTTATTCCCCACGTTGCTCGGCTCACCCTTCGTACTTTCATAAAAAGCGAAGACGCCTTTGAGGATATCATTTTGGCATGAGCCAAAAACGATCCTTGGGTATCCAAAAGGACACCCAAGTACCTTACATCTTGGAAAAATCGTATTCCCCGCCCAACCATCCTGATTGTGGGTTTTCTTCCTCTGTCAGAGATACCCTTCACCATGAGTCCCATAGTCTTTTGCGGTGAGAATGTTAGTCTGTTCCTATTTCCCCATTCTAAAATTAGTTTAAGTGCCTCACACCCCCTAATTTCCAACTCCCTTCTACTGTCTAATAATTAAACTCATAGTCCACATTAAACATCAAACTTCATCTCTGAGAAGGAAAGCACGTAAAGAAATGTCGGTTATGGGTTCAGTACGTTTCCTCGGGGCCGTGGTTGTCTGGTTTGGCACTACACAGGGTTATGTAGTCTTGATGGAGAATGCTCAGCGCGAGGAGAGCTGCGGTTGCCATGCGCCACTATCCTTCACACCATCTCGAGTCATCTGTTGCCGATACACCGGGTGCTGGTTGTAGTTTGTCAGCCCAGCCTACAACGTCTTATAGAAATACTTAGTTAGGCGTATTTCTATAGACATATAGTAATACAGTACCCATTAAAAACCTTTCAAAATCCTTTCTCTCGTGCAAACTTTCAACATAAACCAAATCTTTCTCAACTTTATTGTTATTATAACCAGCCAATGACAGATCTTAATTTTTATAAATGCATAGACTTCCCTATTTCCTTCTAAAATGATCTCCATTTCTGCTGTAATATATCTAAAAAAAAATATCAAATTAACAAAACGATAGTTTGAAATTATGTTCTGAAAATGAGCGTTGTCGCGTCAAAATTGCCCAGCTTAACGCATACCTAGTAGAGTAAAAATGACTGTCTATGTTAATTTACTGTGAATTCAAAGCTGTATGTCTCGCTTTTTTACTCTGCTTTACATTTACTGACTACAAGTTAAGTTCCGTAACTTAAGTTGAATGGAACACAAGACTTGCGCTTAATGCTGCGTCTAGTGTGTACATATATCCATAATTTTGTATTGTAAATAGTTTATTTAAGTTTTTCCGCGTTTGCCTTATGTCAAATCAAGTTAAAACAAAACTCCGTTGATTCTTGCCATCTGCTGTATCGGTTGTCCTTAAAATGTAGTGGTATCTAGCTGATTGGACAAATATTTTCACATGCTTGACGTTTTTGTATACGCGAGTACGCGATAGAAGTGGTATCGAATTGTACACGAGTCCGATCAACGGAATTTGTAAATTGTAGCATTATCGCCTCATTTATAGAATAAATCCTCACTGACAGACTCGGACACAGCTCTGTGGAGCTCTGTTGTGTGCACCACGCATCGGACTGCGACTGATTCGCGCCGCAATGACCAAAAATAGTAATACAGATCGAGCACCATTCTCGGTGCAAACTGCACACATGTTTCCAGCTACACAAACGTAATTATTGCTTGTAAACGTTTGTTAGATTCCCGCCGAGATATCGCTACTTGATAATTACAACGGTCTATTTGTGTAAACCTTCTCAATTGAACTAGTTTTATTTCTTATAAACCGTATATTAGCCGTAGAACCTTGCCATTCTCGACTCGCTCTCTGTGGTTCCTCTGTTTGCGATGAAAATCGGACACCTGTTTGGTTATGCAAATTAACCGTATCAGATTCGAGTTCTTGCAAAATGTTGCACTTTGTCATTATTATTTGAGTAGTGCCTTTTGTTCGGCGCACGTGCACTCCGGCGTCGGTAAGTGCCGCGTTGCAATTCAATTTCTACTTCCATAATGCGAAATGATAGTGTAACCGCAAAATTATGTTGCAATAAAGCGAATTTGTGCAAAATTATCGTGTTTCGTTGTCATATCCCTTTCTATCCACCTTGTGGGTTGTTATATTATTTGCATCTTGTTCCAGTCTAGCGACATAAACATGTGCATCGTAATGTTTCTCGTGATTCATTTGTATCTGTTTGCGAGATATATTTGTAATTTGATGTTGCGAGAATCGTTAAACTTCTAACACCGATCTGGCGAGGAATGTTATTGACAGAAGAATAGTACAATATATATTTTCTCGAATAGAAATGTATTTTTCTACTGACCGTTTTTCACTTGGTAATAAAACAACGTATTAATTCACATGTCCAACGATCACCGACGAATACCAACGTATTCGTATTGTCCTTTCGATCCTTAGCAAGCGACTGATTACTCGTGGCCCTTTCACTTTCCGAAAGAAAGTTTAAGTATAGCACATTGGCATTGCTTCGGATGGATTTTACCTTCCCGTTAAAACTGGACGATTGGTCGTTAGTTGGTTTCGCCGTTTGCCTGTCTACTGTCCAGTGTCCGACTGTAGTGCGTTTTCATTTCCGCATTGGTTGCAATAATCGATGCAATTGAATCGCATTCGTGCAATGTTCGTCATTGGTTTGGGCCTTTACATTCTGTACACACCGTCGTTACAGAATAAATATATTCTTATCTGCAAAATGTCAAACCGCACTTTTCTACATTGTTCCCCACTTCTATTTATAATATACAGATAAACAAATACATAATAATGTTATGTATCCGCAATAAAATAACCATTCTTTCAAATCAACCCCCTAAACTCTACTTCGATAAATTAGCATTTCGGTTTTATGATAGCCTAGGTTTTTTTGATAAATTAGGAGTTGTTATTTTTGTATTTCCCCTATTAATTATTATGTTTTTTTTTTTTTTAATAATTTTCAAAAGCTTTATCTTATCGACCTACCAAAAATTACTCGAATTTTTACCAATCTACATTCCTAATTTGGTAGACATTGAAATCTCGGGCATTGATTAAGAACATTAGACAGCAACAGGACCTCCAAAAGCTTCGGTTTGTCCGCTTGTTCTTACTAGAATCGGATGTGGGAGATTAAGGATAAAGTCTATAATGTATTCATTTTTATTTCATACTACTACGTACCTATGTATGAACACGAAAACTGAACCGTTAATTTTATTATGGGTAGAGCTATCAGTACTATTATATATACGTTTTTAGGTCACGAATATAATAATAAAATGAATAAGGTCACCCAATGCATCATTTGAAATAAGTTGTAATTTCTCAAATAACGTTAAGAGTATTGTAGAATATTGAACCGTTAAAATATCACGAGACTTGTATTCTCCGCCTGTCAATTTACTCTTGAGATCATACATCTTGCCAATGCACAATATTAGCATAAATATTTTGACTGACATACAATTGTACGTACGTTGGCATACATGAATTCCGTTTAAAAACGCTACATTGTGTACTACTAGAATTTCTATTTCTATTTTATTTTTGCATATATCTTCTTCTATGACTAATATACTGGGTTATGTTATTAGTAAAATATTACCTCTTTAAAATTAAACCATATATTGCATAGTTGTTAATAACATCAAATTATTAAGTACAATAAAACGATTTTTAATACAGTAAAATCATGTTACTTTATTAAAAATAGTATAAAAATTCTTGACTAAATTTATAATGTGTGCCTAAATTGATGCGATGTGAAATTGATCATTTTAGTTACTATTTCAGATCCATGTACATATTTGTTACTTTGTTTAACACTTTTTTTTTTACATACAAACATTAAAACCAGCCATTGACAGATCATAAGCCCTATAGATGCCTAGACTTCTATATTACCTTCTCTTAAATGTTATTTATCTCTGTTGTAATATGTACATACAAACATTTGTAATTTTCTTAACTCATTGATGTATCGAAAGTACATTTTTGTTTATAATCATTATAATTTACATGTTATATTGTGTTAATATGCAGTGTTACAAATCATAAATTAATAAGCTTTTTTTATTAGGTACATTCAATGTTTTACAGAAAATTAGCGTAAAACTAAAAAAAGATTGAAAATTCCTCGTTTTTTTTGGTTATGGCGAGGAATTTTGAAAAACAGTCAAAATACCGACCCGGGCAACATACAAAAAAATAAAATCTACTCTGATGATTGCAATTATTCGAGCATTTACGTAAAAACGGCGCATGGCTTGCGGCGTTCGCTTTCGAAATAATTTTGTAGAATTTTTCAATTTTTTCTTTTGGATTTAGATCATTGTTTATTTTATGTTTGAGAATATTTTAACTTACTGTGGCGCCACTTGTGAAAACCCGTAAATGGCGTATTTGTTATTAAACTTCTTAGATTTTCACGGCCGTTAAGATGCACAATTAGTTTTTCTGGGTTATTATGCCGTGTGTCGTTCGTACTCTCTACCGACGTTTCGGATCGCGTTACAGCGTCCACATCAACCCTGATGATGGACGCTGTAACGCGATCCGAAACGTTGGTAGAGAGTACGAACGACACACGGCATAATAACCCAGAAAAACTTATTGTGCGGCGTATTTGTTATTTGTTTTATTTTTTATATATGATAAATGTAGCTGTTGGTTGTCCGAATAAAGAATTTAAAAAAAAGAATGCTGGACCGAATAAATGATTTAATCGTAAAATTTATTAATCTACTTATTCATAATCGATGTCCTGTGACTTAACAATTATTTAAACTTTTATCATATTTACATATTGGTGAAAAATTGGGCAGGTTTCTTTAAACTTTATTCATAGAATTTTATCTCTTTTGAGACAGGACACATTATATACAACCTCTGACCCAAACAAAACTTATCGGTGAGTGTACCCTATATCAACTTATTGAATACCTCCCACACTCAATATGTTTCAATCAATACCCTGCATGAGAATAATACACTCTATGACGTCACTCTCCTGATATAAAGAAGCGGTCATAACAGTTTTGTTATTATGAATACCTTTGTGAGTTTTGATGTGTATTATTTTACTGTACGTGTACAATATGTTTAAGAGGCTTTAAAAAAACATGACAAATTAAGATGAAAGAAAAGATCCCTGAAATAATTACAAAATAAATTAAATTCTCTCAAACGAATAAAACATTATTATAACACGTGACTTCACAAAAATCAGTAGTGGCCACTTAAACTAGCCAATGACAGGTCATTAACCCTGTAAATGCCTAGACTTCTATATTTTCTTCTATAAAATGTTCTTCATCTCTGTTGTTCGGGTTATATTTTACGTACAGAACTGTGTTAGTTATTCTCCTCGACTGTTAGATAAAATATTCAATGATGTGCGTTATACAAATGTATTATTTAATTATACAATATTATTTGCCTACAAAAAATATCGGAAATTCAAGTTTGATTAACCCATGTATTTTTTTTATACTTACTCTCCCATATTCAATCAATCTTCTGTGGAATGGTAGTGTTAATCTATTTGTGACCTCAAAACTTGATTATAAGTATTGTATATTTCGTGTATTCATTGCAGTTATAATAGTGTATTATCATCTCAATAATAATCATAAAGTAAGGTAATATATAGTTTTATTAAGTCTCGGCGAAGCATTTCATTTATTATGACCAGAATAACTGGTTCTTTACTTTTCTGGGACGATTTCATACTGTATCGATGTTCCCGTACCACTAAGAAAAGTTTTATATATTCCCTTTATTTACGATATATTTTATAATAGTCGGCTAAGAGTTCTCTGACCTTCAGTTAAATTATGAGTACAACGTACTTATATTAACACCTGGCCCCCAATTACAATGGCAGAAAGGAGATTTACCGATTGTTGGTAGAGTCAACTCGAATTTTCTGTTTCAAAATTTCAATATTTCCAGAGTTATCCAGTTAAATCATGTTACTAAAAATACAAACAATCAATTAACACTTTTCCATTAAAAATAAAAAAATTATAATATCGACAAACATGGTAACTTATCATTGTAATATGATACCTGGGCTAGTATTCTGAATCTTCTCTACCTCCTAGAGAGTGATTTATTTAAGGATTTTTTTTTTAATGCGTTTACACTTTGTTTCATATTTTTTTTTTTTTTTACATATACGGCATAAATTGCCTTTAACATATACATTGAAAATAAATATTAAGAAAAAAAAATTGGTACAAATACATAGTAAAAACGATAAAATTGCATAATTCAACACAGGACTTAAGTCCCATGGAGTTGGGACTAATGTCTCAAATAATGTACAGTAAACTTAAGCATGTAAACAAATTTTAAAAACTACAAAGTAAATATAAAATACACATAAGTAGCCAAAAAAACTAACGAAATATAAACATAAATATAAGAAATCAAAAAGAAAAACATTGAAAAACAAAGATAGAGAAAAGTTTATGAATTATATTGCGAGAGAAAAAAAGAAATCAAACTCATTTTATAACTATCAAGTCCAGAACCAAATACATCAGCGTTATCCTCATTCTGATTATCATATCCGTGGAGCCTAGGGATAGGCGAGTGCAATATCTGGCCACACTGATGATTAAACGTCAAATAAATATGAACACGTGAAAGATAATATGATAATTTTCACGTATTACATTATTGCGACCTTACTCATTACCCAAAACAATTAATTAGTTTAAAATTGACCAAACCGTATTCGTTTTTTTCCGTTTTTTAACAGTTTTATACATCATTTGACGTTTAATCATTAGTGTGTCTATTATGAAGCGAAGTGTCGTCGCATTCAAAAAATAAAAATCCCCAAATTAACCACTCTCTAGGTGATATAGAAGATTCAGAATACCACCCCTTGGCCGCGATTACAAACGCTACCTTCATTGTTACATATTTAGACGGTATAAAGTAAAATCGATATTTATGTACGAAATTGTGTATATTTGTATGAAAATTTAAAGTATCTTCGTTGGTAAGCTGTAATTGAACATATTTAGAAAAAAATCTACACGTATTCTATTTTTCAAACAGAAAACATCTTTGTAAATAAAATTTAAGATACAAAAAATGTCAACTTGCCACTGTAATACGGGCCCGGACCCTACATTATACTTTCAGATTTCCACTAAAATATTCCAATTTTCGTTATTTTTTTTTAAACGAATTTTTATGAATAATAATAATATACCTACTTACTTTATTGGATTAATAATATTGATTTAAAATGTAATAGAGGTTGTTTTAGAAAATAAGCATTACCGACCAAGTAATTAGTTATTTGAGATTTTGTACTTGGCATGTAATCTTTTTTGTAACCATTCAGCAATTAAATTTTGTATGTACTTTTTTAATGTATCAAATATAGTAAAACATCTTCAACTTACGAAAGAAAACATGCTTGTACGCCATTTTTTTTTCACCGTAAAATTTGACTGCTCCCAACAATAATTGAATTGTTTAATAATGTAAAGTGCGATTATGTAGTTTTTTAAACGTTCATAACTGCCTTTTTACAGTCGATTATGAAATTCATACCTTTATGCTTTATTGATTTAATGTTTATTATTCTGCTTCCCCTCACGCCATCAACTTGAAGATCCATATTTTGTATTCTTTATTGGGGGGAAATAAATGCCTCTAAATTACATGTGTCGGTATACTGTAATAATCATGGTTTGTAATTATATAGAAAATCCGTACTATACTTACAAAATATTTATATTCAGGACAATAATCATAGCCTTCTATATCAAGCAGTTGATTGTTAACAAACTTTACCGCACCGGCGATATAACACATATTATGTAAAAGAGGAGAAGGTATATTATTTTTTGTGTATTTTCTGTTGTGAACAAATTCTTCTATTTAAAAATAATCACTAGCTTTCAAAAAATTTCAACGCCGTTCAGATGTTGATGGTTTGAATTTTTACCTACTATCGGAAGTTTTACGGAATTTTATCACTTTAAATTATTTTCGCCATATAATAAAATACAACATTTGAACTAAATAAGTGATTATATGAAGTATTAATTGGTTATGGCAAAAAACACTTTAGTAGTTAGTGTAAGAGTGTATACATAAAACGTACACACAATGAAAACATTAATAACACACACACACATCTACGTAATTATACTGGAAAACTTACTTAGTTAACGAGGACATAAACTTTAATAGTTTTTCTTGCTCCAGTTTTCTCGCGGGTTTAACGGGTTTTTAAGACGTTCTTTTATCTCCGTCGTTTTAGCAAAACGATCTGATCTCTACACCACATAAAATGATTTTATTCAGCGTCATTAAGTGATGTGGAAGTTTCCTCCCATATATATAAGAAAATATTCTTCACTTATTCCTATTTACCATCTTAGTTAGCTGATAGTTTTAATCCTGTCAGAAATTTAATTCCATTCCGCTATCGGCCAAACTTTACTCAGTGCGTGGTAAAAGAAACACGTGTGCTTGTCGCTTCGGCACGTGTCACCCGCACTTGTCAGGTCCGCCGCGCCGCAGCCCTCAAATTAGGAGAAAAATTACACCACCCTACTCGGTTTGGTTATATTATTGTTGTGAACATAAAAGGAGCAATGAACTACCGTCCCAAAGACTATTCACGTTTTTAAAAATACCTTTTACCCTTTTAGCTATCTCTCCTTTGTAATATTAGTGCGATATTTCATGTGAATGTAACACGATATTACCCTCTATAGAGATGGCGGTAATTGGCCTGTTTTTGTTTCGTTTCGTGTCATGTTAGTTATACCACTCGTGGACGTCTAAATTTAAAAAAAATTCTGCCTTATACGAGTATATATAATTTGTTTTTGTATTTAAAATTATCTTTTAAATTAGTGTTTTCTCTTTATTATGTGTTATTTTTAATTAATAAAGTTATGAATAATTCTACATTACGTTTGTATTAATCGATAATTAATTAATAAGTTAAAATTAATAAATTTAATTGTCTATGTCGATGAGCGCAAGAGTTTCAAATTTTTCGTATCGGACTTAAATTGATTTACAAAATATTGCATACTATTAAAAAACATGTTTTGTGCCATATTATTAACGGTTAGAATTAGAAAATAAAATGCAATTGTCTCATTTTTACTGAAAAACATCATTTGTATAATGTATTGAAAAAGGCGGTAGTCAATTAATTTTCTGGTAGGTACTTTTACGTTGACATGTAGAACGTTCGTTTAATTGACTAGATCGGCGTTCGTAAATTCCCAAGTATTTTCTATTTTGTCGTTAACTTAATTGTAATATGTAAATCAGAATTAAATTTCTGTAAAACTGGTTAATGCTTCATCCATGAAAACCAGACAAACTGCTAACCTGTCAAAAGTCTTTATTTTATTGACGTTTTTATGCCACTTGTCTTAGTTCATATTATCCATAGCAGTGTAGGTACATATTACGTATAATATAATACAATTGCAAATCCTTTTTACTATATTTTTTTGCCCGCGTAATATTTTTTTAAATATTTTTATCAGCTTTATTATTTTTACCAAAACGAGATACTCAAATAGCAGCTCAATACAATTTGAGTTTTTTGTTATCAAGGTTTCAAATCATAAAAACACATATGTTATTGTAATGTTCGAAGAGAATCTATCGATAGTTAGATTATTTATATTGTCATCTCCGTGAACTACCGCTGCGCTGTCAGCATTATAAACATACATGATTATTTTCTTTTAAATAATAAGCATAATATATTTTTTGGTACTACTAACATTATTTCAATATTTTTTTTAAATATGGCTTAAGTACAGGAGAAATAATGCAAGAGGAATCAAAGTCACATGACGCCACAGAAAACATGAATTTATTAAGATAGATAAACAATAATTATGCGTAGGTATATTTGGTTTAACTCCACTTCTCGTTATCGCACTTTCTATTACGAGTACTATTGCGATTGACAGTGGAACTGCAAAGGCCTTCCGAGATATTATACTCATTAGTGATCGTAGAAAAGTTGTAGAGTGGCGTGTTTAATTTCCAATTACCGGCGTATGTCGTGTGAAGAGTTTAGTCTAATTTATGTACATGGTATTACTGTGTAGACTGATAATTTAGTTAATGCAGCTTTCTTCCACGGTTCCCTTTTCTTTCATCTCACTCGGCCGAGGAATGATCCGCAGAGTTCATTAAAAGCGTATGTTGATGTATCATGTCACTCAAATCGAATCAGATACGCCTGATCTGGTGGAAGCTGCCCCGATAATACCGGATCAAGCCGTTCATCTGGGCATCGCGTCCTTAGTCCTTACTGATACCATCGCACTTAACAAATGAAATCTCCCATCAACTGATAATGTCTTGTCACTCAGACCACTTTAGCCTTATCTAAGTTTATTATTTTGATGGCTTTTGTGTAACATGTACGCCATTCATTATATTTCGTGTTTTGTAATGGAGTATCGTCATATCGTCAACCAAATTTCTGTATTGCTGTCTTTTTGGTTATTTTAGAATATTGACTTTCGGACATAATGTCTTTTCCAAATGTTGCGTGTTGCCGTCCCACGGTTTGCGCGAGAGGCAGGAGCAGTTTCCCTCGGCACGTCGCGTCACCGAGATCCTCCCCGTCTTGTCGCCGGGCACCGCAGTCGGTCGCTCTCGCTTTGCAAAAAACCGGATTTCTTTCATTGTCTAATTGAAATTCACGGGAAAGGAGCGCAAATGTCTTCCCCCCCGTGGTGAGTTTATTTACTGGTTTGTTCCATTGCAGCACTGAGCAGATAATGTACTCGCAGTCCCACATACTCCCAGCATTCGCGTGTCCACCGCATGTCGGCCACTCCGCTGTAGACTGTTTTATGGCCGGCTCTAAGGTCAAGGTCTTGTAAAAGCGTCTCTACTTCATTAGTAAGGACAGAAAAATGTATTTGAACGAGTAAATTGTTTTATATTTTCTAAGCTCTCTTCCCTTTATCGTGTCAATAAAATTTTAGATTTATTTATTCAAACTTTTATAGGCGTAGGTCATTATTCATACATTCATATTTTACATCATTCTCATAACTTAGACTAAACCTGACAAAGCCTATTATTGTACGTTCGTTACTTATGTCACTTGTTTCTGTACTAGATCTTTATCATTTTGATTTATTCATAAAGTACCTTTAGTTTGTATTATCTACAATATCTACACGTTTAGATTATCGGGGTTAAGGCATTATTGAAGCTATATTTTAAAAGTATTTCGCCTACTACCTAATGATTTTCTTTGATAAAAAAAACAAATTATGAGTAATGTGCGATTGCTTGTACATTATTTTGTCCCTTTAAAGATGTGGAGAAAGTTAGAACTGTATCTATAATACATATATGTTTCTCCTTCATCAGCACGGTGCAGTCATCAGGTGAGGAATCATCGACGCTGAACATCATAATAAATCAGCGAGAAAGCTATGTTTTGACTAATAGACGCGCATAAAGCAGGAAATGGGCGTAAAGGTACCAGTTGTCAGTGCCGAGACTAGAAGGTAATACTCCCCGCCTCTCCGTCGGACAACGTGCGCGCAAGCCCGCCGAGTATCGGTCCTTATATCGTTAGATTTATTCCGTTCTGTGGGAGTTGTTTGAAAGCTTCAGACATCTTACAATATGAAATTTGTATTATATTATAAAATATTTTATCAATGTCATAATTCGCCCTGAGAGCCGAATGACCAGGGATCGTTAATCATACATTTCTGCTCGTTCGATATTCTCGTCCTACCCACTCCCCTACGCGGCGCCTTTTACCTTCAATCACGACCGAGTCAACAGGACTCGTGTTACTCAGCTTTATTTATAATCAAGCCTGCGAGAAAATAAAACGTATATTACACTATTCATAACGGTTCGTTAAATATATGCGAAGTGTATTTATAATTTGTAAAAACTAAATTTGCCATTGCACGCAAGTAGTACCGTGCTATCTCGTGTCTAGCATTTTCTGTATTTACTCGCGCAAAGATGGAATCTCATCTCGGCCATTCGTTGTGGGACGAAAGAGCTGCATAGGTCATTATGAAAGAAATACGTTATTTATATCTGACACTAAACACAATAAATGATACCCAGTTCAGGATTTCCCTAGACTCGTGTGGCTTAAAGTAACCCGGGTTTATTGCAGGGCTGTACTAATGCGCCTCTCTTTAAGTTATGGTAATGTATTCCTTTATTTGTAATCCACGGCCAGTTTACCATTGCTCAGCCGTGCTGCATATAAAGGGAAATTAATTTGAGCGAACATCCTGTATAAAGACCGGTGCTCCAGTGTCTAATTTGACTTTACGTAGCTCCCCGCATTTACATCAATATAAATATTATATCACATAATTGTAACTCCTACATATTAAACGATCGCGTACCTACTCTTAATTTATTACATGTCCGCGTCGTGATATTACAATAGTTAAAACGTTTGGTGCACCACGCCTTGCAGAAAACTACCTTCTTATTATTTTTTCACAACAAACTCCTTACTTCTATTTTTTTAAATATATATTCGGATAAGGTCATTCATGGTATGATACGCAAGAAACTCTCGGAAAATTTAGATGGCTTTTATCAATCGAATGACATAAATATTATATACTCGTATATACATAAAGATAAATGACTTGTTAAACCCACTGGCTACTGGTAAACGCATTGAGCATGATATTAATTTTCTGTCTTGATTTTGACAACTGATTTGGCATAATGCCAGTGATATGATGTATGAATTTATTTTATTAACAGATTTTATAAAAATAAACCTACCTCCACGGTAATCACAATTTAGCATTTTCCATTCAATTTTTAAATATGCATATTAATATTTAATTATCTTTAAAAGGTACTGGTGTTTTTTGCACATCAGTTCGATTAATTTCAAACGTGTGTTTAATTTAGCTTACCGTAAGGTGGAGTGACTTTGGCCCGAAATGTTCTTTGATTCCAAAGAACATTAAATAAAATTTAACTTACACGTTTTAATTTATTTATTGATACAACAACTCTCATCTATGAAATCAGCTCAAACGACGTAACTTCGTGATATATTATATTGTGTATTCATTAATTTAACACATAACTTTTATAAAAGTTTATAAAAAATATCACAATGAATTTAGTCAGTATCAGGTATTCTCGTTACAATTAAAATGTCAACTGGCCGATTTGTTCTAGAAATTAATAATGCCAAAAACGGCCGCGTCGAGCGCCACATGTGTTGCGAGTCATATGTCAAAAGTATCATCTCAAAGAAAAATAGTCCTTAAGAAATAAGGTTTGAAATACTGTTTTCCAAATCGAAAACCTTCAAAGAATTTGTGTAATCTGAAAGTTTACTCTAGGAGAAAAATCCTGCCACTGGGTTTAACGTATTCAAAATATAGTACACTTATTTGTATGAAGAAATAAGCTGTAGTAATCGGCTAGTTCATTGGCTCAGCTGGCGCTGGGCGCGCTTTATTCATATTTCTATCTATATTTGGAGAAAAATACAAGATTTATAAGAAATAGTAATTATTTGTTCGTTGTTCTGTAAATAAAGTTACCGTAAAACAGTATTATGGATTGTCAAATATAACGGTAAGCTGCGCATAATCGCTTCTATACACGGTTCGCCCCTGGTTTGTAGATATATTTTCTTAACGAAATCCACACACGACTGAATTCATTTAACAGCTTTAAAACGATAGTGTGTAGCTTACTCCAAACTTCCCTAATCGGTATAAATACCAACAGGATGACTAAATCACGTCTTAGTAAAAATGGCAACAGAGATATCGCTGTTCAATGTTTTTTTATGGGCCGAAGTCAACCCACCTTACAGTACTATATTGTATAACCATTCAGCATTGATCATTTTAGCATTTATTTTTTACTCTTATAATAATATATCGTTGGGTTTCTGGCACAAGTTGGTAGCGTCATTTAACTAGTTGTTAGAAAATTTTAAAATTAAAAGCTCATCCCAAATCCACAATCCAAATAAAACTGTCAGCTGAATGTTATAATATATTATTTATTGTATTTATAAAATACGAAATATTTTTATTTACTATTTGAATAAAGATTATTTGATGCCATTTATGAAGACATCTTATTTTTCATAGATACGCCGTTAAGCTAGGGTTTCCTAGGACAGCGGTGCCCGTATCTTAACGGCCGTAGTGAACGGTGATGCGGTGGACAGCCGTCGTAGTGGTGACTAGAGAGTGGTTTTATTTTTTAACGGTGTTATCAACACCATTTTTATAGGAAACCACTCTCTAGTCACCGTTACGATGGCTGTCAATCGCATTAATGTTCACTACGGCCGTTAAAATACGGGCACCGCTGTCCTAGGAAACCCGAGCTTTACCAACTTGTGCCTGAAACTCGATGATATTATGTATGTTCAATCAAAAATATTTTCTACTGTTCCAAGGATAAAAACTGTTCATAGTTCATTTGAATTTTTTGATATTCTCAGGAAGGACATGTTTTTCATTACATTTGTTTAAACGTGATTTAAACTCAATTTAAAATATCTTGCATTGAATGTACGTTCCTGCAAAATTACCAAAACTGATTTACTGCCGTCTTCCTCGGAGTAGTCGATATGTTAATGCCCTTTGGACATAAGTAAATAAAAAAATCGTTGTTCTTAATCATTCATCCGTAACCTTGATTGTTTTATTAATTTAAAATCTAGAGCCTGCGAAATACATTCGAAAGTTACTAGATCACCTTTTAAAAGCTGGTCTTATCGGTCTGTAATCTCACCATGTAGATAGTTATCTCCGTATCTCACCATTACCCGTGGCTGTGGCTGTGGCTGTTCCTGTCCAACTTACCGAGGGTCAGAAATATCGCATCGGTAATGTTTCTTTTCCTTTGTCCGTGAAACTGCTTGTTACTTGCACTTCGTTATTACCCGATTCAATTATTTACGCTACAGATACGACTGCCTTGGACACTACATTGATTTATTAGATAATCAATTATTTGCTTTAACTTTAAAATAATCTCACCTGTCATCTGTGTACACGTGTGAACCTCCTGCACACAAATTGCTATGGGAAGTTCACAGAGTTAATTTAAATTGCCTTAAAGTAAAATACAATATTCATAGAAATATAAATATATTTTTAATGTTCAATGACAGGTTCGTACAAATAAATATATATCTCTTTATACTATCTTATATTTCCAATGCCATCGGGGCCTTGATGCAGTGATTGACGTGTTCGACTACATACATATGCTTTTGAAAGTGATTTTTCTCTATAATATTTCGTAGTTCCTGGGCTGGCACCCAGAGCTTAAGGCTGTAGTCGGTAAATTGAATCGTACGGTTTGCCGCCGAATGCGTAAAATATACCGCTTCAAGACAAAGCAATTAAAAAAAATATCCTGTTACATTGTATGTTCGTCAATTTCTTACGTACTCTACATACTTTGTTTGACAAAATGAGAAAGACAGAGATAGATAGAGTTTTTGCGTGATTATTTAATAGGTAAAATCTATAAATAGCACTCCTGACTAGCGTACTGCAGAGATAATGTAGAATTGTACAACTATCGGATAATCTGTGACATCTGTTGATTGTTGATTTCTGGCTTCTGGGTAATTATAGATATTTGTATTTTCGAAGTTGACAGATAACACTGTTATGTTTTAATGAAAATGTACCATGTCACTAAAGTGAATGCCAAAAAAATAATGCACTTCATAATATTGTTTTCAAGAGAAAAATTATTTGATCTCATCAAATTACGTAAGTAAAAACATTTTTTGACAGTATGACATTTTATAATATTTTTCCTTTAAACTGATAAGTTTTTTTAAATTTGCACTTGATCATGTATTTCGTAATAAAATTGGAAAAATATGGTAGATAAATTCTGAAAATTTAACAACATATAATGATAAAAGACTCGGCCAAATACCTAAAAATATATTTATAGGTAAAGAATGTATTGTGTATATTATTTCACTTGATTTAATTTTCTTAGTTACTATTTAAGTTCAAAACCATGATAACTATCAATTAAGGTAAGCATTGCATTTAATCTACGTAAAATTGATAAATACATTTCATTCCAGGTGCAACAGACAAAAGAATAAAGTCAGCCTACCAACTTTTACACTAAAAACCTATAAAAGCGCATTTAATCACCTATCTGAGAGTTGTGTATCAAGTTCTATATTGTAAAGCATGTATTCCTCTCAGAAAATACTAAAAGGATGTCTGCATAATCTTACATGAAAAAAACTAAAACGGTAATTCAAGCATTTTAAGAGTTTTGTGCATAGAGTGGAAACCTTGTATTGACAAAATACTGTAAGCGATTATTTTAATATGCATTGAGAAAATATAAATATGCTAAATTACTTACATAATAGTTTTATTTCTATTTTTACACCTATGTGAGAGTGACGTTGTAAAATATTTTTAAAATATATGCAAGTGTTATAAACCTTTTCGAAGTAAATAGAATTTTGGATAGATCATCATCCCTATCACCTATTGGTGCATAAGGGATTGCATTTGAAAACAAAATACAGCGTATTTAATAATATATAACATGAAGGTAAGATGATCAATCCTGCAGTCCCGTGCCAGTCCAAGGAGAATTAAATATTCCAGCGTAAAAACACATAAAAAAAAATATTTCACTTAACCCTGCCAGGAATTGATCGTGGGATCGCTTGTAAGTAAAAATAAACAAATTGTGGAGGAAAATTTCATTTATTATTGAAAAAATACTAAAGTGCAAATGGTTCAAAAATATATATTATTGGGAAGAACCAGTAAAGAAACCCAATATTTTTGATAACAATAGATCGTTAGTCATTATGACTGTAATAATTTATTGTAAATTTAGTTTCTTGTTATTTTATGAAAAATACATTGTGAAAAAGAACTAAGAATATATTTCATGTTACAATGGTCTTGATTTAGGAGGGACAGGTTCAATCAAAGTTGTGTATCTGGAAACAGAAATTAAAAAATAATAAAAGCAACATCTACATAAATTTAAAAAAAAAAAACCATCATAGTTGAAAGAGGGCGGAATTTCTAAGCTGATTTAGGTAAATATTTTTCTGAAACTGGTGAGTATAATTTAACTTTTACTGGTTGATGGGATGTTTTCCTTAAACAGCTTTTTTTTACAATTTATGACTTTATTGGGGGCAACTTTTTTGTTTTCGATAGCCTCGAGAACATTTGGTGGATCTCTGATAGGCATGGATCGTGTAACTCGGGGGTCAACAAGCTCTGGAAGCAAACAGTTTAAATAAAAAGATTCTAATTTTAATTTTATTTTAGATTCCCAAAAATCATCATCTTTACTTATGTATTCTATTTTAATTTTATGTTGGGCTCCGGTCCACACTCCAAAAAGACATATATTTTTTTTAGTAATATGCAACTGTCCTTGAACTTGGTAATACCAATCGTGATTTTGATTTACATAATACTCGGTATGGTTTCTATTTCTTTTCCAAAACTTAATTTTACCACTGTCGATGGCGGTTTCAACAGTCATATTAGAAGCAGACGATGGACATTTTATTTCTATAATGATACCGCCATGATCCGTACTAATGCTATCTGGTGTGGCGCCTAGAAAACAATATTCACTATCAATAAACAGCCCACACTTCTGAAATTTTATATTTTCTTGGAGGCTTAATTGGTTTAATGCGGTCAGTTCATTATCCTGACCATATTTAATAGAAAAAATATTACTTAGCGATTTACTATATAGCATACTTTTGTGGCGGGTCGACAACGACGGCACGAGCCGAACATTGCCGAACGCCGACGTAGAGCGTACGAACGGGCCAAACCGGCTTCGAGAAAACTACCGGATTCCGACCTCACCGCACGCGTCTTCGAGGCACAAAATTACCGCCAATTTAGATTTACCAACTTCATTTTATTTTGCCTAATATAGTTATTAGAATCCTTCTTTCAATGTGTTAGCTTCAGTAGTTTAGTTTCGTGAATAAATCTTTGTGTAAAACGTAAGTACCCTGTTTTACTTGCTCTCATTCTGTGCACCCACATAACTTTGTACATCACAAAATTAGGCCACCAACTAGGTGCCTACATAAAGGTGGTAACAACACAAAACAAAAGTGGTATACCCCGACGTTTGAACACGAAAACACAACATTAAACAATCAATCACGGTGACCCCATTCAAATTCCATAAAAATTGCGCAAAATTTCAGACAGAAATATCTTCGCTTGACAAAATTGTACAACAATTACTTTTTTTCGGTCGGTACATGAAAAATTTAAAATTTCATTTTTAATTTGATTGCACTTTTAATTTATTTGTAATTAATCAAGGTTAATCTATTTCAAGGTTAACTTATTGTAAGGTTAATTAATTTAGTATAATAGAATTATATTATAATAATTATAATATATAATAGAATTAGATTTTTCAAAGACCGAGCGAATAGAGTGAATTTTTCTGTCGGTAACAATCTTCAATGTAAATGTAACTAATGTAAATGTAATTAATGTAACTAGTGAATTGATTAAACTGTGATTAATTTCTTAACAATATTACTCGGCCGGGATTAATTCAAACAGGTGATTCATAATTTAACTAAAATTATTATAAACAAACATAATATAATACGTTCGAGCGACTCGCTCACCAAAAATCGCACGCCGAGTAATACATTCCTACAACACATATAAATTTTATTTTTTTTTTATTTTTCTTGAGTCGAACACACAAACAATTCACACGAACATTTACATAGGGTGCCAGATTGAGTAGAGGTACTTACAGGGTACCGGAACATAATTATTTTTGACAAATATTATATGGCGAGACAAGCGTGACGTAGGCATCCGAAAGTTTTCTCCTTGTGAACGCACTGCGGGAGTAAGTTTTTTTTTACCAGCGAAATCTATCGGAAATATTTTTCAGCTGGCGCAGTCGTTCACAATACTTGCAATTTGTAAAATTTTATTTTTGTAAACAACTTGAAACTATCAAACAAACAGATATTCGGGCGGCTAAGCCGACGAATGTTTAACTTAGTACGTGGACATTAGTATCCATACTTTTTTTTCTATATACATTATATCGTGTGACTGTACTATATATGTTTATATTTTTAACCTAGGCTATGCATGTTATTATGTGTTACAGATTTGAAGTTTTACCATAAACATTTTTAAACTTGATATATTGTACAACGGACAATCAAAAGGAATATTAATATTGAGGGGACCACTCAGGCTTGGAGAATACAAATACCTAATAGTTGGAAAATGTGTTCCGCCGTATGGTAAAATAATTATTTAAATTTTCTGTTTTTAATTTTCTTTTCTATAACTTGCACAGTACATACATAACAAATAGTGACTCTGACATTTAAAAAATAAATATTTTTGTTTGAAATTTAAATTTAAATTTAAATTTAAATCTAATAATTTAAACTTAACTTTTTAATACAACTACACTCATTATTGAATACTTTTATTTCAATATGTTAACTTATACTGTAATCATTATTACATACATTTTTCTGAATTTTTTTTTTTAAAAACGAATATTTTTAAACTGTAAACAATGGCTAACAAGGACAACACTGACTTGACAAATATCAACACAGCAAACAACATGTTCCACACGGATAGGATTAGCGTTAAACTACCACAGCTATGGGTGAACAACATCGAACTTTGGTTTAAACAGATAGAAGCACAATTCGAGTTGGCAAACATAGTTTCAGAAGACGCACGTTATAGTCACTTAGTGTCAAAACTTGAACAAACGCACATAGAACAAGTTTCAGATATTTTACTCATGGAACCGAACCGAGCAAAATATACGAGGCTGAAGGAAGCTATAATCCAACGCATGGGCTGTCCACAGGACAGAAGGAGAGAAAAACTGTTTTCTTCCTTACAGCTTGGGGATCGAAACCCATCCAGCCTACTTAGAGAGATGCGGACGCTAGCAATAGGTTTACAAATAGACGAAACGACGTTGCAATACTTGTGGATACAACAACTGCCCAAGACGATCCAAGCGCATTTAGCCATAAGCGAAGATGACTGGGATAGGCAAGCGACGATAGCAGATCGCCTAATACAGGTGTACACACAGGATAATGTAGCGGTAGTAGGTACCAACAATAAAAATAACATTTGTAGTTTAGAACAGTCCGTACAAGCTCTAACCCATAAGGTAGAGAGTTTATTTCACACAATCAACAAACAGCATAGTCACAACAACAATAACAATAGATTCAAACACACAACAAGTAACAGCAGTAACAATTTCAATAACAACAAATACAACAACAATTTCAACAAAACAAGCTATAGGGCCAACGGAAATAACAAGAAAACTATTCTTTGTTACTTCCACACAAAATTTGGCGATCAAGCTAAGAAATGCGTCACACCATGTGAATTTAAACCGCATCTAGCTTCAAAAAACTAGATGGTCGAATCATAGCGGAGGCGGCTGATTCAACCAACACAACACGTCTCTTTGTTAAAGATCGTGATACCGGTGTGTCATACCTCGTTGACTCCGGATCGGAAATATCATTAATTCCTAGATCTTTACACAAACGCCATGGAGAAAAGTCTAAGCTAATTCTCTATGCAGCGAACGGGACTACGATCCAGAATTTCGGAGTTACCACGGTAACACTGAATCTGGGATGTAAACAAATGTTTACATGGAAGTTTATAATAGCGGATACGACACGCCCTATTATAGGAGCAGATTTTCTCCACAACTTCCACCTGTTAGTAGATGTTAGGAACAAACGGTTAGTAGACAATACAAACGGCAAGATAGTCAGAGCATTTGACATCTCCACAAACAACAACATAACATGTTCCATATCATTAACAGACAAAACCAACATTTACCACTCACTCATATTGAAGTATCCACAACTAGTAGATATCAATAAACCATACGCAGGGCTGGATAAACACAACACAATCCACCATATAGATACCCGTGGCAAACCCGTTATGTGTAAGACTCGTCGGCTGTCCCCAGAACTACTGAGGCAGGCGAAGCAAGAGTTCGATCACATGGTGGCTCAAGGTATTTGTAGACCCTCCAAGAGTGAGTGGGCCTCTCCATTGCATATGGTGAAGAAGAGCGATGGTACTTATCGCCCTTGTGGCGATTACCGTAGCTTAAACGCACAGACGGTACCTGATCGTTATTCCTTGCCACATATCCACGATATATGCAATGACTTATTTAACTGTAAAATTTTTTCCAAAATTGACTTACAACGAGCATATCACCAAATTCCAATTAATGAAACTGACATTAAAAAGACAGCTATAACCACACCATTCGGGTTATTTGAATTTGTAAGAATGCCATTCGGACTATCATGCGCTGCACAAACATTCCAACGTCACATCAACGAAGTCACAAGAGGTCTAGAAGGAGTACACGCATATATCGACGATATATTGATCGCTTCACCAGACGAAGAAACACATGTGGAACACTTAAAAGCTTTGTTCCAGCGACTTCAAGATCATGGAATGGTGGTAAACCCATCTAAATGCGAGTTTGCCAAGAAAACACTGTTATTTCTTGGTTATGAAATTTCGGCTGAAGGCATCGGACCCTCGCCAACAAAAGTGGAAGCCATCACGAACCTCAACAAGCCAGAAACCATTAAGCAGTTGAGAAGATTCTTGGCCATGGGAAACTTCTACCGAAGATTCATACCACGAGCAGCACACAAATTGATACGACTACACGATTACCTCAAGGGAGCAAAAAAGAATGACAACAGAAAAGTAGAGTGGAACGAAGTCACTACACACGATTTCGAAGAGGTCAAGAACTCGCTGATCAACGCCACTAAGCTTAGCTACCCAGAGGAAAGCAGCAAGATGTCAGTGTGGACAGACGCCTCAGATTACGCAATCGGAGGCGTGCTACAACAAACCACAGACGGCATCAACTACAAACCGATAAGTTTCTTCTCAAAAAAGTTGAACAAGGCTCAGTGTTCATATAGTACGTACGACAGGGAACTACTAGCCATTTTTGAGACTGTAAGGTACTTTCAACATTATCTGGAGGGCAGAGAATTCTGTATATACACGGACCATAAACCACTACAATTCGTGTTTAGAAGGAAAAGTCACGACAAAGAAAGCCCCAGACAACTCAGATATCTAGACTACATCTCACAGTTCAGCACGGACATCAAATACATAAAAGGAGAAGACAACGTCGTCGCCGATACCTTATCAAGAATCGACATGATCGAACAAGAGGCAAACATATCGTTCGAAAAGATCCATAAAGAACAAAGGCAGGACAACGAACTACTCGCACTCTTGGACGACAAGAACACTGCTCTGAACCTGATCAAAACCAACATGCAGGGACAAGAAATCGTCTTCGATCTCAACAAAGGCAACATGCGACCGTACATCCCAAAAACGCTACAGAGATCTTTCTTCAACCAAGTGCATAACCTCAACCATGCAGGAGCCGACGCCACGACCAAGACCATCAGTCAAAGAGGCGTCTGGAAAAATATGAAAGCAGACTGCGCAGCTTGGACGAAGGCCTGCATACCCTGTCAGAAGAGCAAAGTCAACAAACACACGAGGACACCGATCATCAAGATCGACATGCCGAGACAGAAATTCTGCGTGGTCCATGTCGACCTCATCGGACCTTTTCCACCATCAGAGGGACTGAGGTACTGCCTCACATGTATCGACCGATACACTCGATGGGCGGAAGTAATCCCTATCGCAGATATCCAGACCCACACAATCATCAGAGCCATCTGGGACAACTGGATTGCGAGATACGGCGTACCGGAGAAAATTATAACTGATCAGGGTAGGCAATTCATGTCTACGGACTTTAACTTGTTTTGTTCCAGATCAGGCATAGCACACTCCAACACGACGCCTTACCATCCACAAAGTAATGGCATGATCGAGCGATTTCATAGAACGCTGAAGACGGCCATTAAAGCTCACCACCCTGTTCCGTGGACAAAATCGATCAGCACCATACTACTCGGACTGAGGGCCACACTGCGCACGAATGCAGAGCACTCAGTAGCAGAGATGCTGTATGGGTGCAAACTAAAGTTACCAGCAGACATCCTGGAGCAGACGAACGACTACATTGACCCGGACTCCTACACTAGGCAACTGGTAAATTTCATGCAAAACGTCAAACCAAGGCCAGTCGAGCACCACAATAAAGGTAACGTTTTCATCCACCCGGAACTAAAGAGAGCCACACACTTGTTTCTGAGGGACGACAGAGTGTACAAACCCCTGATGCCGAACTACAAGGGGCCCTACAAGGTCATCACCAGGGCGGAAAAGACGGTAACACTGGACGTGGATGGCGAACATAAAAAGGTTTCGCTGGACAGGTGCAAGCCGGCGTTCCAGACAGCGGAAGAACGAGCCAGTCCAGCAGAAACGGAAACACCAACAGAACAACCGGCATACACAACGCGTAGCGGCAGGAGGGTGATACAGCGTCAGTTTTGAAAAACAGATTTCAAAACTTGGAAGGGGGCTGTGTGGCGGGTCGACAACGACGGCACGAGCCGAACATTGCCGAACGCCGACGTAGAGCGTACGAACGGGCCAAACCGGCTTCGAGAAAACTACCGGATTCCGACCTCACCGCACGCGTCTTCGAGGCACAAAATTACCGCCAATTTAGATTTACCAACTTCATTTTATTTTGCCTAATATAGTTATTAGAATCCTTCTTTCAATGTGTTAGCTTCAGTAGTTTAGTTTCGTGAATAAATCTTTGTGTAAAACGTAAGTACCCTGTTTTACTTGCTCTCATTCTGTGCACCCACATAACTTTGTACATCACAAAATTAGGCCACCAACTAGGTGCCTACATAAAGGTGGTAACAACACGACTAAACTTTTAACTAACCCTGAACAACTAATTCCTATTCTTCTTTTACAAACTTTACCAAACCATGACGCAGTGAGTAAATTTCTACGCTTTTCTAACCATTCCCCGCTATCTGATTGTAAAACCGTTCTTCTTTCTATCAAATTTCTTTCAGGACTTGACAATTTCAATTTATTTAAGAAAATGGTTTTGGAGTTTTCAAAAGACTCTTCATCCAAATCCGGTTTTTGGCAGAGTTCGCCATATTCAGCTTCTTGAGTTACCTGGGAAATTGAATTATTATTTGAATAAAATTTTTTTATATAATTTTTTCTTAATTTACTGTATTTTATTTTATTTTCTTCAAACCTTTTAATATTTTTTGGACTTCGATTGAATATGATTTTGTTGGTGGAATAGTGAATTTTTCTAGTGTTGAATGATATGACAGCTCCAGAGCAACGACCACTATAAGTTTGCCTACCAGTCAGGTTAGTTCTTTTGCCCCCAATAAATTTAGCTATGATACTATTGAAAGCTTCAACTATATTACTGTCTACATTATGGATTAAGCTACGAGAATTATTTGCGAGTCGAGAAGTATGATATATAATTCTAGTAAATAATTCACAAGATTCTAAATTGAAAATGACGTTTTCATTGAAACCTTTTTTTTTACAAAAGTATGTATCGCAATTTGCATGTTCTCCAAAAACATGCCTCGGTGTATTTAAAATGTCTAGATTTAAAAGGCGAATTTTTTCTTCCACAGATATATTATTTTGTGAAAATCTATATTTAATTGCACTATTTATAGCTACTCTTAATCGCATAATTCTGCTTTTTAATAGTTTACGAAGAGCAACATCAAATTTAGTATCGGAAGTTAATATATACATTTTAGAACAAAAGTTTCTTAGTAGATGATTGCGACATTCAATTTTTTCAACAGTTATATTAGGGTATGGTCGACATTCCAAAATTTTTTTATACGTGCTCGAATCTCCATCTGCAATTAATCTAGAATAAATTAAACCATGCGTCGATATGGAATTTTTAAACCCCTCTAAAATGATCGCCGATTCCATACCACTTGAAGATCCTGAGTAATTTTTAAAACATTCATGCTTTGGTGCCTCAATATTCTTATTAGTTGCTCTGGCACAAATCACACAGTATTTATTTTTAACACCCATATATAGAACTTTCCCCGTACGAAACCCTACTATAGAAGCTGCGCCCGAGTTAGACGAGTAGTTGGTTTTGTATGATCTCTTGGACCAACACCCGTCAGCCACAACAGTTATCATTGGTATACCATTTTCATCAATTTCACCATTCGCAGTAGCCAGTTGTCCCTCTTCTTTCGCTGCCTCCTCCATAACTTTTAGTTTCGCAGTATCCCACCATTCACACACTTTCTTATTGATCTTCAAATACTTCCATTTACTCATGCAAGGAATTCCAACAGCAGCAGTCAACTCTTGCAAACCACTATATCCAGAACCGATACTTGATATTCCAGACACAAACGATTCATTTAAACTCATTTCATTCGATCTGTCCTCGCAACAATTTACAGAAAAACATAATCCACACATATTACATTTTAAATTTAATATAGAATTAAAGCCATGCAACTTTTCATCCACAATCACTATATTCGTTCCTTTGCAATCAAACATGGAAGAATGAGAAAATATTTCCTGGATTTTAGTGAAAAATTCCTGGATGTCCACAACTCTCCTGCCTTCCAACTTAAAGGGGTGTAATGGCTGTGCTAGCAGTTCTGGAACTAGCTGTTGCGCCTGAAATAATACAGATTAATTAATAATCATAATCCAATTTAGATCTCATTAGCTATTTTAATGTAAATACTTAAAATATTCCTACTTTGATATGAATACTAACCTGACAACCGTCATCTTCTAGAATATCAGTTGAAAGACATTTCGCTGGAACACCCTAAAACATTTCAATTTGCATATTACCCAAAAGGCAAATATAACCCTACTTATTGATAGTCAATATTTATAAAATAAGGGTAATAATAATTATTATTTGTACTTTTTTATTGTGAATGCAGACAATTGGTAGAATACTTTGTACTTTATTACTTAATTAATAATAAATGTTGTAGGAATTTCATTTATCTAAGTAAATAAGACAATAACTTACAGTGTATTCTCCACAGGCCTTGGTTATTTTGAGCTTTTTTGAATCCTAAAATAAGCAAATAATAAACTGTTACATTTATTTGTAATGGTGATACAATTATTTATGTTAATCAAATGTCTGTCCTTTGTATTCTAAATTTTAATACTAATAAATTAATCAAATCCAACTTACATTGCATTCCTCCTTTGGAAATTGGGATTGATTTAGTTTTCGTTTTGGGACTAAAGCATATGGTTTTTTCGGCATTGTAATGATAAAATCGGTCACTAAATATTCAAAATTTATGGATTAAAGTATCACTCGTCTTTGATTTCTATAATAAAGTAATTCTGATTGATAGAAAATATTATTAATCTGAGTCGCCAACGTCGAAACGTCAAACAAGTAGAATGAAGTTGGCTGCGTTCGCGACATTGGAATAATTATATGGCTGTTTAGTGTACACTTTTGTACATAGTACCTACCGAGTGCTGGTATGTCCTAGATAAATGTGCAATTTGACTGTTTTTGTGTACGGGTAAAACGACGTCGTTAATTGTTATTTGAATATGACGTAAAATTACATTTTTCAATTATTTATCAAATTCGAACAAACTATTCATTCAAAAAATAACTTGGTTTTGATCCTGGTTTAAATTGTGTAAGAAGGAACACAAAAAATATATGTTTCGAACTAAATTTTGTTTTGAAAAAGGCATTAAAATTTTGAGCACAGAAAACACGTCTGTCTGCGGCCGCTCTGAGGGCCGATCTGAATGTAATAAAAACCCAAATAAGACATTGTTTAAAATTGAATATTAAAACTAGAATTATCGTATTGAAAAAAAATAAAAAAATACAGTTCTATAAAAAAAGGTTTTAACTAAACTATTTCAATATTTTTAATTTTTTTATGGTATTACTGATTGCATAATTTTACGTAGAAATAAAGGAAAAATTTATGTGATTTAAAATGCTTATATTTCTTTTCAAAAACAAAAAAATAAGATTCTGCCGCGGCCATCTCCTTTTTAAATCTATTATCTTCAAATCATTGTTAGAAATTTTAGTTCAATACTTAGTCTTTATTGAGATCCCAGATTAATAAGCTTAGTCTAAATTTGAAATGGCGTAATTTGCCGGTCTAAAAGTAATCATATATAAATAAAAATATAAAATATAAAAAAAATACAGTTCTATAAAAAAAGGTTTTAACTAAACTATTTCAATATTTTAAATTTTTTTATGGTATTGCTGATTGCATAATTTACGTAGAAATAAAGGAAAATTTTAGAAAAATTTATGTGATTTAAAATGCTTATATTTCTTTTCAAAAACAAAAAAATTATATTTTGCCGCGGCCATCTCCTTTTTAAATTTATTATCTTTAAATCATTATTAAAAATTTTAGTTCAATACTTAGTCTTTATTGAGATCCCAGATTAATAAGCTTAGTCTAAATTTGAAATGGCGTAATCGGCCGGTCTAAAAGTAATTATATTTTAGTTATATGAAAATTTGAAGTACATTTTTTGAAAGAAATACCTATAAAAAGTATTGTTTTTATCTAATATTTCATTTTTAATTTTTTTTATTGCGCGATTTTTAACAAACATTCGTTTTAAAATGGCAAAATCGTATGATTTCCTAATTTTGCGTTCGTTTTACCAGACTACAGCCTTAAGACTGATTGTGATGCCTTCATGGAATGCGTTATGCAAAAATACTACAATTATTGTATTAACTTAACTGCACTGCAGTGTTATATGTATCATCTAGAATAGTGTTCTATTAGAAGTGTCAAATTGTGATGTTTCGGAAAAAAACTTTAAACCGACTTATTTTTTAAGTCACATAAAGATAAAGGTATAAACGTATAAACCATGTATTTATGTGTTAAATAACAGCGAACTTTCACTGTTTAATTGAAGTGTTTAACTGTGTATTTTATAATTTTAAGTTGAACAAAAAACGTGACAAAAAACATTCTTCTCGGACTATGTAATTTCCCGCCAACGTCCTCACTTCCTTGCTATTGTTCTACTGCCGGAACTAGTAGAAACCAAAACGGGTGCTGGCAACTGTTTTGTTTTAGTTTACATATTATTATTGTCCAGTAAATGGGTTGTTTGGTTACTCGGTTACAGGTTACTGAGCAGAACGCACTGTTAAGCAACTAATCCTATTACCGTACACATTTTAGCTAAGTAATTATACATAACATCTTAGAATGCGGTATATATAATATCATATAAAAGAAAACAGTCAGAAACTGCTTGAATACTTTTTTACTCTCACAGATTTTTTGGAAAAATTGTTTTTTTGTTTATGTTTTATTTATATCCATACAACTTAAAACTTTTTTTTATTAATACATGTAATATTCAGAATAAAGAATAAAACAAAAAAAAGCTTGGTTTTGCTCGAAGTCTTATATGTCTTTCGTTTTTATGAATGTATTGTATACCATTATTGTATTGCCCTTGTTTGCCTTTGCTACATAGTTTTAAGTTCTTTTTGTTCAGTTTCTTGTATTTATGTTTTTTCATGTAAGTGTTGTAATTGGCTTAGGCCGTACAATTAATAAATAAAACTATTACTCAGATCCTAAAACAACTTCTGCATACCGCTTTAGATAATCTGTTTTAAATTCTTTACAGCACTTAATAAATGTTTGTATCATACCAGCATGGCAAATAAAAGACGAATTGCAGCTGAAATAAGAACTTTTCAGGGACCCGTTTACATTGAAAAGTTAACAGAGTTGTATACAAGTCTTAAAATTTATATCTCTGTATATTTTGCTGTGTATATGTAGTTTAATATAACTGTAATATTCACTTGAACATACTTAAATTAATTAACTGTTTATCCGTAAGGGTTTATTTTATAATCCGGCAGATTGGTTGAAATAAAACAAATATTAAAAAATATATGTAAAAAATATTTCTTTGTATGAAAAATCGAATATGCCTACAATTTTTTTCCGATTTGAATATGCATACAAACATAAACAGGTTTCCGATGAAGATATGGACTACCCATTGTAATCGGGGCCCAGATTCCAGTAACAAATGCAAATAGCTAGATGAAAGCAACTTTTTTGGTACAATTTTCCTAGTTGGGCAACGTTGAGAGTTAAGCAGAAGTTTTTATTTTTTTAAGTTTAAAAAAAAATAAACAGTTGTGTTCTGAAACTGATCAGCATTGTCGTTTATTATGTGATGTTTAAATATTTTTTATATTTTGTATACCTGGTCCTGCCAAAAATACCGATATACACGTTTAATAACTTACATAACTAAATAATACCAGGGCACCAGAGAAAAATGGGAAGTCAATCGAATTTTGTGTACGGAAATGTGTATATTTTGATTATTTTTTTATTTAGAATATGCTCAAAAACGTGTTTCCGACGAAGATACTTTTCATATTTTCATTTTCTTTTAAGACAATAGTTTTTGCTTTAGGAAACTGAAGATAACTGTTAATTTCCCTTTGTAATCGGGATCCAAATAAATTGTATATCATTTAAGGTACATGGCTTGTTTTAGTAGTCTGTTCTGTACTTGTGTTATTTTATGAATCCCCCGGTAAGAAGAGGGACGGTAATAGGCGACAATACCTTAATGGCCGCCAATGTTGAATGCTAGACCCGGTGTCTACTGTCTCTACAGACCCCAGTATGGGACAGTGGAGTAGACTGGCCGTCTGCTCTCTACAGTCTACACTGAGCTTCGGCCCTGTGGGAATTTGGTCACCGCGGATCTATTAAAAGATATTGCGTCTCTTCTTTCTCGCCTGCGATCAAATGTTTTTCAAAGTCTTTTAATTGATTGAATTAGTGTATCATAGCTGACTTAAGAACCAGATTAGCGTCGGATTCTGTAGGAAATTATATAAATCTGCCCGGTTCAAGTTTTATTTAACTTGCGTTTATTTACACCATTTTTTTTAGAAGCTGTTTAAGATGCCTATTTTTATTTTAGAAAAAGGTCTTGCTTGAAAAAAAAAAAGTTTTTCTGTAAGTAATTTAAAGATCTAAAATGTTATTATACAATTAAGATGTATTATTTCTTCTGTGTTGATTATATATATATATATAAATATATATTTATTACCTTATTACTTTTGTGAGATGGTTGTCAATCGAACCTTACACTCTTTATCATAAAAGATTTAAATATTTATTGAATATGAATACAAATCCAATTTAAAATCTTAAGCAAAATTTACATAGTAAAGCATCTTAAAGTGACTGCATAAATTTATCTTTAATACTTTACTTTAAATTAATTCAAACCTTACATACTGAATTAATCCAAAAACCCGTTTCGTTTTCCATTTTAAAAATTGTTCTATGTAGTCTACAAGCGCCGTGGCGCAATTGGTTAGATGGCCAACTGTGAAACTGGCGTAGCGAGTTTGATTCTCTCCTCCGATATCCTCTATTGCTAAATGTGTTTTTTTTTTCTGTAACTTGTGGGTTATATGCCTTTTTTCCCGACCATACAGAAAACAAAGTACCAAAATATTTACTCGTATACTATTCATTGGTACATTAACCCCAGCGTTTCTCGATCATTTTCGTTAAAGGCAAGATGATCTGACTTACGCTTCAGGTGCCAGTCTGGGAATATGAAATGTTGAAGTGCAAAAGAACTTTATAAATATTCAATGTAACCATTTCGTCAATCGAACCCGAGACCTCTTGCATGGTGGGCAAACGCGTTAACCATTAGACCATGATTCGTACAAATTATAAAATCAAATAAAATATTTTTTTGAAAATCACCAGTTCAAATTGACCATTAGACCACGTGGCGAACAAAATAAGTATTTATATATTTTTTTTAATATTAAAAAAAAAAACAAATGTAAAAAGGAAAATTTAAATATTCCAATTTGTGCATACGGTGCATAGAAAACTGCATTTATACCTCCATTTGTTTAAACGTATCTTGATAATGTTAGGTACATATATATCGTGCAAAACTAATTTAACATAACATGATAGTAATAAAGCACTTTGTGAGGAATGAAGTTATAAGTGAACGGACGCAGCAAACTCCGGTGACAACCGTCGTCAAGCGGAGGCGATACGGTTGGCTATGCCATATACTGCAGATGCCTCCTGAGAGCCTCAACAACGCTTGCCTACTTTACAAGGCATCAGGTTCTCGACGTCCTGGAGTCCACTGCTGACTTTTCGTCGGCAGTTTATGTCAGAACTTCGGGACGAGAACCTGACTTGCGAGGACGTAGAGGAGTTGGCAGCCGATAGAGATGCATGGAGGCTCTTTGTTGATACCATATGCTACAACTAGGGAGCGGACATGGAATGATGATTAATAAAAGACTATAAATCATCAAATTTCATGAAAAAATATATTTACGTACATTTTTTTCATTTACTTTATATTTGAATCACTAACTTTGTGGTGATTCATTATAATAAAATAAATATAAAACAACTTTGCTTTTAAGGTCTTATTTTCTTTATTTCATCGTTCTTTATCAAGGTATACTAAACTAACGTTAGTTTTATTTTCGTTTATTTATTTATTTACGTTTATTTTCTAATATTTAATATTTTAATTATCTTATAAATTGAATATAATGATAATGATGTGCCGATTCAATAATATAATATATTATTCTATAGTTAACGCATTCCAATTAAATACTCGAAAGTTATTTTACCTAGATTTTTTAATGTCGCTGATCATAAAACCACATTTCTAACTTTGATTTGTTGAGATGCGATTACTTTTCTTGTTATTATTTATTTTATGTCAAGTGTGATCTATGATTAATATTTACAAATCAGCTTCTTTCTCTTAATGTTTACCAATATTTGACACAATTTGAGTTTTCTTTTCATTATATCGTCTGTCATACCCGTACGTACCTACGAATAATCGAGATTTTTATTATTGACAAGTCATTAATATGCAAGTTATATTGTGTTTTTGCATATTTTATATTTATTAAGACCCTTCGAGACTAGTTCCGCTGCCGGAAAGTTATGTGAATTGTATTCCTATATTTTTTAAATTATGAATGAAATTAGGATATTGAAATGAATTATTTGATTTACATCATGCTATAAAAAAATCTATAAAAATAACAAAAAAGCCAAAAAATCTTTACTGTCATCATACCCCTATGCATTGGGCAGTGTATTGAAATTAGCTAAACTAACAGATAAACTCAGATATTTATCTTATGTCTTCCAAAGACTAAAAAACATCTTAACCAAAGAAAAATTGAAAATGGTATATTACGCTTTAATTCAATCTTCAATAACATATGGTATAATAGGGTGGGGAGGAGTCTTGGACGTGCATAGTCGCTCAGTAGAAATTGTACATAAAAATATAATTAAGGTAATGTACAAAAATGACTATTTCCTATTAATAAATTATACGTAGAGAGTAGACTCCTTAGTTATAGAACATTATATTTATTTCAGTGCCTGAAATATGTTTACTTAAATACGGAATTGTTTAGTAATAATTTTAATCGTATAAGTAATACATAGATCCGATAGTATACTGTCAGTTCCAGGATGTAGAACTAAGTTTGCGCAGAGGCACTCCTTAGATGTTGGTCCAAGATCCTTCAATCTTCTTACTTAGGAACTACAAAACATTAAATCACTGGTACAGTTTAAAGTAGATTGGAGATCTTGGATTAGCATGGAAGGAAAAGATAGACACATTCTTTAAATTTTTTATTAAAAATAAATACACACTCCAAATAAATCATGTTTTCGTAATATCAGCATATGTTGGTTTATTTTTCTTTTCTTTTCATGGTCATGTCATACCATATTTATGTGCTATAAACTTTTTAATAATTAAAAAAGGAATGGCCCACACTCAGACGCTGAAGTCTTTGTGGGCATTTTTTACAATTTATGTTATAGCTTAATTTTAAGATGTATTTTTCTTAAGTGTATTTTTGTAATTATATTTCTATGTAAATAATATATGTAAACAAATAAAAAAAAATACCAATCTCAATAATCTGTTGCATAAAGGTATGGTGACAGTCTTACGCCAACAACGTATATCTACCTAATATTAAATTATTCTAATAAAATTAAACGAGACGTGCTTAGTGTTTAGCTTAGACATTTTTATTATTTTCAAAAGAAAACTTTGAGAGTTGTTCGGGTTATGCAGTTCATTGTTAACACTTCGTGACGATGACGGTTCAGACAGCTGTGCATTGTGCATCAACTCGGCGAATCGGACGTCATATAAGATACACTCCCTATTTGAAATTTTCATAGTAGTGTAAGTTTTGGTTTATTAATTTAGTAGCATGAGAGGTGTGTCGGCGAAACAAAGCGACGTAGTATATAAAGTGAATCAATAAAGGCCAAACCACTATGGTTATCTTGTCTATCCGGCAGCCGCGAACTTTCTCGCTGAAATAGGCGCAAAAACTGAGAAGATACCAACACTAATCTCTTCTGGCTCTTTGCACTGTACACTACCTGTGTATATTACACTCCGCAGTTCTTGATCTGTCAGAAAACACATCCTACTTACCGCCAGAGACTTTCTAATTCTGAATCCAATTATCGCCGTTATGTCAGAATCTGATAACTTCAGATTGCATTTCAATGGTTTCATTGATTCGGTATTATTTATTTACGTTGAAAAATGTTTTTATCTCTTTATTATAATTATATAACCTCTATCCGTGGTTTATGAAATGGGAGTGGAGTGAGAATAAAATATTAATTTGTAATGCGTATTTTTATTTTTGTGAAATTTTGTTTCATAAATTTTAGCCATAAATAACAATCTGTTATTATTTTGTAGGTAAGGCATTACATTATAAACGTTTCATTTAATTAACTTTTTCGTCCGCACATGATAATTTTTACAAGAAACGTGCCATAAATTTATCAAAAAATATTTTTAGCATTATGTAATAGGGAAATACCACTTTTTTAAACATTTTTAATGTAATATGGTCTATGAATTACTGAACAGTAAAAAAAAATTGTTACTCATTACTAGCATAACAAATATTTTTAAATTTGTAATTTTGAATTCCCGCAAAAACGTTCATTCCATTGGCCACGCCCCTAATACGTTACGATTCATGTTTATTTGTTCCCGACCATTCAAATTTATTTAGAACATAGTCACGAATCTTGACGCCACAACTATCAGGGCCAAACATGTCGCCTTTTTCTAGTGACGTATTTTTTTTAAATTTCGTTATAAATTTATGTATGAAAACATTTCTCCACAATATCCATATTGATTTTGAAAATACAATTAATTATTCTGAATCTATTTCATATACTTTATCGGTATTCGTTGCATGTGATATTTCCCTATTACGTTTTTTCATATATTACTTCAAAATATTGAGTTGTTATTGATTCTGAAACTTTTGTTGTCTTCATTTATCTAAAATTAATATTCTCAGTAGTAAAACTATTAACAAGACATGCTTTTCTAAGTACTCGTGTTCTCCGTAGATTGATTTTCCTCCGGGAATACTTACTTCTGTTATCTCGCTTTGTGACGTTGATAAACGTCTCTTATTAACTTCTAGATATAAATTATAGTAATATCGAATCGGCTAACTAATGACGAACCAGTTCTGTATCAGAGAACTGTCAATTCACAGCATATCACATTCAAATCCAATATTCTTCAGATTTTATCTGATTTATGTTTCTAGTATATTTTAGTGTTTAAATTTAGATTTCAGCAAACATCAATGTACGAGTAATGTTGTATAATGGAATACATAATATGTATTATATTGCATTATGTAATGTATTTTCTTACATAGTTGTACAAATAAAATTTGAACACCTAGTTATACCTTAACTAATAAACAATATATTTACAAAAATAATTTCAAAAACAAAACATTTTTTTAAAATTCATACGCTTTCCAAAGACACTTTCTACTTATATGGATGTTTTTTTTAAACACAAATCATCGCCATCCCAAGAAACGAGACCCAGCATCCCTAATATCTTTTGGCAACTCATAAACATCTCGAATCCTTTTTAATACAGATTGTTTTGCGTTGCCTGGATTCTTGTTTTGGGGAGTCTGAAACCCTCACCTCCCCTCGTAGGATAGCGACGAATTTCGTTATTACGCTGAACAGCACAAAACTTAAACATAACTTATCCTTTAATTTAAATATTAACACTAATGTATTTAAAATTACTCTTTGCTTCACCGAAAGCATGTTTAGTACCGTCAACATATGCTGAATTTTTGTATATCTTCCACATCTCCATATTGTCCTCATTCCCATATTCTTAGCTTTCTGCATGACATTATATTGATTTTCAGTGCTCAGAAAGAGAACACTTGAACAATAATTGAAATGTGGCAAAATAATTGCTTTAAAAATTAGATTACTTGTATTTAAACTAAAAAAAAAAACTTATTCTATTTAAAAATCCTACCTTTTGAGAAATTTTGTTGTTGATATACTCAAAATGTGATGTAAATTTTAGCTTATTATCTATTATTTATTACCCCTAAATATTAAAATGTTTCTTTTACTTTATCTATATTTTCCCCGTGAATGTTTAGTTTATTGAATTATTTTTTTTATTACTTACTATCATGAATTTACTTTTTAAAATATTTAATTTTTATTTATTTTTATCCAACCTATAAGATATTTTATTTAAATCTATTTGCATCTTATTGCAAGCATCATCTACATTGTTTTCGGACACAGAGCAGAATGCCATCGACAAAAAGTATTGGCCCCAAAACTGATGCAGTTGTAAGGTGGTAACCGATTTCAAATCATGTCAATATGTGGAAATTAATTGAAGTGTGTAGAAGATGTGTAAGCACTTAAAGATATTGATTACACCTTTTTTTATAGGTAACATTGTACCTACGTAATATTATAATATGTTTTTCTGCTGCTTTTATGCTAGATCGGACTAGTGCAAAAAAAGCTTAGTGCCTTTGTGAGTTTAAAAAAATAATTTATTGCAGTCAATTTTACATACTGCAGCAAAAAATATTATGGTATGGGAAAAAACATTTTTTAAGAAAAAAGAGCAAAATTCAAACATATATCTCATAACTAAGATAGACTGGATCTTGTCTTGAGGTAGTAATTTTTATTTTTATTTTGTCCTAGCTTTAATTTTATTTAGTTGCATTTTATTTGATTAGTACCTGTATTTATTATATGAAATTGTATTTACCATTGTTGAAATGGACTGCATAAATCTGTCAAAAAATAAAAATATATCATATTCTATATATTATGTCAAATAATTTATAAATTTAATTTATGAAAACTGTTATTTTTACACCACACATATGAATATGTTTGTGTGTGCTCTACTTCAAGATTAAAAAATAAAAGTATTAAAAAAATTTAAAATGCTTTTAGTAAAAAAACGGTTAGTAAAAAACAATCAGGAAAAGTAACTAAGTTTGATTCATGACGATTTTTGAATAATTATAATTATGTTCTAGTATCATCATTTCCCCTAATTTATAACTATTTAAAGTGCTGGGAGGCCGGCGGACTAGTGAATTTTAGTTACCTAATTAATGTGTAGATCGTATATAAATATATATATATATATCGGTGGCCTCCGCGGTGTAGTGGTGAAGACACTCACACACGGAAGGTTCTGGGTTCGATTCCCGGTGAGAATTTTGTGTGATTTTTCTCAAGCCTGGGGGGTGTACTGTGTTGTAATTCACAACTGTAATTGGGCCTGAAGACCTGTTGTGATGCAAAAAAAAAACAATATGCATTTGTGGAGAATTATAATAAATTATATACCTATGAATAATGATTCAATTTAATTCAAATAATTTATTTTTGATCATAGGTATTGTATAGTTATATTCAAAATACTTAATAATTTGCAAAAAATGTAGTATGTTTGAAAACTGGGGCGTCCAGGTGCAATAATCGCAATGGTCATTGTTAGCATTATACGAGAAAAGTCTTGGCGAGAAAGACAGAGTTCCGACCAAGAAGCCGCAAGAAAGAGACGAACAATGAGACTAAGAAGAAATTCGAGGAACCATCCGGATATTCCGGATTGATTTGCCGCTTGATTATTATTTGTTAAGTGTTTTAGTTACGATAAAGTGCTCGAGTTAAAGTTCACCAGGGCCTCGATTATGATGGGAAGATAAAGACGTCATACCTTCACTTTGACGGTATAGTTGAAGATAAATTCTCTCTAGCGATTACAAAGATATACTACCGACCCCCCACTTTCAAGTTTTGAGTAGGTACATCGATATGAAACAAAGTGAAGCGGACGTCACGGTACACATATCTACGCTCTAAAATGACATAGCTTCAGTATGACGTCATAGTTGAATATAATACTCTCCCGACCGACTACAATGATATACTACCGATTCCCCCAACCATCGAGTTTTGATGAAAGTACGCCAGTTTATACCGACGGGTCTAGAACCCTTCGATACGTTTATCTACGCATTAAAAGTGTCAAAATTTTTGTTCCACCGAGCAATTTTTCCTTTAGTCACAATTTATTTAAATGTTTAATCGTTTCGAGGTTGGCACTTTTTTTCCTAAAAGCCTATTCAAAATATGAGAGAGAAATAAGTAAATTTTGAAGTCGAATTAAATTCTGACATAACTGTCAGTTTCGGAAACGAGTGGCTAGATGATGTGGCTAAACTAGCTAAATACTGCCCTATTAACATCCAAGAGCATCTAGCCGTAAAATGTTACCAATGTAAAAAATAAATTTAGTTGTTATATTTTTTCCGTCTGTTTTACTATCTTCCGGAGTGTACGTATCGAGACGTTAAAGAAGCCGGCTTTGCAATCGCTCAGTAGATAAAGACAGACGATCTTTAAGCAGACTGTCTTGGTAATTATCAAAAGTTATATAAATCATGTTCAAGCGAGCATTTTTTGCTTGATTTGGGACTCATTGGAGTTTACAATCGCTTTGAAGTGAAGACTTTTTACTACAGAAGCTTATTTAAAATATAAATGAGAACTATTTTAAATGTTTATGACGTAAGAGTGACTTTTTTTTATTATCGAATTTGCGTTCTTACGTTATCCAAATATTCTATTTTTGATGTTATTTTTAAGTAGTCAGAAATACAAAGAACGCGAACTAAATAGTCGCGGTCGTTCATTGATTTGTTTCGATCATATGATGTCGATATGACAAGTGGGTAGAACATACCGAGGTAGATACAGATAGTACAGAAGTTAAGTATACCGTCTCGATATACATATATACAGATGAAGATAGCGTTCATAATTGAGGCCCTTTTGTTTGACTTGAGAAGAAAAGGCGACCCCCTCATCTGAAAATTCTGTCCGTGCTGATTCTCACGTTCGTTTGAGCACAAACGACAATACAAAGCGTCCCGGCGTCGAGAGATGTGACGCTACGCAACGATGAATACGTAAATAGTAAATAATGATCCCCGTGGTCGTGGAAATGGCGCGTGGATAAACAATAACTCAGGTGTGATGACCGTATTCCATTTTTGTTTTATATTATTCTGATCTAGGTAACGGGTACAAAAACACGTGTAAAGATTTATTGGCGTCGTGCTTATCTCATTACACGTTCATTTTTAGTCAATTATCTAAACCTTAATCGGGTTAGTTAAATTTATTGCATTTTAACGCCTTTGCCTCGATTTATCTAACAACATTAAATTACAAGCAGTTAGATTATTTAGTATTTTATAGCCGACTGTACCGAGAGCTCATAGCTCAGAGGTAAGGTCACTTTGTGCGACATAGTTTATGGCTAAGCAAATTAGGGTTGTCGCTTGACTTAACGCTGAATAATTTCTAACGTTTTGATGATTTGAGTTGTGGCAAAAACGCCATCTTTTTGCATAAAAAAACCTTGCCTGTTTATAGTTTAAAATATTCAAGCACTTGTATTTATCTTATTGTGATGATATTATTTTATTTCAGTCAAATATCATTTGTACTTTAACATAAAATAGCAAATGTGATGTGTCCTTCTTTTTGTGTTTAAATATTACGATGTCTGCTATAATTTTTAAATAGAAGCTGACACCTTAAAATAATATTTGTACTGACGGAGTTTCTCACTGTAAATATTATGTTTTGGAACTATAGGCGTAACAGTTTGTTTACAGCAACTTCAAAATCATAATATATACGAAAATAGTAAAAAAATCATTATCTTATTTTGAAAACAGTTTCAGCAAATTAATGTTTTCTCAAATTAAGTTAATTTCTTGTCGGGTTTATTCCAATTCTACGATGTTTCTATGAAAATTATTGGATAATGGTTTTTAAGACTTAAAAATATTTTAACCAGAGAACAATTAAAATGGTATATCACGCTTTAATTCTATCTTCAATACCATATGGTATAATAGGGTGGGGAGGAATCTTGGACGTGCATAGTCGCTCAGTAGAAATTGCACAGAAACATGTAATTATGATAATGTATAAAAAACATAGATTAGATAAATTAGATGAATCTCACCCGCATACATTAAGGCTCTTTAACTTCGCAAACATCAACAGATGAAAGAATTGAAGGAATAGAGATGTAAAAATATGGGCAGAATGGTGAATGTTACACTGCGTGTGTAAAATTGACATGGACCTAAAATGCCCTTCGAATATAAAACAATAGAATTAAATATTTCAATGATAACTCAAATGATTATTGTTTTACTTTGGTAACCTTGTTTTAGGATAAAATCATGAGATGACCGAAAAATAGAATCTGTGACGTTTTTTATATCTACCATTGCTCACTTCTCTTACCACTCAACGGTAAACATAATATTATGGTTGTCCTACTACTCTGTCGGGTCAAATTCCAAAACTAACTCGAAAGTGCCAACAGTATAACATGGCGGTTGACTGGCTGCCCGAGCCGATATTACGGTAACGCCAATTATTGAAGCAATCAAACGATGCCAATTGTTCATTTTGATTGTTTAAATTAAATGATACTTCCGTTCAGATATCAATCAGCGTGCAACGCAAGATTGAAATAACCGGACTTAACGGACAGCACTGCAGGCTAAATTAAATTTTAATTAGAAATATCACAAAATGATTTCTCTCGTACCTTGATATAAATTAATGCAATTTAACATCCAGTCAATTATTTGCTATTGAGATTTCGCTGTTTACGTTTCTACACCTGTTTTCAATTATCTACTTTTAAAATACTCGTATTATTTAAGTGCTAAGAGTTGAAGTCTTGCTTAATGATCTTCAGGATTAATCGTCTTTAGAGAGGCCTTTAAAACAAAAATGTTCCTACACTCAGACCGGACTGAACTTATTATTTATTAATGTCCTATCAGCATTTATTTATTAAGGTCCAAGGGCTTTTACATTTACAAAGGTTATAAACGCTTCACAAATATAAAAATTCAATTTAAAATTAAATAGAAAAACAAATTAAAATTCTAAAAACTCAATTATTATTTTTTTAAATTAAAAATAATTGGTTCTTGAAGTTCAATAAAGTTACAGAAAATACATCTAGTTTTTGGCCATCTATGTGTTTATTAACATGATACCACAGGGCTTATGACCCTGTCATTGGCTGGTTTAAGTGGCCACTTTACTCACTGTAACATTCACCATTCTGCCTATATTTGAATATCTATACTCCTCCAACTTTTCCATCTGTTCTAAGTTGAAGAGCTGAAATCTTTATCGTTGCGGGTGAGATTCATATAATTGAACTATTTTACCTACATACTAGGCAACGCCTGAAAATATTTTTAAATTTATATACTTCTTCTTGGACCAGTAGGATTTATTAACAATGTTTTGAGTTTGTCCAATTTTTTGTAGACAATCCACATGGCTTATGACGTGTCATCGTGTATTTGTTACAGAGAGAGTGAATTCTCGGGAACAGAGAATTAACGTCCGAATTCGACTAGTTGTATTAATATTTCTAAACTAAATATGATTCCTTATTGACATATACATTAATACTGTAGTTTTTTTTTCTAAGATCATTAAACTTATTTTTAACAGGCTTTTTTCATTGCTTAGTGGTTTGCTTTGTTTTATCTAATTCGTTATTTATGAAACACATTACTTTTTAATCGTTCAAATGTTTAAACCCGCATGTTTATACTAAGTTTGTGTTCCTCGCTGTTTGCACATTTTTCAATATTTTAAACTTGCTTCGCTTTTTTTTCCTCAAACATTTCATTTTTGTGTATCCTTGGTCTTATCAAGTTATGAGCGTTCTATAAACGGATTTATTATTTTTGTGCCGACCTCTGTTCGTGTCACTGTCAGTAAGTTTTAAAAAAATGTCTGGCAACGTTCATCGCCATGTCTTGGAAGCTTAAAAATTGTAAAATAATGTTTGGTTCAATTTTTATCTAGAGGATAGGCCAAACCACCACATTACCGATTTGTGTTGGGTCAATGTAGACTCTAGTCTGCTGTACGCCATATGGCGACTGTGTCTATGCAAATATTTTAAATATAGCCACAGTCGTTAATGAACTCGACGACGCTTCACTTTTAATCGATTCGAATAAGCTAGACTAGCAGTGCACAAAGGAGCCTTAGTCCGAAATTATGAAAGATGGAGTTGTATGGAAGTGAAACGTAAAACTGACATAGGAAGGATGAAATAATTGCTCTTGACAATTCTGGCATATACTTACATTTTGTTTTATTTTGTTCTCTATTTAAGTACGTTTTTTATTCAATATTAATGAATTCTATTTATGTTCTTCATTTTGTTGTGTTTGTTACTCGCGTGTTGTGGATTAAGATGAATGTGTGAGAAATTGACGTATGACAGAGTTACGATGATCACATTAGACTAGAATACAAATCTCGAACAGGCATAATTGATAAGATTGAGAAAGGATCACTAAAGATGGTTGGGTAATATGAAACGAATGAATGAATAATTGCAACACAAATATAAACGGACGGAAACTAGGATGGCCAAGAAAGACTAAGCATGATCAGATAAACCGAAATTTCAAGTCCTGTTATGTCAAAAGGGGACACAATCTAGGAATATATACCAAGATTATTCCCCGTTCGGATGTGGCTTTAATGGATTGTGGATTTAATATTTAGATTCTTTACTTAATTTATGACAATTTAATTGGTCTTTTTTATGGTCAAAAATCCATGTTTCAGTATCAAATGTAAATGACTATGTTTTAATAATTAAAATTAAAATAAAATATTTCAGATGTTGTCTTTGGATCTACTCCAGGTTGTTTAGTATCCCATTATCATATTGCAAAAAGTTTGGAATGCCGTTTGTTTCTACTTTTCTATTTAAATGTACTCTTTTTCTGTTTTTATGAAATCCCCTTTCTCATACTGGATGCAAATTCTATCCTTTTAAGTAGGTACAAAATTAATTTAATTAGTGGGTCCCTGGAATGTGTAATAAACAAGTAAAACTTAAACTAAACTTGCTCTTGGATTATCATTTAACCTAAATAAAAAATAAACAAATTGAAATACATGTAGAGATTTCTCAAATCAAGGGACTTTCATTAGTAAATTCAGAGGTTTGGTTTAATTGCAACATGATTGATCACCAAAGAAAATTATCTCATTACAATCAATTCCAAGTAATAATCATAGTATCATTGATTTGTTGATCAGATGTGTTCCATAAATTATTTGAATAGCCATTTCCCTTTCCAAATTATAATCAAACACTGTTTAATAGTTAATCAGAAAAGTAAACAGCTTTCTCCAATGGACTTTATTGTGCCCACCTTGTGCCTACATAATTAGCTATCAAGCTAATTAAATCCAATCTAAACATTTTCCCCTTTCATTTATCAATTTTATATTTTTTATATCGTAATATGTGTACGTAATAATACATAGTGGTAAACGCGTAGTCTACCAAACTGATATTCTCGAAAATGCCATAGAAAAATAATTATTTGATGTGTGCATCTTATTTCTGAAATATTTCGCGTTTCTCTGGACGAGAACGCATAAGCCCAATCACCTTAATTTCATCGAATTAAATTTGTGATAATGCTGTAATTAGATTTTATGACCACCAAAGATGCGGATGAGAAAACGATTGTGGATTTTTTGTGCTCTAAAATAAGCTAAAATAAAGTGGTTTTATAGTAAAGTCTTAAACCACATAATGAATTAAAATTAACTATTCATTATTATCAGTTTTTATATAACTTAGTTTATAATTAAAGTTTTGTCTCCTTTGTAAGCGTTAACCAAATGTGTCTTGTGATAATTTTAGTTAAATTACAGTTACCCACCTTTAAAATGTTTTAGTTGAATTATATTCGTTAAAAGTTTTTAAAAAACTATTTTCAAAAAATTAATCAAATTCAACAAGGGTTAATAAGCCCTTATTGAAAATAAATTATTCCTTTAGTCTTAGCTAAGCAGATAGCCAAACGCTTTCACGAAGAATCCTCAGGGCGGCAGCTGCCTCCATCTTTCACTTGCGGTTTTAATTGCGCCCATATTTACATTGTAGGGGGTAAACGGGCTCACTGCTTTGCCGATTATGGGCAGCGCCAGTCTTGGCATTACCTTACTCTCTGTGAATCGCCTGGCTGCCTGTCACCCGCCCGCGTGATGACTGAACCTGAGCCTGACCAATTCGGTGCACACGATTACTTTTATTTTATGCAAGACTAAAGGGTGCTACCCGGGTCAACTTTTAGAAAGCTGGTCCTTCTTTTTGGCTATTTTATTTTCTTTGTTAGAGTTCAGATCTACTCCTAATGTGATTGCATCACAGTACTATTTTACTTCTATCCCAAAACTACATTCGTGGTGTTTGTTTTTTAAACTACGTATTGTGTGAATTGATTCGTTCAAACTGGCAATACCTTTTATTACAAGCACTCGCTTCAAGATATATCTTCTCATCTAGATTTTAAATGAAATCGAGGCTTTATTAAATTTTCATTTTGTAAAATGTTTCCCTCGGTACGGGACCGGGAGTGAGGGACCATTATTCTGTACTTATTAAGCGTGTCCGGTTGGATTATATCCTGCCATTCCAATATGCGGCGACAGATATCGCCTTGTCGTTTACCACAATTAGGTCCCTCGGAGTGCAGCCTTCCTCCATGAGCGGGCATGTCAATAGGTGGCCGTCGTCCTGGGTTGCGCCGCAATCACACAAAATATCATCACCAGAGAGGTACCCCCACCTTTGGAGATTTATTTTACATCGTGTAACACCCACCCGTAGTCTATTGAGGGCGATCCATAGAGAGTATGGTAGTTGTTCACCTCCCTGGATACCCTCATTTGAATCCATCAACGGTCCCTTCTATTATCTGATCTTATCTTCTATCATTCTGTATAAAAAATAGAATACAAACAATGTTAAAGTATAAATAACTAAAATTACTTATTATTTTACTTTTTTAATAAACAAGTCTATCTTGAAATTCGATAACAACATAGAAGCCACGTTGGACACGTGCTGCGGATGCCTCAGGAGAATCTTAACCCAAGCCGCCTCGCCTCGTCTTCACTCCTGCGAGCTACCGCCGTCTCTCATTATATGACGATTTTCTTGCCGTATTCGGCGGAACTTAAAGACGCGAAATTGACGTGGAAGCCGGCGTGAGTGCCGGCTTGCGATACGGTCTCCCGAAGGGGTCTAGTGATGTTCACATGCCCCACTTAGTATCAGATGTGAAAAGAGGAAGATTAATAAATCTAGAAAAACAGACATTAAATAGCTTAATATGTAAATAAATTGAATAAAACGATTAAAAAACAATCACAGCAAAATGAAATAAAGTAATATCCTTAAATGGTCGACTTTTTCAAGACCAACGCAACGCCTCAAAAGTGAACCATAAGCGTGCAAGGAGCATATCTCGAACATTATGGAAGAAACATAAAAAATTGACATTGAATAAAGAACTTAATAAAAGTTCATTGTAATTTATTATAGGAAAAAAAGACTAGTGATACTTAAATCCGCAAATTTGATATAACCGGTGACCGGTTTTATCTCTTTCGCGACAGGTCCAGTTGATGTAAGTATCACTCATATTTTATTTCTATAATAAATCATTGTCGTTGATTCAAATACTTCTTCAACGATCTTTTTTACTTATTAATCTTGCAATATTTTCCCCCATTTCAAGTTATTTTACTACCGTTGAGAAACTAACGAGAATGTCGCATGTAGTTAGTAGTCTCTGATTATATGCACTCCATAGCACTCCATCGAGTAAACTAACGCCACCGACAAGCCCCCTCCGGCCTCACCACTCTCTACCTTGCCGTGCGCCATGCACCCCCTCGCATAAACACACCTTTACAATCACTCGATTACGTCCTGATGCTTGTCTCACTGCAGCCAAAGGGGTGGCTCCACTGCAATTTTTCTGCACTTATAGAGCTGAGGTTTACATTGAAATTTACATGTTCCTACTACCTACAGAACACTTGAGTCCTTTGTTTTTTATTTTATCTCTAGCTAATATAATAATATGTCAGAGGGATTATATTGAGACCTGTGTACCTGGAGACCTTTTATTATCAGGATAATAATTTTTATTTTCTTTTTATCACAACGATACAAAAAATGTATCCGTGCAGTATTATAGCATGCCGATACCGAATACCTCTTCTACTTTTCTAAATAAAAAAAAAACAAGTTTTTAAGGCCGTTATTTCAAACGCTACCTATATTGATCGGTACATGTCAAGACGGTATAAAGTAAAATCGGTATTTAAATAATAAAATGTGATATTTGTATTGAAATTTAAAGTATCTTCTTCGGTAACCTGTAATTTAACATTTTTAGAAAAAAATGTAAATAATATATAATACTTTTCATACAAACAGCTTCTTTTTCTTTGTACATAAAATTAAAGATCAATAATTTTCTTAAGATAAAACTTCTCACTGAGACACAGAGATGGACACGTGATACTCTAACCTTTAGACCTGGGTCGCGATTATAAACGCTATCTTTATCGGTACATAACGAGACATTATAAAGTAAAATCGACATTTATGTACGAAAGTATGTATATTTGTATGAAAATTTTAGATATCTTCGTCGTAAATCTGTCACAAAAATTATATTTTTCATCTAGAAAACTTAATTTTACTTTGAAGATAAATGTTAACTTCTCATTGGAATACGGGCCCTGAGCCCCGATTACAATGGAAAGTTAACTTTTATCTTCAATTTTATCTACAGAGTAAAATTAAGTTTTCTGTATGAAAAGCAGAATATGTATACAATTTTTTTTTTAAACTTGTCCAATTATAGGTTACTGACTATGATACTTTAAATGTTCGTGTAAATATACTCATTTTCGTACACAAATATCGGCTTTTTTTTTATAGACAGTCGAAGATAACTTTACTTTAGATAAGTTTACTTCCCATTGTAATCGGGGCCCTGGCATACGCATTCGTAACTAATAAACTATTTTATTAACTATTTCACTTTTGTAAACATTTATAAAAAATAAAAAAACAAATTACAGATTATTGTATCAACCATTAGAGTGCGCCTAACGTTTTCTGAGTTTTGTAAGCTTTCGTTGTTTTTTTTTAAAGTAAACCGACATGAAAAATAAAGCTCAGAATACACAGGCACTACAAAATATACGTACTCGTATTATGTATTACCTAAAATCATTACTAAATGTCGTAATACAAAAATGATGAGGAAATTTACGTTAATCGGATTTTTCTTTTGGGTCGGGTTTTTATAGTTTTTTCTTCATTGATATATTTTAATTTGGAATCAAAGTATTTTTAAAAAAAGTTTTACTACATATATACAAACATAGATTTAAAATGAAATAGTTTTCTATCGTATTTTGCAACGAGAAAATTAATTTACAAAAACCCACTCTGGTGTCGAATTGTCAAACATCTGCTTTGATAATGACTTATACCCGTATGCAGAGACAAAACTTAAGGTGAGGAAGGTACATTCTAATTTCAAATGCAGAGAGTAACTCGAAGGTGAAGACAATAGAATGTACTTTATCTGCATACCGGTATTAATGTTAGTTAATAATTTTAATATTTTTTGAATTATAAAATAAAAATTTCTCTTTTAAGACAGGTGCTTACACTTTCAGCGAATCGTGTTATCCACTAATGGTAGTTTTACTTTAAACTATAAAGTTTACCGCATGATTTCTCTCTGTGGGCACTCAAAGCTCGTGGAATCTTTTCACCATTATCTGTCTATGGCAAGTCTATTCAGTAACTCGGACATTTCTCTAATTTTCTACGTGACGATTCTAGACGAATTTTGAATGCCGCTCTTGCGCAAGTGAATAACTGACTACTCAATACGTATTGCATTCTCTGTGATCGTTTGTGAGACTTATACAGCGCTTATTATCTATTTCTTTATTCGAAAATTGACACCTGCGAGTCTATTGCTCAACATGCTTTGAATATTGGTAAATCTTTTATGTTTTCAATCCTCGTATTATAAAGCCATTAGCTAATGACGCGTACCCCATTTATAGACTTTTAAAAATATTGACGCAGACGTAATTTGAATATTTGAAATTGTTTTCACTTGATCTTTTCAATTTTTTAAAAACATTTTTAGCATAATAAAATTAACTGAATACTTTAGGAAGAAGTTAATAAAAAAATTATCTCTTCGGACGTCCAATTTTTTTTAATTCGTCGTTTGTCTTTAAAAATACTTTTTTCAGTTACTTGTTACTTTATATTATATATTGTATTTCTATTTAATAAATGTTTCGCGATCAATATTTCAATAATTTGCCACCAGTCGAATCAATCTCACTACTCCTCCAAACTTCTTTATCTTAATTTATTTAGGTAAAAATACGTTTTCTTCCAACCCTAACTATGTTAATAGAAACATAAGCGTCGTTTTACGCCGGGGTTCCGTTCCGAGAGACACCGGCGTAAAATGAACACAAATATAAGGTTAGGTTCCGTGTCAAAATTCTAAGAACAATCTAACGTGTTTATTTCATACAAGTCCTATATATATTTAAAATAAATTATAAAGTATTCAATAAATACAGTTTGAATTCGTTTACAAAATAAATAAAAATCTCTTTTTTTTTTCAATTATAACTAACTCACCAGTTCGTCGGTACTAAATTAAATTCTCACACTTTTTTTAAACAGCATCCAATTTCATTTGTTTGATTTTTGCTTCCTTTCTTGCTAAATCGTAGCATAAACTAACACATTTGAATATTCTTTTAATTTTAATAACAATACAATAAAAAATATAATCATACCTTTTTATTTTTTATAAAAACAAAACGAAAACTAACTCAGAAACAATTTCACACTCATAATAGACTGCTCGCGTACACAGTAATAGAATAGAACAACGTGTAAAAGTGTGTCTGCTATTAGAATCGCGGCGCCTACTGTCGTCTGGTGTCGGCCGAACCGGGGATTTCCTTACCGGCACCAACCGGGGTTATTGTAAATCGGCGTAAATCGAACCGGCTCAAAAACGACGTTTACCTGTACTTTAAAAACATAATATACTTATCATACTAATACTCTCTATGCTATCCTTTGTAACAAAAATGAAAAAATCCAATATAAATGTCTCCGGTTAATAAATTTCAAACTGCTTTTACCGTGCGAAATTATAAATTATATTCTTCTCTTATTTACATTGCATTCACTTAAAATTAGTAATAGAAGAATAATATTTGATCTGATTATTTTTATGTATGACGTTCGCCTACTATTCTCGAGGTCCTAGGGTTTTATCCCTGGCAGGGTGGCCGTGAAATATTGATTTTAAAGGTTCTTAAAACTGCGATATTTCATTGTTCCTCGACTGGCACCCGAACCGAAAGACTGATCACCTTTTCATGTAACAGATAATCGAAATACTCTGAATTTGGATTACCAATGCAGTGCCCTATGCATCACTGAGTGCGGAAAGAGAAATGCTGATGATATATAATTATTATATACCTACGTATACAGAAGTTTTTAAACTCTGTATTATTATATGAACTTCTGTATTAGTAATATTGATGTTTTTTGGTAATATTTCTTGATAAAACTCCATAGTTAATAATTTTGATAAAATTATACTCGTATATAAAGTTATTAATAAAACTGCTTGGTTTAGTTTTACTTTTTTATTATTTTGACTAACGAGCGCTTTCGTCTTAGTAGGCATCTTCAAGACTATCTCCACTGGTCAAGACCGGTGAAGATGCCTACTTAAGCGAAAGTGCTCGTTGGTCAAAATAATAAAAATGTAAAACTAAACCAAGAAGTTTTATTGATAACTTTGTTTATAATTTTATCAAAATCATTATTCTGTATTGATATTCTGTTTTAGCTAGAGAGGCTGACACATCAATGGGTGAACTTGGATTTTTTTATTTTTTTATGATCAATAAAAAAATAATTTAATTAAATTAATTTGATATAAAATAGTTTGATATTCTAATGCGTTTTATCGAAGGAAGTTTTTACACGTGCTCTGTTGTTGTTAATATAACAAACTTGCATATATATTTATATTGAAAGAAATCTCGGCATTCTCTGTTCTGGTGATCTGCTCTGGTAGCTATTTGCGGTATCGTTTACTATCAGTGTGTTCTGCATCACTTTTGGGGCGTAATAACTCCCAACCGGTCTGGCTATCAGATAATGTACTCATGGCTTTCTGCCCGTGTTAACATCGTAGTTTCGTATAACCAATTACCCTTTTAAATACTTGTAAAGGAATGCTAGAATTAAGTATTTTACCTGCTAAGAGCTAATAATGTAAATTATTTATTTTAAATTTATGCATGTAAATCTTTATATATATAATTCTTATGTACGTGTAATGTCACTGAACTCCTAAACGGCTTAACCGATTTATGTGCGGTTTTCAGCGAAATGTAGATCTTTGCGCTGGGCGTGTTCGTAGATATTAAAATCAATCAATCTTATCTGTAAAAAAAAAGTTAGGAGCATAAATCTATTTTTCATCGACCTATCAGGGTTTCATTCGACGAGGATGCATATTTAAATAAAATGTATGGATGTTGTTTTTTTTGTTTTTAAAAAAAGTTTGTTTTTGAGTATTTACAAACAACTTTCGCTTTTTATGAATCCCAATCAGATCCTTTCCTTCAATTTCTTATAATTTCTTCCCATTTATTTCTTTTTACTGGATTTGTGGTAATACTAAAATAATATTAACTGACATTCAATACATTTTTGAAAATCGTATTCATGAATAAAGTGCACTGTTGGTAAAATGATCAGAATTCGACATTTACAAAAAAAAATGTATATTTGAAAATTAATCATTTTATAATTAAAAATTCAACCATAAACAAGTACCTAGGTACTCTAGGTACATACTTAAATTCAATATTTGAACTATAATAATTTTTGGAATTCAATCATATATTTACATACATTTTTTTTTTGCACCACAACAGGCCAGGAGGCCTAATTACAGTGGTGAATTACATCACAGAGTACCCAGGCTTGAGAAAAATCACATTTTTAATTTTTGTGTTCTCACCGGGAATCGAACCCGGAACCTTCCGTGCGTGAGTCAAGCGTCTTGACCACTACACCACGGAGGCCGCCTAAACCTAGGTACCTACTTATTAATAAAAAGTCTTTTTCCTTTCATTCAAAAAGTTTTTGCACGCTTTCACGACACAATCATGCATTTTATTTTATTTGGAAAATCAACAGTTCTACATACATATTTAGTAAACAAACATTCATTCTTTTCATTTCTTTAAATTTCGGATTAAAGGTCAAGCTCGCGTCAAATCCTAGCCGGCGGTTAAAAAATGACTAAATTCGCGTTAAACGTAAGTTGAATGTCATAATTTTAGAGAGCTCTGGGTAAAATATGTTCTGACTTTTCTTCATTATCACGTATTCCCGTATTTTCTCCCTTGATTATGGCACTAGAGCAGTGATTCTTACCATTTTGATTTGAGCACGACGATTACTCTTAGCCAACCACATGATGAGATAAAACGATAAACTTACCCTTATAAGAATATGTAAATAGCTCAAAAAAGGCAAAAAATAATGACGTGTGTTCTTATTTCTTTATTAATCTGGTTTTATATATAATTATACTGTTCGCGTGTATGTTACTGAACTCTTAAACGGCTTGACTGATTTTGATGAATTTTTTTTGGATTCACAATTGGACCCAGTAGGTGGCGGTACGATATCAATGGCAATTAGTATATAGTTTATCGAAAATTCTAATTTTTCGCGATTTTGCGTTTGCTGAACCAGCTTATAGCAGGCAAGCCAACGTGCGGGCAGGACAACGTCTGTCAGGTCCGCTAGTTTATTATATATTTTTTTATTTTAAATATGTTCGTCGTTATTGTATAATTATTCATATTGTATAATTTATTAACGTATTTTTACTTTGTTCCAGGTAATGCTCTTAAGACACCCCTCGAGTATTTTTAACTTTCAACTACACATAAAAAAGTATGTATAATATATTGTGTTAAATATTTTGTCAAAAACAATGACTGAACTAGCTGTTTGAACTGCTTCTTTTTTGTATTCGTATTGTTTTATATTACATCTTATTTATATTTTAAAAAAATAGCATAGTCAATTTTTTTTTTAGTTTTTGAAGGAAAAAAGCGATATTTACGTTCTTATGATTTACTTTAATATTTCTATTTTTGGGACCATTTCCAACGATAATTGGATATATTTTTTTAAAGTTTTGGCTTAGTTTGATAGTCTATTAACAAATAAATATATTTAAAAAACACCGAACTTCCTTATTCAGTCAAGTTAATCTCACCCGTATCTAAAAAGGTTTCAGCTCTTTAACTTCACAAAAATCAACAGTTAAAAGAATTGAAGAAATATCGATGTTTAAATATATGCAGGCATAATTATTAGGCGTATTCTCACTTTTTTTTTTTTAGAAAAGTAATGGATTTATTTTTAAATATATGAAAATATATCATATTAGTTCTAGAGCCAACTCTAATGTATGGGAGCCAAGTATGGAATTGGAAAAATGATGATGAAAGTAGGTTAAATGCTGTCGAAGTGCGATCCCTTAGGCGAATGTGTGGCAAACAATGCATGATAGGTGCACAAATGTCGAGATCCGTGAACTGTGTTAGGCTGATATATGCATTATCGACAGAATCAAGAAAGGGGTACTGCGTTGGTTTGGACATGTAGAGCGAATGGACAACGAAAGAACGGCTAAAAGGATCTACGATGCGAATGTTGATGGATGCAGAAAACGAGGAAAGCCGAGAAAGACATGGCACGAACAAGTCCATCAAATACTTGAAGATGGACATGTCAAAAGTAGAAATAATCGGCGTGCGTGCATGAGATGATGTATGAATGTAGAGGTAGCGAGGTCTGTATGCCAAGATAGAGTGATTTGGCTTTCTATCCTCTCTGCATATCCCTACGGGGAAACGGCGTGATGGTTTGTTTCTTTGTTTTGTTTGAAGATAAAAGTTGCTTTTCGAGATGAAAAAAGGTGCATTGTTTCTTATATACACAGATAGCTTTGCAAATTTTCTATCATCTTTTGAAATTTTTTTTAATTGTTAGTGGATTATTTTTCATTATTATTTTACGATAAATTTTCATTGGGTCATTTCGTGTTCCGCAATACATTTGATCGGTATTAATGTAGTAAATAAGTGAACGTTTATGAATCTATCGCTTAACCGAGACGGGTACATCAAAGTTCAAATCTCGAATAAAATTTGTGGCTAATATAATCTATTGTGAGTATAAATCCCAGCGGTGTAAACGCGCTGTCATATTATATCGGGCATTAATCAGAAATCTAATGATATTACGCTCGCATATCACTTTCCCCGTTTTATGGAGATTACTTATTAGTGTTGGCTCTGGATCTGGCCGCGCCGCGCCACCACGTCACGTCGTCCACGCTAACGTCTCGGGATCCTGATAAACCGCCACTCTTTGTGAGCTTTCATTTCGCGTTTTTGTTTTATATTTCCCCGACCACTGATTATTCTTAATTGATTGCTCAATCTCTCTTCCCTTCCCTGCCCCCCCTGCCCCCTTGTTTAGTTAGCCGCTCCCGCTGCCGCCTTGGCACGTGGACTTTACGAGAGCCGAATTAATAAATGAATTTTATTCTCCCCGCTATGACGTCGGTTGCCGGCGGCTATTTCGGTCTCGTTAGAATCCGAGTAACGGGATCGTTTTTTGACAAAACCTAAGTAAATTATGCGCTACCTCGATCTGAGGTCATAGAAAACAATCTTTCAAAATGATCATTCGCTCGGTAGTAAAACACATAATTCCCACGTAGTATTTTAAATGAGCGGAATATATTATCGTGATATAATCAAATAAATCTATTTAAAATATTTAAAAAATAATATCTGACTTCAAATTTAAGCTTACTTCAAAGTTAGTGTCCGCTAACTTTGAAGACGTTGACAGCTGAACGAGTCATTATGTATTTGTCGTATGTCCACATAATGCGGATTTACGTAATTGGAGCTTGGCGCGTCTACGATATTAATACATGCATAATCTCGCATCAAAATACAAAAACTCTGCAGTGATTCATATTGAAGTTTCGGTACGGTGCGAATCACAAATGGGGCTATCAATCACGCAGCCATCGCTCGGCTGACCGACTTCACTAATTCTGGCTCTCGACTCTTCCCGTACGGAAGCCGTGCTGGGCCGGGATTATGATGGGAAGCTAAGGACGTCATACCTTCACCGTTGAAGATAATTTCTCCTTAGATATTACGAAGATACACTACCGATCTCCTACCTTTAAGTTTTGATGTAAGTACATTGGTTTATACGGACGGGTTTAGTACCCCCCGATACGCATATCTACGCACTAAAAGTGACAAAAAATTCATTCCACTGAGCAATTTTTCCTTTAATTACGATTTATTAAAAAAAAATCGTTATAAGGTTTATACTTTTTCTTCTTAAAAGCCTATTAAAACATGAGAGGGAAATAAGTGAATTTTGAAGTCGAATTGAATTCTGACATAACTCTCAGTTTTGAAAATAAACGCCTAGATGCACAGATAATGTGGCTAGATTCTGCCCTTTTAATATATAAGAGCATCTAGGCGTAAAATGTTTGCCACTATAAAAAAAATAATTAATTATTATATTTCCATTTGTTTTACTATCTTTCTGAGTGTACATATCGAGACGTTAAAGAAGTCGGCTTTGTAATCGCTCGGTAGATAAATACAAACGATCGTTTAGCATGCCGTCTTGACAATTGTCAAAAGTCATTTAAAAATCATGTTCAAGCGAGTATTTTTTGCTTGAATTGGGATTTATTGGCGTTTATGATCGATTTGATGTGGGCACTTTTTATCACAGAAGACTTTTTAATATATATATAAATGAGAAATATTTTAAATGTTTATGAAGTAAGGAACGCGGACTGAATTTTTGGGATCATTCATTGGTTCTATTCGATCATATGACATCGAGATGACAAGTCGCTAGAACATACCGAGGTAGATACAGATAGTATAGAAGTTAATTATACCCTCTCGATACGAACAGATAAAGGTAGCATTCTTTTTTTTTCAAATTATATATATTTGGACCCCTGTATTTAGTAGCCTTACGTGTCATGCACATAGCCAAGGTACTCGGAAAAAAATCGTTTTTGTTTGTCTATGAAATGGGATGTTCGATCATTGATCTTGGTTTATTACCTTTATGAGTCCAATCACCATTGTTGCAAAGTCCAAGAACAATAGCGCGTGATAACTACTTTTAACGATAGTGTGGATATCTGTTAAGAATATTCCATCTTTCCTGCATTCCGCTTCAAGATTATGGCGTTGTAAACTGAAAAATGGGCACTGAAATAACAGATGTTCGATACTCTGTGAAGAAATATCATCGCATGGACAATAGTCATCATTCCTTAATTTAAACCTATATAGGTAACTTCTCATAGCTCCGTGTCCGGTAAAAATTTGGGTCGTTTCGAAAGTGCTTTGATGATGACGACGTAAGATAGCGTTCACAATCGCGGCCCTGTTGATGATATTCTAAATATATGTACATGTAGGTATTACTCGTAGGAAAGTGTTTAGATTCTCAGCGTGGGACATTCATTAAATATCTTCTATTCAGTATTTCGCATTACTATATTAGTCTTCTTAAAATAGCACCTCGTTCTAACTTCCTGGTTACAGTAGCTTTGTATACATCCTTCTCTCTCGATGTTTCCGCTTTCCTCCCTCGTGTTCCGAGATATACTGGTGGTTAGTTGGACGGTGGTTAGTTGGACGCGAGTTTCCCGCTTCACCTCCGCCGGAACTGAATGCACGTATATTCAGGAGATATTTTCATCTCTTGTTTTCCAATTGTCGACTCTTTCATGTATCTGTTACAAAATTTCTAACAATAACTTAATTTTACTATGAGTGGAGGATTGATCGTTTTGTGGAGGGATTCTTCTTTTTAGTTTTTAAACGAGAAAGAAGAGAACTTTTTCGGAACTGTTAGACTTGCCTATGTTTATGTTGCAGACCAGACGGCTGGGCCTGGTTGCGTACTGCGAACCAGTTTCAATTCAGTACGATTCAACTTGACATTGGCAAAAGCGTCAAATTGAATATGCAACGCCATTTTTTTTTTAATACCTGCGAAGACATTCGTATTATCTGCACAATATATTTTTATGCATCCTGTTTCTATGTGGATATACCTACGCTATTTCAAATCGATAGCCAGAACAATTGTATCAATAATAATATCAATTAACTTAGGTTATTTTATTTATATTGATAAAACACGTTATTATTTTCTAGAATGTCTAGAAGATTATAAAGATTTACTCATGTATATAAAGCTCGTCAGTTGGGCTTCATTAAAAAAAATAGCATGAAGATTATATATATAATATTTACTTACGAAATAATTAGGTAATTTACTGTATTTTTTTCAACGTTTCCTTAGACCTTCTGGTTTAATCTATCATTCATCATAATTATTTTTGTTCTTAAATTTTTAATTATTAACGATATATTTTCAAATTTATATTTATGCTTATTTTTATTATTATCGGTAAGTTTTCCAATTTATATTTTTGTTTAATTTCTTTATTACTAATGTTATATTTTATAATGTGTATTTATGCTTCAATTTTTATAATTATCGGTATGTTTTCTAATTTATAATAATTATGTCTCATTTCTTTACTATTAATGGCATATTTTCTAATTTGTTTTTATGATTCAATTTTTATTATTATTACCTGCATGTTTTCTAATTTATATTTATATTGATTTTTTCTAATGTTATTATTATTCTTTGAATTTATTAAGCATCATTTAATGAAATAAAAAAAAACACATGTAAAAATAAGGTCCTTCCTAAACACAGGAATTTCCTAGCTAGTCGGGACCTGAAACAATGAAACTCTGTACATTTTAAAACTGTGAAATACATAAATAAATAAATTATTCTCGCAATAAAATCACCATTATTTCACCTGTTGAATTGCGTTTTATGCGATGTACGCAAATTTCACGCTTAAATATGGTAGATACGAGTACATTTTTACATACAGGTGGGTCACGCGTGCCTGTGAAAGCTTATAGTAGTGGTGTTCATGTTAAGATAGGTTCCAAAATTTGATATTACAATATTCTACTTGCTACTTCTCGGTACATTATAAAGCGGCTTTGTAGCTGTAGTAAGTAGTAACAGCCCCGACCGTGTTGAACGCTGTCAGTGAATATTTCACAAATAAAAAGTCCTCGACGAGTCTGCCCGCTGCCGCCCGTCTCTCACTCTCAGCTGCAACTCCACTCCGCTCGAATGAAGGCTGTTAGACGTGAAGCGAGCTATCCTTTCCTCGCATTTTCATCGGAATCGTGAATACAAGATCAGTTTCAACATGTAATGAAGAGATTTCTCTAGTTGAATTTCCTACACCGGACAACGTATGATTAATATAATGTTCATTTATCTCTCATATATCAACGGTTGTCCAGCATTAAATGAATTATCAATAAGCTACTGTTTAGTTGAATGTTAGTCGTAGCACTCGGACAGTTTCGATATAACATTAATGGGTTGTGACAATAGGGAACTCGAATTATAAATTACTCTCGCATTGTTTTATCACTGGCGAATGGGTAGTTAATCGTATCCATAAATAATAATGCGCGCCGCTTTCTGCGTGTTGCGAATCGCGAATCAACATTTCCCTCAACCCCACAACCTCCGACGGAGGAAGTGGAAGTGGAAGAAGGAACTATGGCCGGTAGAGAAGTGAGTGGCCAGATTAGACTAGCGATATATATTCCGGTAGCGCCGATCGCATTACTTAACTAACGCCTTAATGTTGCGCTTAATGTTCGCGTTAGGCTTTATCAACGATACTTTACGACTTATAAACATTGAATTCGCAAATGGATGCTGTGGAAATCAATATTTATCTGTTCGGGCTCGTGGAAAATAAGCGACCCATGTTTCGGTTCGTGGTTCAGACAATATTCCGCCACGGAAATGTTTTACGGAGTGCATATTCGCTTCACTTGTCACCTCCCGCTCTCGGTTGCCATTTCGAATTTACGTACGTATTATGTGGGTAGGAAGAGCTCTTTAATGAGTTACAGATCAAACCGTGTGCCAGCTTCACTATGCGAGTCTAAATATTATTATTCCCGCGTTTTACATTTGATCGAATTAGTGTCACGGGTTTTTCTGTCTCTACCCCGGGTAGACGTACGAGCGCATGTAGGCGCGCCCTTATCACAACCTTTTACTTTTGCATAACGGTTCATTCTACGGTAAATTGTGTTAGTAAATGTTTTATTGAACATTCATTTCCCTGACATTAGACCGTATCGCGGTCTCGGCATACGCCGGGCCCGGTACCGCTCACTGCTCACCGTTCCCTGGATGTTGCGAAAGCTCGAAACTCGTCAGAACTCGGGTACATTCATTAATCTCTTTCATTTGTTTCCCACGTCTCGTGTCGTGGTGGCGCAGATATAATCTGCATTGGGAATTAAATCATTAAAACAATAATCAAATTATAAGGCTCAGTATTATCGAATAACCAGTTGTATTTATTTACAATCACGCGTTTCTCGAATAAATAAACTAATTCAGAACCCGTCCATTTCATAATTTTAGTTTTCAGATACTATCTTTTATAAATGTTTGGCAAACAATTGTATACAATTTATATTAAAAATAATAACTTTGTGATTTTTAAGGGTAACAATTTTATATAGATCGCGTTTAATTTTATGTTCCTGGATGTGTCTTTTATTAGGTGCTTACCTATGAAATTGCCTTTTCGCATAAAAAATTAAACTATGTTTTGTATGAAAATTAATATGAATATTTCTCATACGTGATCTTTACAGTTTAGCTATTTTAATGGTAGTTGATTGATGCCTTTGCAATAAAAGTCCTGTGGGTGGGAGTCGACAAATGCTATGAAAGCATTTTTCACCTACTCTACGGACTTAAATTTTTCCCTTGTAGTAGTTTATTCAAACTTCGAAGAAAAAAAAAGGCAAATCAGTTGGAGCAATGCTCGGTGGATATAGTGGGTGACGAAGTCTCCAGCTTGAGCTATTGCTGCTTAAAGACCGTCTGGCGTTAACTGTGCTGCCGGGCGTTGTTATGAAGCAGCAGTAGCGACGAACGATTGGCCAGCTTCGGTTGTTTTTACTACGAACTTCTCCCTCGTGGTCTGCAATTCTTGACAATATACGTCTGTATTAAGCCAGATCTTATGAAGTTGTAGTGGATAACGCCGACACAGGACCTCCATACCGTTACGATAAGCTTCTCTGGAGTGATCTTTCGTTTTAGGCAATGTTTCGCAGAAGCCCCTTTATCCAACCGTTTCAATGCAAAGAACGGTAACGGATGTCGCACAAGATCTATTTCTCATCGCGAGTAAAGACACGATAAAAAAGGACTCAGAAAAGCAGTTTGGGCATTGACGGAAGCTTGCCACTGGCGTCTATTTAACTCCCGGAATACCAACTTCTCAAGCTTATCTACTTTACCATTTTTCTTTTGTCAATTACGTTCAAAGCTGCTGCTGGCTCATCGTAGTTCGGGGTGGGTTCGCTTTCCCTATCGCTTTTAATACCTCGACTTCAACCTTAGCCTCCACCAGGTCTTCCGCGGGGTTCACTGTTAAGGTCGAAATTTTTCGAACGGAAAAGACCAAAAGTGCAGTGCTTTTGCTTTCGGTGCTAAGCCCGTTCACATCTTAGATATTTCGTGCCGTCTACGCCGCGTTAATATCGCAACTGAATTTTTTACTTGTCCATCTTTTTTTCTTTCTTTATATGCTATAGGAAATATTTTTTATTCAAAATGTTTTTATGTTCTAAGAGGGACTGAACATTGTTCAATTATTTATTTTTTACATATTTCACATGTCATAAATATATATTTTTTTATTTCCTGTAACTTATTTTATTAATTTTCTTCTATTTTTATTTATTTACTAACATTATTTTTGTTTATTTTTTGTTAAATGTTGTAACAGCTATTTATCAATATTTCTGTTTAATTTTAATATTTATGTATAATATTATAAATAACTAAATCAATGTTTCATTATAAAAATATAAAATAAATTAAAAAAAAAAACTAGAACAAAACAAATAGATGTAAAATGAAGTATTAAGTACAAATTAGAATTATTAGCCTACTTCAATCGCACAAACATTCCTATTTTTCGTTCAAAAATACTGTGTACGACCATTAGATATACAATACACTACACGACTTAGATTTCAAATTCAAACCACACTTTTAAGACCAATAATTTCCCTCTCACTATTTTATATTGACCTTTTTACATTTTAATCTCAAAGTGAACGTTTTAACAATTTCATTAATTGAATATGATTCGTGTCTTACTTTTTTATAGGTCTTTGCCCTTTATGCATTTCCACGATTCCGCAGTGAAGTCTTAAGTGATTGCCTTAACCTTTTTTGACATCTCAAGTGGCTATGTCATGTTATGTATGTTGTGTATGTAGGTAGTATGTATCAAATCAAAATATGTGGTCGTCCTCGTAAACATCACCAAAACATTTTATTTTGGACCAGTTATAAAAGAATATTACTGTAACGTGCATTGAGATTCTACCGGCGCGGCCTTCAGGATAACGTATACCCACCGTGTACCTATTACCCATAACATTAATAATTAAACTATGGGATTACTATTGTTGTACTTAAGTTTTATTAATTATTTATGAAGGTTTATCCATGAATAGGCCAAGCCATAGCCACCAGCATTAGTTAGTTATAAAAGGAATCCAAGTATTTGTGGCTTTTGTTTGATTCTTGACCTTGCAGAAGATCGCATGAGTTTTTAAAATCTTCGTTGTTTTTGCAGTTTTTAGTTTTCACGTACGTATTTTCATACTTATTTTGTTATTTTTGGTCGTTTCTATGAATTTTTATGCTTATTTCACTCTTACTCTTTAAAATGAACTACGTTTACCCATGTTTTTTTATAATACGAAATACAAAATTATTATCAAAACAAAAACGAATAGACATTCTGAATAATAGGAAAAGTGAAAGAAAAACATATTCTTAAAAAAACAACAATAGCAAAAATCGTTTAAATTATTTTTTTAAGGATTGCAATATGTATAGTATTTCACAAAAATCTGTCAAAAATAAGTTTAAAAAACCACTTCGCATAACAATAAAAAATAAACTGTTGCAGTGAAACAAAAATTTAAAAGTGCTACTTTTTTGTAATAAAACAACATCATTTATATATTATCAATTCATAGCTACCTCGAGTAAAAAATGCACAAAGCAAAATCCTAAGTAAAATACATTCAGCATCCACCAAATGAAAAAAATATTAATAATGCAATGACTTTTTACTGCCTAGAAGGGAGTCAAATGATGTATGTATAGTGTGACGTAGCGCATTGAATTTTCCGATTACTCTCGCCGAAATTCGACCGAATGGAAATTCGCCTCCGCCCGCGCCGGTGGTTGCCGGTCGCCGCCGGCGCCGGCCGCGTGCCGCCGGGCGCGGGCGTCCGCGTCGCGTCGCCCGCACTCGGTGGATCAGTCGGTCTTCGGCCGCCGCCAGCATACCTCGCCTCGCGCCCAGCTTCCTCGCTACGCGTCACCACCACGCGACTTTTCACAATTTCCCGAACGCGTATGACTTTCGAGGCAATTTCGAGTACTGTAAATCACAAACTACGTGTACATAATTGTGCTGTGAACAAATTGTGCGTTTCAAGGTGGGCTGTTTTAGCCTAGTCATGTCGTATTTTTATTTACGCCGTTTTTGTCCGTGCACGAGCATAAAGTAGTATTTTAAATTAGTTTTTTTTTTATTTCGGTAAGTGGCCATAGCCATTGGCTACGTTTCATAACCTTTTATGATTGATACAATTCAAAAGTAATATAAAAAAATCAACAAAAAAATTGCTCAATCTACGTAACTTTTTATATAAAATGTATGTCTACAATAAATTGGACCGATTTTTATAGATTTATTTTTTTAACTTAAGGAACGATCATCAATCAATTATATAACACAGTAAATTAATCAAATGTTTGCTAATAACGTATCACCACAGCTAATCGAATCCATCTCCTTTGTCTGTAATATTATCTGGGATATTCTGTAAATACGCAAAATCAAAGATAATTGTATCTAAATTTTTCATTTCTTTGATTGTTGATTTAACACTCGAACACGTAATTTCACATTTTCATGACGTTCGCGATAAGCTGTTACAATTAGTAAAGCAATCTAGCTACAGCCGTACCTTTGCTGTGTAACGAGTACTACGGGTAATAATGGTTGCTGAGTATTATTCTGGCTCTGTTTAAATATTTTCTTTCCCCAATACAAACAGTAAACATTCGTATCAAAAGTGCGAGAGACGTCCGTAAACATTTAGATTGACGTAATCGTGTAAATGTTTATTGTAACCATAAATCCGCTAATTTTGTTGTGATCGGTCAGTGTTTATGCGGTATTGAGAAGTGATTTCGCGGTTTGTTGGCGTTTCTGTAATTTATTGGAGTTGTGGAATAATAAGTCGAACCTTAGGTGTGCGCGCTGTTTATGGCGCTACAGGTGTTCCGCTCTTAATTAGCGTTTGGATTAAGTCTCGGGTGACAAGTCCAGTGATACATTGGGAGGTGAAGTGGTTAAGCAGTGTGAAACACAACGCCTGCACCGGCTGTCGGTGAACTGTATCCGGGATCCGGAGTGTAGGGGTGAGCGGGTCAGCAGTGCCAGCACTAACGGCACGACCCCAAATAACTGGAGAATCCCTGTCCCCGACACAGGTAGTTATCAAACCTCTAGATTTAACTTTCCTCCTGTCATGCGTCATATCAATTTTTTTTAATTAAAAAAAAAATGAATAACCCGCTAAGCCTCTATTTTGAGGCTTCTCAGCAGGTGGGATAGAGGGGATATGGAAAGAGGTAATGAAAAATACACTACAACACTCGGACCAATCGAGAAAAAAATCTTTCTTGGATTTTTTTCTTGCACCTGGCGGGAATCGAACCCGCGACGCCAGTTTCACAGTTGGCCGTCTAACCATATCACTGAGTTAGGGGTATCAAAGTGATATCTATCTTTGTTTGTAAAACTCCGTCTATCCGAATCAATGAGTACTAGACGTCATCACATAAAAACTTATTTAAACTTGCCTAGCAATGTCAATTGCTTCGACGAAGAAACTCGCCGGCCGCCAGAGCCCTTTTTTATTTGTTATTATAACATCTCCTTTATTTTTTATTTCCTGATAACGATCCGGATATTTGGCAATCCGGATGACTGCATTTAGGATAAACGGAGCTCTACTGCGTTTCTAGAATCTTAAATTATTTGCATTCGTTTCGCTTTATTTATGACTCGAATATCTGTTAATTAGCCAAAAGTATTCTCAGATTCTATTCTTCTTCTTCTTGTGCCCTATCATAGTGATATCCTGGGAAATAATATAATTAGAATGGCTTCTTATTGCCTTCTCTGATGGGGTTTCTGTGGGGGTCGCCTTCCCTTACCTGGGTGGGTCCTGTTATTTGGCTTTCTCCATTATTTATATAAGCACAATTATGTATGAACTATTATTTATTTTATTCATTTTTAATTTTTATAAAATATAGTAAAATAATCTGTCCTCACTGGCCTAACCCGTGCCGAAGACACTTTACAATGTACTTTTTTTACAAACAAGAATACACAAAGGAAAACTTACAAAATATTATCCACTGTTAACGCTATTATTATTCCCTAAATTGTTCCTAATTGTACCCACGAAATAAAACTTCTTAAAAATTCATCTCATTTAAAAAAGTAGGCGTGCCATTGATGTTTATGATTTTCAGGACACATATAGGATGTTACTCATCTATAGAAGTACTTTAAGAAGAATGACATTTTACTCGAATAAGTTAAATAACGCTGACTTAAACTTGGCGGCTTACTCATACTTACGAAATTAATAATGCGATGCAGTGGTGGTGAGAAATAAAATGCCCTCTCGGTTTAATCATATGTATAATACTTTAATACTCGGCAGCTAACGTTATTTTCTTTGATCTCCTGGCAGTCATAATTATTATTTTAATTCACCACTACGTAGGCTACACCCGCTAGGTAACGAGTATGGTAAATGAATATATTTCGTTTGTCTCTATATAATTAGAGGGTAAATACGAGTATTATAAAGGCTTTCAATTATTATATACTCGTATAAACTTCCTTTATATTATTCCTTGGGCCTTACTTATAAACCTGGTATAAAGTTACGCCTAGGCATAGTTGTAATATAAGGATGCGAATATCATCCTTAATCTATCATTATAATAAGGATGGTATTCCCATCAGTGTTCTACCACTACACCTTAGCATAACTTTATACCAAGTTTATGAATAATGCCCATTATTTAATCAATTTTACTAAATGCTTCTTTATTTTTTATGTATCTCAATAATAATACATATATTTATGTGGATGTGTTTGTATATGTATATATGTGTGTGTATGTATGCACATGCATGTTTATGTATATGTATATCTGTAAATATATAAATATATTTAATATCTTACTTTATACCTATATACCTATGTGGGTACATTTCCTTATTTTAACTTATTATTGTTTCTTTTAGTCTTTCTTATGTTCTTCTTATTTTTAACTTCATTTATTTACTTTTGTTACACGCTGCACTTAAATGTATTGCTAATAAATGTTGATTTACCCAAATATTTCATTATGTGGGCCATACGAGTTGTAAATAACTCATTAGAAAATGGTAATCAAGTTGAGGTAGAGTGGGATTCGAACCACGGACCTTTGAGTCGTGAGCCCGACACTAGCTTACACCCGATTACTATGATTGCAATGATATTTCCTTCCGATATTATTCTAGTTTCTTTCTTTTTGTGATCTATTTTAACACACATTTTCTATTGTCCAATATTCTGATAACTGTTACAGCGAGAACTTAATTTTTCTCCGAGAGAAACGAACCGTATCGTGCTTACCACTCTCCGTTCTGGCCTGCCGCAAAATAGTGGAAACAACGGTTTTTACTTCGCAACAAAACACTGTTTTACTGCTTTGTTTGCGAACCGTAAATTACCAAACATAAGTCAACTTAACAAATAAATCCGCTTCGGTTATTCGAGCGCCATTGACACATTAATACACAGACATGCCCTGAGCCCTCAAATATTATGACAGACGCCGTGGCGCAGTTGGTTAGACGGCCAACTGTGAAACTGGCGTCGCGGGTTCGATTCTCGCCAGTTGCAAGAAAAAAATCCAAATATAATTTTTTCCAATTGGTCTGGGTGTTGTGGTGTATTTTTCGTTGCCACCTTCCATATCCCCTATTTCACACCTGCTGACAAGGCTCAAAATAGAAGCTTAGCGGGTTATTATTTTTTTTTTAAACTTAACTCTGGCCCGAACGCTCAGTCATGCCCAACGCGTATTAGTCGTTCTTCAACTGCCAGCCACGCGTGACGTTGAAAATCGAAACCAAAATGCCTACTTGTGTCATGAGAGCGTGGAAAAAACTTTCGGATAAACATTGTAAAAAAAGATTATATAACTTTTCATTGGCAAATATTTGTTCATGAGTGTGATTAACAAAGCTTAAAAAAATTCATACCCAAATATAAATATTATTTTTTGCAAAAGTCGTACTTCGCCTACCGGCGCGATTGCGAAGCTCTTCTTAGTTACAGGGGAGCACTGATAGGAATACGTTTTTAAAATGTAATAGTCTATATATTGTGCTTTAGGTTTAAATGTTTTTCTTTTCTTTTTTTAATATTAAGTTCACAGAATGTTTAAATGTTTTTATTTTCTTTTTAATATTAATTTCACAGAATGTTTAAATGTTTTTCTTTTCTTTTTTAATATTAAGTTCACAGATTGTTTGAATGTTTTTATTTTCTTCTTTAATATTAAGTTCACAGATTGTTTAAATGTTTTCTTTCCTTTTTTAATATTAAGTTCATAGATTGTTAAAATTTGTTAAAATTTTTATTGTTTAAATGTATACTATGTATTGTTACAAGAAATGTACTATTTTTTTTATGTACCGTCCCAAATGAGTTTTCTCGTACAACTCCTGGGAATATAATATCATGATATTCATGTCTTATATGTTTTATTAATAAATAAAAAATTTTTTTTTAAAAAACATGAGTTAATTTTATTTTTGCATTTTCCAAAATCCGATGAAAATAAATAAATGGGTCGAAATTATAAGGAATTTAAGAAAAAAATCTGATTGGGATCCACCAAAAACGAATTCTGGTTATTAACGTTAAAATACAACGTTTTTTATGTACTAAAAATCAGTATCCTCCAATTTTTGGTATCATATGCATAGTCGTCAAAAGCGGGTCTGTTTTACGATCTACCTTACTACTTGAAAACTTTTACTGGAGACAAATTTAAAATCAATCTGAAAAAGCACATGATGACTGAACTAACTAGACTAGACGAGACATAAAATGACTAGACAATATTAAATTTCTAATGTAACCCTAACGGGTTTTTTAAAATTGTAAATAAATAAAAAATAAAAAAGTAAACAAACTTAGTATTAACTTTGGGTATGTTTTCGTGTCACTACTTTTTATAGGGCCCGTCTATGTATTGATATGTCAATGTTAAGCGCAAAGCATGTCGCGTAATTTAGAGTAAACTTACTCCTGGAAATGAGTTACACGTGAGATCCCTCAAATGCCGCTTAACATCCATTCCAAATTTGATTCTTCAACTACCACATTCTTCAACTTTCTAAAAATCGTGGGTAATAAATTCATAAATGTATGTAGCCTCGTAAATGAGTATTTTATGGTCTGGATCCGAGGATAAATACGAGCAGCCTTTCCTGCACTTGTCCATACACGAACCAATACCGAAATACCTTTCTTCTCGTAAATATGTCATCTTATTTTATGTTGCTCACCTTCGATATCAGTAGTACAAAGTACGGACATGGCACTTGTAATATTACTGACCTTTTATTTAACGCGGATACGCCAATCCCACCACTTTCAATAAGGATATTTTCAGAGTATTAAACACTATGAATTCTTTTTTATTTTTTCCACGTGCGTGTTCAATTGTAATAGTTATGTTTTTGGTTGAACTTATATAATAGAGATTTTTTTGTGTCTTATTTATTGATTTGACACTTTATATACATATAAGGACGGGCATATTGCCTTAACGAAATTTCTTCCCACCTACCCAAACCGTTCAGTTTGAGAAAATTATAAATACATGGACATATTGAATCTTACAATTTTATACAAAAATTAAAAACAAAGATTAACAACATATTGAGTTTTTCTACTGACATTTCTTGGTGGAACTGCATTTTAATTATAATAATAAAAATACTTTATAGTTTTATTCCACTTTTATTTAAATCATGATTTACAACCCCTGCTTTCACTTGTATATAACATAGAAATTTGTTTAGTCTCCCACCAGTCTGACGATGTCGGTCACGACGAAACCCGGTCACTGGTAAAAAAATTATAAATAAAAGTGGAATAAAACTATAAAGTATTTTTATTATTATAAAGATTAAAAATATTTTTAAAAATAACAATATACTATGAAAAGAGGAGAGGTGATGGGAAGGAAAGAAGAAGAATAAAGGAACAATTTAAATATTTAGATAGTGACATTTCAATCTTGACTTAAATGTAAATAAAGAAGGTGTCTTTTGATTGCTCTGTGGACTTATTCCTAACTAATTCGTTTCGCAAATTCATTAGTGTCGTATGAGAGGGAACGAAATACGATTTTGATTGCGTTAAAGTGATATGGACAGATGACGAACGAACGAACTTACGAAACAAAATTGTGATAGAATAAGCCTGCTGTTTTACTTATTGTTGTTGCTTTGTTTATTTATGTTCTTATTTCTGGTATAATCTAGTTCCAAAACATTCAAATTAGGTAATTAAATTTTTTGAGGGATTTCGTTGTAATTAATTTTAAATTTTAAAATGTATGATTATTTACATTTCACAACCTATATAGTGTAAACTTATTAAAAACCATACCAGTTCGATAATTTTGCGAAAGCGATGAAACCGGTTGTTGTTCCATTAAACTGATTGTAATGAATATTCTCCCCTTTAAAAACAAACCCCTAAATTAGTATTCACTTTTTTTTATACATTAAACGCCCATAGGGCTTTTACATTACAAATTTGTTTGTATAATACATAATAAGGTTTATAAACAAAAAATAGGTAGCAGTTATACGAGTACAAAGGTTAAAAAAATAAGTTTATAAAAAAATGTTTAAGAAGTTACAGTAGAAATAATTCAAACGTTAATAATTTACTTGTTCCAATCTATAATTTAATATATCTGAAAGAGTAAAAAAAGTAAATAAAGAAATCAAAAGCATATACACATATTTATATAAACACATATATAAAAGTTATTTCATCACTATGATTATTTAGTAGCAAGGGAGTGACTAATTTTAACATTAATTTAACTGGTAACTTACTACATTGTACTTAACATAATTTTTGATTTAATTAAAGCAGGCGAAGTATTAAATATATCAAAAAGATGGTTAATTTTATTGGCATTTAGGTGAAATCGAACTAACGGAGAGAACTAAGCTTAATTTGTTTGGAATGATTTAGTATGGAAAGAACATCTAAGCCTGGTGGTCTTAAAAGGAATCCTAAAATTTATTTCATTTACCAAGCATGGACAATCTATAACATTACTCACCATATTATATAGTGTGACAACATCAGCTACTATGCGTCTAGTTGAAAGGGAGGATATTTGCCAATTTTCTAATACCAAATTATATGATATCTCAGAAAGAGGTAGACCCGTCTTATAGTTTACATATCGTAGGAACTTTCTCTGGACTCTCTCTAAGTTATCAATATTTACATTATAAATAGGTGACCAGATTTGAGATGCATATTCAAACTGAGACCTCACCTGTGAGCGTACAATAATTTAATTTAATTAATGCCTTTAAAATGTTTCGTATTTCTAATGAATATTAAAAATAAATATTTGACAATATTAAAAAGTATTTTTTTAATAGACCGATAATTTACGAATTCGAAATTTTATCGTCCTATCATTCGGTGCAAAAAAGTCGCACCTCTGTACAATAGTCAGACACGTATAAATAGTAACGGTTAGTTTCCGCTGTCTTCCTTTACCTTTTCTTTGACTGCTTATGTTAATCGGATTTCGGTCTATGTACCGTACAAAATACATTACCATTGTGCTACATCACACCTGAGACATTGTACAAAGTTTTCGATTCTTTTATCGGTATGATAATTATTTTTCACGCCGTCGAAACTAGCGAAGTCCCAAGACACTAGCGTACCGCCGACGCTAGGTATTTTATGTAATTACGCAGTCCCACATCTCGCCTTATATTTAAAAAAAATACAATTCAAACCGACGTGGGTCCAGCTCAAAGTATTTTTCCGAACTAACAAAATAGTATATTGTCAGAATTATTTCGGCACGCTGCTGATGGCCGTGTGTCAAAACTCCGATATAAGTTTCTATGGAGACTAGCGACTCGAGCGTTTTAAAACATTCCCAAAGTTTGATTAAATTACAGTGAAAATTTAATTACTTTTAAGTGGTTTTAATGCATTGAGAGTATTATTTTTTAACTTATTTTATCTGGGATTATGAAATGATTTTTTAATGAAATGTCTATAAGAAGCGCACGGAGCACGACAGACAAGGCATTTTCGCGAATGTTTACATAAGTTCTTGCATTTATTTCTCATGGGGTTTAAAAATTTCAATTTTAGATTGCAATCTCTCTATACTTAACCAACTATGCGTATAGAAATGACTGTTAAATTATCACTAAAATTGAATGATGTGAAGTGATGTTTCTAATATCTGACCGCGTTTGTTCCGAGTTCCGTATATCACTACAATGTTTATAGTTTAGTGTTGCTTATGGCCTGAATTGTTTTCTCTCAGCTAGCAGCGGGCGACGAACATTAGTCTTCCAATATGCCTCCGTAGATGGGATCAGATCAGATATATCGACCAATAAGCCATGGGGCGATGCATTTACTTGTTTTAATGGCGTCATAATCGTCAGCGGTCGCCTTCCCGCGGGGTCCCTGTACTTGCATACGTAATACCTGTACTTATGTTTCAGCAAATCTCTGCCTGAGGGTACAAATAACATACCTTACACACTTCGTGTTAAGCATATATATAAATGCTATCATTTCACAAAAGTTATATGAAATTGGGACATATTACATACATATTTAACTAACGTAATAGTATTCGATTGCTACTTGTTTTATGTAAATAGACTCTTTATTTAAAAAAATAAGGATATGAAAATACAAGATTATTTTATAAAAAAACTTAAAATACGAAATCATTTCGTCCCGATATAATTTAATACTAACGGTGCTCTGACATTGGTTTAAATTTCAATATTAAGTATTAACGATGTACATACTGAAAATGTCATGCATTTCTGGTCATGCGGCTACAAGAGTAGATCCCAGCAGAATGCTCGTGCGAAATTTTCTGTAATTTGAATTATTTAATTCCAAAAACACGTACGACGTTTGCTAAGAGGAATTTCTCTTTTGTGGCCCCCAAGAGAGTTCAATGTCCTGGGTGAACATATTTAGTTCTCCAAAACGAAAGCCATTTTCAGAAAGAGCGCACAAGTCTGGATTTTATCTAAGGAAAGAGACCATTGCAGGAGACTGCTGCGAGATATTGCATAGATTTATAATACAATAATATTTTATTTTTGCTATTATTTAATTATGTACGTGCTTCCACTTACTATTATGTTGTATCCCAACTCAACACAGGGCCCTTGGCCTCATATAGTTTGGGATAAGTTATTATATTTTTTGGTAGTATGTATTTGTATGAATAAATAAATAAATGCATTGATTATAAATGATGATGGGCATAATGTGTTATTTATCATTATTATCGTGATTTGAATTGGTTGTTATTATATTTAATTATTATAGAAAATTAGAGGTAGGATGAGGTTTAGTCAAACAGATGAACTTTGAATTTCTTAAATTCTCATTTATACGTATACCCATGGAAACGGTTAGCAGCCATAACCAAAATATTTGTACTCGAGAACTGTAACACCACATGGCGCTATCAGTAACAGTCCGAAACAGTAGCCGAGTGATTGTTTGAAGAGTGTTTAATGTTCATCTGACAATATGAAACGGAACATGTGCCCGGAGTATCTAAAATGGGCGTCTCTTTGGTTGTGTCAATATGTGATATTAATAATTGAATGAACGATAAAACGAGAGGTTATCGATCTGTTTGTAAATACCGTTCAATTGAAACTGAACTGTTAAGTCAATGATAAGATATGTAGTTTGACGATTCTATTAACTTCGAGAATGTCTTGAGTATTTTATGAGGTGCTCCTCGGATTCATTTATTTAATATAACATGACGTTTTCTATGTAATAATATTTACGATACTCTAATATAGTACGTTTGTGAAACTATACCTAAAAATTATAATGATCCAACGTAACCGAGAATAGTATAGCCCAGTTATCACGCTCCGAGTGACAACCGTTCTGTTCTAGTTGAACACGTTTTGTTTTAACTCTCCTTCGTACTTAGATAACCGAGCTGTCACGGAAATTATCGTTATAACAGTCAATTATCGTTATAACACTCAAACTTCCGCTACCTCGTTTTCTTACCCTTTGATGTGCCTTTTCAGATATCCGTAATCTCAACAGCGCCGTTCCGTCCCGTCACGTGTCACGTGTCACGTAACGCGGTAAATTGGGTGCCGGCCGCGAGTATTAATTGCACGTCCATCTGTAAATTGACATCATGAAAGCATTTATGGTAATCTGGTGGCTATTATCAAATTGCCGCGTTGCGAAGACAATAATAGCCCCGTGGCACAATGGGCGCGCGCCAACACGCCCCGCTATCGGAATCTAATAACGGAGACAAAACACTCCCTTCTGTTTCGTGCCTACATAATAAGTCGTAATCGAAGTGTTTATTCATTTTTATTTATAAAATATTTATTATCAGCTTACTTAAAATTGATTTATCAACCGGCTGACCACGCTACATAAGGCGAAGGTAGTACACGCTTTTCGTACAATGCCCAAAATCGAGATTGTTTATTTGATAGTGAGCGAATCGTGTGCAGACTGCAGACGGCAGCGCGAGCTTCCGCATTAACTAAGGACATGGTACGAAGAGCTTTTGAGAAACTAAGCTCGCCTTTATTTATAAAACACCTGAGATTTAATTTTAATTGGACACGTACACGGTACGGCTTCTACGTGTAACGTGACGTCTGCTGGATTTATCTCGTGCGAATGAAAATAATTTCTAAATAAGAATTATTCTACTATTACTAACTGCCAGCTATGTATTACTTATTATTTTATGCCCGTTGTGTACGTATTTTTGGCCAGCTAAAACGTTTCCAAACAAATGCATTATTTATGTCAGTGGAATGGGCGATTTATTCAAAATACCGGTTCGTCACAGCTATCAAGAAAGTTGATTGAATTGATAATTAATAAAAATTCAACATTTGTTTTTTATCATTTAAATATTACCAATACCTTTTTATTATATTTATGACATGTATGTGAATACTAAATAGAGTTTTATTGCACGCACTAGATAAAAATAACTTTTATATAGCATTAAGAATATTATATAGTAGCCTAGTATTTAACTTTTTTCTTAGTTTATTTGACTAAATAATTATTAAACAATGTTATTTTACTAGTAAAAGAAGAAGTATAAAAATTGGAAAATTGTTTTCGGCGTTGCCTAGTGGGTAATTTGGTTCAGCCGGATGAATCTCACCCACATAATAAAGGTTTCAGCTCCTTTACTTCACAAAAGTCAACAGATAGAAGAGTTGAGGAAATGTGGATGTTTAAACATGGGCAGAATGGTGTATGTTACACAGTGTGTAAAATGGCCACTTAAACCAGCCAATGACTGGTCATAAGGCCTCTAAATGCCTAGACTTCCATATTCCCTTCTCAATAATGTTTTCCCTCTCTGTTGCAATACATTTAAATAATTATCTCACCTACTACTTACACTTACATGCACTAACAAATACAATACGAAATTTTGCCTGGAACTTCAGTATTCAATACTAAATTCGGCAGTGAACGATATAAATCGTGTCACACGTCACACAGAATGCCGATACTCGTTGGTATTGTATGACAGAGCAACGATTGTTTATTCGAAGCGCGTCTTTCCGCGCCGAAGGTTGCCCGTGACCAGTGGCCGGTGGCCGGTGGCCGGTAACCGGTGACCATCTCGTGCTGGCCTGGCAGTCTGTGCCGACGCCGATTTACATTTAAACGCTCATCATGCGCGAAGAAGAATGGATACAATCACGTTTGGTCGTCGAAACTTGTCACTGAATCAGGGAGTACATATTACAAACGTCATAAATTCCACCCATTTTTTGTTCGTGTAAATGATAATATCAAAAATATTATCATAATGTAAAATGGAAAACACTACGCGAAAATGCAGTTTTTAATTTATTTAAATCCTCCGGCAAGGATAACCGCTGTTTCAATTTCAGCTTGTCATTGCTGTTTCTCGAAAGCACACGGCAACTTACGAGTATATTATATTCGTTAATTATTATTGCGGCTCAGTTTGTACTCGTGTGTTTTTTTTTATCAATTTATTCCTCATTAGTTTATTCCTCGTGTGCACGCAAAACGTTCATCTATGCAAGTTTTTTATCACGATGTGTTTACTACCAGTGTTTATGAATATGGTGTTAGCCTTGAAATTCCTTACACATTTTATTCAAATTTAAGCCTCTTATTACCTCTCGTTGTTATTTCATCGATACTTACCGTAGAATCGACTCAAATCCCCATTTTTTATCAGCGAAACACTGCGCTGAATATTTAGCATTTTTAATTAAGTCATCCGTTATAAAACATTTCATCAAGGCCGACAGCGAATCTTTCAGTTCTCATTCAGCGCTTTCAATAGACTTCACCCTAGCGACAGTTTGTCTGGCAGATCTAACCGGTGTACTTATGGACTTTTATTAGATACATTGATGTATCTGCATTAGATATCGCATTCGAATACTTTCTTACCTACCTTTTAAATGAAATAAAAACTTAAATGTAAACCATTTTTAATACATTTTTAGTGTGTAATTCTTAGAGTTCATGGTTGCGTCGGCGTCAACTGGACATAAATTTAATACATTGTTGACTCGTTATTTCATTGTGTTAACTACTTACTAACTAATGACGTCCGTAACTTATCTGGCGTCAGTGCTAGATTTGCATATTTTTGTGTGTTTTGATCTGTAACTATACCAACTAATTTGACCGGCTTCTACTAAGCCCCCGGAACCAATTAAGCAAATTAATATTTTTAACGTAATGCTTATTTAAATAATATAAAGACTTTTTTTTAATTCCGCGTGTAGTTTTAAATGCAAATAATAAAAGTTTTCATTGAATTACTTGATAAAACAATCACAGTTAAATGCCGTCAATATGGCGTGAATATTATTTTAGAATTTCCAATAATACACCATGCAACCACTTTGTAAAAGATCTCTAATACTCGTGACACGTTTATGCAAGTGTCGAGCGGACAAGTAGTTACGCACAAAATATAAATAATGTAGAAATCATAACTAATGATTCATTACGTCCCCTGTTTCTCCCGCAAGGTGTCACATAGATAATAATTACTGAAATATATCAAATAAAATTTCTCTCGAAGCTTCCTTCCGCAGCGTGGTCAGGTTGGCTAATTCGCTCTACCAGCTGCTATTCTGGTTCCAGCGTCTGACAAAAACTCGTCATCAATTCGATAGAGATCGTTTATAGTTTATAGCGACTCTGTTCGCATTCTTCTGTGATTGCACTCGATTACGCGCGATACAAGAACGCGTATCTCAGCAAATAACAAACGCCCTACCGCCGTACCGCCCTACCGCCCGACAGAACGAGATTTCATACTTAGAAATGACGGGTAAAATACTGCCGACAAAAGGCAATGAAGAAAATTTAAAGGAAAGTACCGCATAGCTGCCGAGTAAAACATCGAACCTGTTTTCAAACATAATATGAAATTATAAATAATGTGTATTTTTTGTATGGAATGCTTGCGTTTATTAGATATTTTATTTTATAAGAATTGTTACAAATGTATTATCATAGTTCTTTTTTTAAAATGTAAAATGATAACATTATGGATTTATAAAAATAAATTTTAGTAATTGAGCGCATCCCGATTTTTCCCTTACGCGTCAGAGGGGTTTTCCATAACTACAGAGACGTAATACTTTTAACAATTAATATTATTAATGCGAATATGTTTTATCTTAAAACAAATAAAATATTATTGAAGTATACAAAATAACAAACATTTGACGTGATATTTTTAGGATGATCTTCGAAAAATATTCCATCGTATTTACCCACCAAATTTGCCTTATTCATTCAGAAATGAGTAGGTACGTAGTTCTTTGTTTGACAATAAAGCCTGGGTGTTCTGTGCTGTAATTCACCATTGTTATTGGGCTTATTGGCCTGTTGTAGTACAAATATATATATAAATGTGTAATGTTATTTTTAATTTTCGTATTTTGGCCCTGAAACGCGATGTACGTAGGTATGGTCTATGAAACGGTACACAAATAATTCGCATACCTTTGTAGGTACTACGTAGTATAGTAGATTATTATTTATTAATGACACATCCTTTTTTTATGTTTAATTCATTCGCATTCCGTTAAATGAATATGTATGTTCTGTCACCGATACAATTATTGGTGGCGTGACAAATCCTCTACCATTACTTATTCAAGGAACGTAGGACTATGCTTTTTTAACGCTCCTTTATTCTGCAAACGTCACTATGTATTCCCAACTTAACCACAAGATTTAAAATATGATTAGAAGCATCTGAACACTATTACCATAATATGATCATAAATAACTTAAAGCAATCTGCTTCATTTCATCCGTCTACTGTTGATATTTAGCAATTCACTTCAATCGTAATATTATACATATGTAGTACTGAAAACATTGTATTTATTATTATTGGCCTATATTTTATTTGTGTTTTCCACTAGACACGCCGATTCCTAATATATTTAATGCTAATTGGGGTTGTTTTTTTAGTATTCATTTATTACAAATTCATATTGAACATTAATAAATACTTTGTTTAGAAAGAAAGTAGTGCTATGTCGGTTTGGACATGTAGAGCGAATAGACAGCGAAAGAACGGCTAAAATAATCTACGATGCAAATGTTAAAGGATGCAGAAAACGAGGAAGACCGAGAAAGACATGGCACGATCAAGTCCATCAAATACTTGAAGATGGACATGTCAAAAGTTATAATAATTGGCGTGCGTGCATGAGAAGATGTATGAATGTATAGGAAGCGAGGTCTGTATGCCAAGATATAGTGTTATGGCGTTCTATCCCCTTTGCCTACCCCTACGGGGAAACAGCGTGATAATTTGTTTGTTTTGTTTAAAAATGATATACTTGAATTGAATAGTGACGTTTTATTCATATTAAATCTCAAGGGCGTTTAATTGCACTTTCTTTAAGCTCTTAGCATCGTTAAAAAGATCGAAGGCCTCAAAGGATTTAAATTCCTATTGATATACTCGTAAAACAGAAAAAGTGTGTCTCTTGTAACTACGAGTATAATATATATATTTATTTAAACTGAGATTTTACCCGTTCGGTTATTCATATTTTACGCGTCCATTAAGAACATAATGAATATGTACTGTTGCTACTGTTTCCGTATTTCATATTAAATAACCAATAGATCATATTATCTGATCAATGTAACTCGCGTATATCGTTCTCTCGGCGACAGCTTAGCTGCTTGGTTATTATAGTAAATTTAAACAAATTAACGAGGAACTTGTTTCACGCAAAACAACAGGCCATTGGTGTTCGTTTCTTATACAAATGTCTCGACACATATTTTAAGTTCAAGTCAATAGTTATAAACATGTTCACTCAGTACGGGGTATTCCCGTCACAACACCACAACACCACTCCACCATCTAGTGAGCTACCATTCTTATTACTGGCCATTTAACTGTTATGCTCTTTGTATTCTTCTTTTGGAAATCTCACACTTTCACTGATTATCTGCAAAAGAAACTCTCATAGACACATGGACAGCGGGTATCCCTTACAGTTGACCAATTTTCCAGTCAACTATCTAACATGAAATATAGTTTGAGGCTCTCAGTATTAAAGATGGCCAAACGATTCCGTACATATTTTTGAGAAATATTCGAAAATATGTAATAGCACTTTTTAATTTAAATATTTACAATTATTTAATTTTTTTTAAACTCATTAAACAATTAACATAAATGTTAACATAACAAGAAACGCTATTTTTATTAATTATTAAATATGCAGTTGGCCGCTTTTGATACTGTTTTTAGCGTTTGGCCATCTTTAATACTGAGGGCCTCATTTATTTGAATGTGCTTATCGTGTCATTTAACCTGTTTCGATGATTTGTGTTTATTTCTTCATATTATTTTCGGATGTAAAAATAAAATACCCTAAGGTGTATTCATCCTGGTGGTTAGCTACGTTTGAGTTTAACTTTCATAATAAGTAATGATTGAATTGTTTACATACATATTTATTTTTTTATTTATTTGACACTTTATATACATATACAATATATATATACATATAAGGGCGGGCATATTGCCTTAAGGCAATTTCTTCCTACCTACTCAAACCGTTCAGTTTGAGAAAATTATAAATACATTAACATATTGAATCTTACAATTTTATATAAAAATTAAAAGCAAAGATTAACAAAAATAAATGTATGTAAAAAAATAAAATAACACTATACTACGAAGAGAGGAGAGGGGATGGGAAGGAAAGAAGAAGGATAAAGGAACAATTTAAATATTCAGATAGTGATATTTCAATCTTGACTTAAAAGTAAATAAAGAAGGGGCGTCTCTAACATTAGTGGGTAGATTATTCCACAATCGAGCGGCTACTACTGTGAAAGAGGAGGCAAAAAAATTAGAGCGATGACAGGGTATTAAAAGGGTTCTCTCGTTACTAGAACGAAGAGATAGTCCGTGTTGTGAAAGATGTTGGATGAGCTCTCTCAGATAAACAGGCGAAGTGGGATTATTTAAAATATTGCGAAGTGATAGAATGTGAATGTTTCTTCTATGCCTGATACTGAGCCAGTGTAGTTGCTTGCGATACTCGGTTATGTGGTCAAATTTGCGAAGATTAAAGATATAACGAATACAAATATTCTGCAATCGTTCTAACTTCTCAAGCAATTCAGAGTTAGCATCTGGATAACATACATCCGCGTAGTCAAGGAGTGGAAGAAGTAAGCTCCGGACTAATGTTTGCTTAACATTAATTGGCAAGAATTTCTCTAATCTTAGAACGATTAATAAAGATTTGAAGAAATACGATGGTCATTCCCAAGGCACCTTAACTGGAGATGCAGGCTAAGCGATCTGAACTATATGTCTTCTTGCAAAAAACATAATTTACTTAGTTTAAATAATCGTTTCCTGCTTTTAGACATAAGGATTATTCATGACATTCTTAGTAGACATATTGGTAGCCCAACTTTGGTCTCAGGTTAACCTTGAATCCATCTCTCTGGCTACCGTACCTGTCACACGTCAAGCTCTTTAGTTCGTGCCACCGTACTACCAATTACCAACTATGCCCGAAATTCTTATTTTCTTTATTTACTCGTAGTGTCTACTCTTAGTTAAATATCCTGCAAGGAAAATCGAGTGGAGATTAGTCAGCATCGTGGTTAGTGCGTACCGCCATTAAATAAATAAAAACAGTAATAAATATATTATAATTTATAATGTCAGCTATAATCATCGTTATATTATGATAACTTACATTTTAATATAAGTGATACATTAAAAATGCTTGGTACTCTTCCACTTATTTATGTGACCAATTTGCGCTTTCACTCTCTAACGTGCAATTTCTAACCAGTCTTAAGATGCGTTAAAGCGCTAAAAATATAAGTAGTTCTTTTTTTTTTCTCTTGAATCAAACATAATATTATGTGGGCTCTAATAACTACGTTGTATATACTGATGGTTTAACTAAAGCTGTCGCGTTCGCAAAACTCAGAAAAACGCATTTAAAATCTACAGGATGTAGATTTTAAAAAGGTTTTATTAAATGTTAACCAAATGTGCTATGTTTATCAATAAGTGTGTATACATATTTTCTCCAATATAATTTGTATTGTGCATTTTAATTACACTGTATTAGTTAATATTAAAATGAACACAAAATATTAAATAAAAAACATCCTTCTTTTTAAAAATATATATATATATATATATATGACAGTTTCTTAAGTGATTGTTTTTTTTTCGCTCTGATCCAAAAGATATTTTTAAAAACATTTAATATAATATCGAGATTTTTAGAATCAATATTCTGTATATTAAAAATGTTTTTGTGTAAGTTTTGCGAAAGCGCCAGCACTAGATAATCGACCTATAAATTACTTGATTAAATGTAAATATATATTTTTAAACCAGTGTTTTTAATCCATAGTTTAATACATATACAACGAAATATTATTATATTTTTACTATTAAGAATCGCAACGAAATTCAGACGAACGTAGAAGCATCCTGTTTATACTTTATAACCATGTCAACTAACAAAGCAATAGTTGTCTATGTCACGCTCATAAACGCGTCCGAGCGCGAGAGTGACAAATATTATTTTCATAATGCGTATGCCGTACGATGTCATACCATGAGCTCATTCACAGATACTACTCAATGCGTTTGTGTGAGTATTGCGAACGCGCCAGCTTCAAAAAATCCACCAGTACCAATATAAATATTACGTCTTAACTTCAAGTGAGTTTTTTTTTTTCATAAATGTTATTATCCCATATCATTATATTTTATGACTGGGTTGTCTGGGTTATGTAAAAAATAATTTTGTAACTCAGCTTTTTTTCTAAAAAGTAGTCTGATTTTCTCCTTATCTTTTTTTTTAATTAAAAATTTTATTCATAAACCCTTACGGGTTACATACATTTAACTTTTTTTTTTACTTTAAAAATTCACATTCTACTGTTAATAATAATATTTTTAACATCTTTCTTAAAGGTTGTCTGAGTCTTTTGTTTAGTTTTGTCTGGTAGTTTATTGTGTAATTTCAGTCCATGGTTTTATTAGTCTCTATTGTCCTTTTCTCGTTTTAAAATGTTGTATATGATATTTTTCTGATATTCTAGTATTGTGTTCATGTTTACTACAGTTTTTTGCAGGTTTTAATTCTTCGTCTACAATTACATAAGTGGCTAATTTATGAAAAAAAAATAAGGATTCTAAATAAAAAAGTTCAGCTACATTTAATTGTTTACTTTGTTTAAAAAGTTCTTTAGTTGCTGTTAGAAAGGGTAGGTCAAATATTAACTTTAATATTTTATTTTGCTGTCGTTGTAGTCTATTTATATCATTTTGATATCCTGTTTGCCGTAGTAGTTGCATATAACATATTTTAGATTTTACATAGGCTTCATACATATTTTTTTTTCCTTCTTTGGAATAAAGTTTTTGATATAAAAAAATATTTTCCTTGTCTTTGGTATTGATAATGTTCTAGTTGGCTTATTACTTATATTATTACAATGGAATACCATCAAGTGTGGTCAATAAATAACGTAAATAGAACAATATTAATAATTCCACCCTACGTAATCTCCTCATTCTTTCCTTCACTCATTTACCCCATGTAACCTTCTAACATACACACCCACACACACTTATTTATTGTGGATAACTTATATAGCGCCATTTTCGTAATAAAATACCTCAAGGGCGCTTTACATGGTGATTCTACTGTTAAGTTAATTTAATTGAAGCTTTAAATTTGTAATTTGATTAAAATAATTTATTTTGTTGTCACGTGCTACGGATTTATTCAAATGATTTAGAGAACAAGTGGGTTTTAAGTTTTTTCCGAAACATCACTTCACTTTCACAGCCTCGCACCTCTGCTGGGAGAGCATTCCATGCCATAGGGCCTGCGACCGCAAATGCGCGCTCACCAAATTTAGTGCGCTGTTTGCGTAGAGGTATAATAACTTTTCCTCTCGCCGTAGACGTAGCTGATCTAAGCGTGAGACGCCTGTCAGCTAGTTCATCTGGAATGCATAGTTCCCTTAGATATTCCGGAGCCGAGTTGTGCAGTGACTTATACATAAGCCAACAGAGTTTGTATTCGACCCTCTGTGGAAAACGTAGCCAGTGTAGTTCCCGAAGTAGTGGAGTGATATGACTGAACTTAGAGATTCCGAAAATAAGTCTCGCTGCGGCATTCAATACAGATTGTAGGCGAGTCATTTTGTTCATTGGTAGACCTGCATAGATACCATTACAATAATCGACTCTAGACACTACAAACGCATTTATTAATTGACGGGCGGCATCAACCGGCAAATTTTTGCGTATGCATTTAATTTGTCTCAGCTGGTAGAAGCATGAACTTATCGTTCTACTAATTTGAGCGTCAAGAGATAGGTCAGAATTGAGTAAAACTCCCAGTAGTTTAACGGTGGGTAAAACGGCACTCCCTACATTGGGTAGAGCCGTATCCTGGATCAAATTCTGTCGTCTGGCTGAAGCCACCCACAGTTGTTCAGTTTTTGATGGGTTTAATGTTAGTCTGTTTTCAGCCATCCAGTTTCCTATTTTCTTGATGCATCCATCAATTAAATTGACAAGCACACTTCTCTCGCCTGGTTTGCAATAAAAATAAATCTGCGTATCATCTGCATAGCAGTGCGACCACAATCCACATTCTTTGATAATGTTCTCTATATCTTTAGTGTAAAGAAGATAGAGAAGTGGTCCGAGTACTGACCCTTGAGGCACTCCTGTAGACACCCGAAAGTTGGTTGAGCTTTTACCCTGGAACACGACTGCATATTCTCTTTTATTAAGATATGAACTGAACCACATATGTGCCTGATCACGGATACCATAAGTTTTCTCCAGACGTTCAAGCAAAATATTATGGTCTACAGTATCAAATGCAGCACTCATGTCCAGAAGAGCCATCAACACCAGATTACCAGAGTCCACCGACGTTATAATGTCAGACAGTACTCTTATCACTCCCGTCTCCGTGGAATGAAAACGTCGGTATGCCGATTGCCTTACCGAAAATAAAGAATTCCGCTCGATATAGTTAACGAGCCTGTGAGAAACTATTTTTTCTAGTATTTTTGATACGATGGGAAGATTTGAAATAGGGCGAAAACTGGAAAGATCTTCCACATCTAGTTGGGAATTTTTTAAAAGTGGAGTTACATTTGCTTTTTTTTATGGCTCTCGGAACAATGCTGCGCTCCATGGATGTATTAAATAAATCTGTTAAAAATGGAGCTAATACGTTAATGCATTTTTTCAAAAGCCATGTTGGCATCGGATCTAATATACATTGTTTGTTGGGTAATGCCGCAACAATTTTTTTAACCTCATTTATAGACGTTGGTTCAAATTTACTGAATTTTGTTCTTGTTCATTAGTTTACGTTACTTGTTTACTTGCGGATATCTGTGGTTCTATTATTTTAATTTTTCGCCAATGTTGTTTTTATTTTTTATTAGTGTAGATATTCGGAATAAATAAAATAAAGAGAATACGCTCTTTTTACAAAGTAATTCATTCACTTGTATCGCTCGATACTACGATGCAACGCGTTGCTCGTTTTCGCAGCTAGAAGGCTAAAGGGTGAACGTAACCCGACTCTAATCCCGACTCAGACGGTATTAGGTGTTGTTGTATGACTCGATGTCAGACTTGCATCAGACTTGCACCTGGCGGTCATCTCTTCACTTATACCTGCTTTTGTCGATTCAATCTGTCAATCGCATTATTTTGTTCTACCGGATCAACCAAATTGGATTGCATATCGTATTTCTGTACTCGTGTCTAGCTTAGATTAACTGCATTTCAGTTTGCTAAAATTAAGCTTTAGTGACTGGTAACCTTATACCGGCTTAATTCGTTTAAGGGTCAGATATTACAAAAATTACTTCGCATCATTCCAACGGAAGCAATATTACTGATGATTGCACTGCTAGTTCTGTGCGGATAGTCAGGTAAATATCTAAGATATACATACAGTGATTGAAATATCAATTTATTTTTTTTTAAATTACATGATAAATAAATACATGAACTTATGTAAAAACTCGCGAAAATGCCTTTTCTGTCATGCTCCGTGCGCCTGTTATAGACATTTTATTTTTAAATTTAAATTTAAATTTTCAAGAAAGTAGTTAAGGACTGGATTTTCCTTAGTGGGAGGGATTTGAGTAGGAAACTCCTTGATGATTTTTCGAAGTTTGAGTTTACTGTTTTCTATATCGACGTGCCATATATATATGTATTTTTAAAATATATATTTTTTTATGTTTCTGATCCTATTATTTGTGGTGATATACTCGTGTATCTGTGTCAACTAATTGCTAGTCTTATCTCAACACAGGACTTTTAGTCCCATGGAGTTGGGACTTATGTCTCAAATAATTTACAATAAACTTATGTATGTAAATAATTAAATAATATATGTATTTTTTTTTTACTTATTGTATTCTCATTTACTTGATAAACAATATAAAAAACTTGTGATTATTATACCAATGTCGTATGTATTGTTTATTGTTTGTGAACCATAATGATTAAAATAAAATAAATAAATCAACAATTTATCAAAATCAAAATAAGACCATAGGGTCTCGCCAATGGTAAATATATACAGTGTGTAAAAAATCACTGCTGTAGTGCCGTAATCCAGGGAGAAAATACAGGAATATGTCAGACCGCATTTCCTTTTAATATCGTATAACATAAACGAAAGACGTGAGTCGTAACGCATCATTATTCATAAATATTAATTTTAACTTTTTATTACGCTATCTTGTCATAACCCTGGGACCAAATATAGGCTTATCACTGTACATATTCATAATTGAGTCAACTTATTGTTTGTAATTGAACTTTTTTATCGTAATTGCTTATATCATTTCGATCGGAATAACACTTTATTAACGGTGGGTTTTTTTGTCTGTGTCCGGGCGGGTGAAGAATACAGGTCTGTGTAAGAATAGCACCAGAATCAGAGTGGATCAGGAAATCGAATCGAGAAAATTCCGTCTCTAAGAGTAGTGGTTGGCGTGTTCGCCTACCATTCTTGAGGTCCTGGGCTCCGATTACAATGAAAATTTAACATTAATCTTCAATTTTATCTACAAAGTAAAATTATTTTTTCTCTATGAAATGCAGAATATGCATACAATTTTTTCTTCTAAACATGTTCAATTATAGGTTACCGACGAAGATACTTGAAATGTTCATGCGAATATACTCATGTTCGTACACAAATATCGGTTTTTCTTTATAGACAGTCGATGATAGCTTTGTTGACTTCCCATTGTAATCGGGGCCCCGTGTTCGTTTCCTGGGGGGTCTGAAATGTTTGTTTGTAATATGGTGGTTTTACACTGCGATATTTCACTGTCCCCGTATTAGCACCTGAAGCGTACGAGCAATCAAACACATGATCGAAATACACTGCATGTACGTTATCAATGCAGTGGCCTATGCACCGCCAGGTGATGATTAGGGTTTGATGAAGATGATTTTGACGATATTTTTGTTTTTTTCTTGTGCAGATTGCGTTTATTTGCTAAGAAACTATCATCCGTACCCTTGAGGCATCGTTATCAATAGTCCGACGCAATTTTCTGCTCCGTTAGATTGTCTAATCGTATGTCGGGAAAATTTGATACAACTTGACGTTTATATCGGTAAACCGAGTGACCGAATGACACTTGACTATCGACATACTGCTTCTTCCCGGACCTTGTTTATCTGCATCTGCCTTCATTCAAAACGAGACTCGTACTTCTACTGACATATTTGCATACACAGAAGAAAATTACGTTACCTTCACAATTATTATTAATTTTTTTATGATACGATTATAACAATATTTCAAGTGAGTTAAAAACACTCATTTGGGACGGTAAATAAAAAGAATCATTTTTGTTATAATACAATTAATATCAATTAATACATCTTAATGTAGTAGGAAAACACATTTAAAACACCAAAACACTATTCATTCATACGAATTATATTGTAAACTATCGCTATCAAAACGAGTCAGGTAATAAGTGCTACACTTTGAGATTTATTTATCTTTTTTGTTTTTAAGTTCATTGCGCAGTTTATAAAATCGGATAATAAATAAATAATAGAATAATAAATAATAGAATCAGAGTAATAAATAAATAATAGACTAATAAATATAATAGAGGAATTATTACTCTGAGGGAGCGACCAATATTTTCCAGAGACCTTTTGCCAACCTTTGTTCAGCGTATTGTGGTCGTGGATATCACGATTAAATGTACATATGAATGTATCAGTCGCGAACGTTGATTTTATTAACAGGTAAGCTGTAAAAAAATATCGTAAATTTATACCTACATAGTACATAATATTAGTAAAATATACTATACATTGTTATTACATACAGTCCCCCAGGATAACTCTATAACAGCTGCGGGTGGATGGTGGGCTTAATGATCTTCCCTCAATATATATTGTTATTTTTTCTGTGGTTATGTATGATACAACAACTATCATCTATGAAATTAACTCATACCACGTAACTACGTGATATATATTATGTAGCTTTATTATCCATTACTTTAATACATAACTTTATAAAAAAGTTTATAAAAAAATAGCATAATGAATTCAGTAGGTATTAGGTATTCCCATTACGATTGAAATATCAACTGGCCGAATAGTTCTAGAAATTAATAATGCCTAAAACAGCCGCATCGATTGCCATATGTCCTGCGATAGGACCGTTGACATATTAATGCATAGACACTTAACTCATGCCCAAACGCTCAGTCATGCCCAAACGCTCATTCATGTCTAAACGCTCAGTCATGCCAAACACGTATTTAGTCGACTGTTTCTTCGACTGCCAGACAGAAGTGACGTTTAGAATCGAAGCCAAAATGCCCATCTGTGTCATGAAAGCGTATAAAAACCTTTCGGATAAACATTGTAAAAAGGATTGTGTAACTTTTAAGTGGTAAATATTGGTTCACGAGTGATTAATAAAGCTTAAAACAATTAATATTCAAATATGTACAAATATTATTTTTTGTAAACGTCAAACTACGCCTGGCGGCGCAATAATGAATGTCTTCTTAATTACGGTGATGCACTGATAGAAATGTGTTTTTAAAATATAATAAACGTTTTTTAAATTATCTTTTTGTTCCTGAAAATCCAGTGAAAAGAAATAAATGTGTCGAAATTATAAGGAATTTAAGGAAAGAACCTGATAGGGATCCACCAAAAACTAATATTGATTGTTAACGTTAAAATACAAACTGTTTAATGTACCAAAAATAAGTATCCTTCAATTTTTGGTAGCACATGCACGATCGTTGAATGCAGCCCTGGTATAAATAAACAGTAATTAGTAACTATGGGTACGTTTTTGTGTCACTACTTCGAAATATATTTTACTCTATAGGGCATGTCTGTGTGTTATCTGTCAATGGATATGACGCATAAAAGTAATGGTGGTCATATGTCAACTGTATCATCTCAAAAAAATAATAGCACTTAAGAAATAATGTTGTCTGTTTTCTAAATCGAGAATCTCCAAATAATTTATGTACTCTGCAAGCTTACTCTAGGAGAAAAAAACCACGATCGAGTTTAAGATGTTCAAAATATGGTATACTTATTTGTATGAAGAAGTAAGCTGGAATAATTGGCTAGTTTCTTGGCTCACTGCTGGCGCTGGGCGCGTTTTATAACACATTTATTTATCTTTGGATAAAAATACGCATAAACGGTGGCAATGATTTATAAGAAAAAATAATTATGTGTTTATTTTTCTGTAAATAAAGTTACCATAAAACATTATTATGGATAGTCAAATATAATGGTTGGCTGTGCTTGATCGCTTATAAACACGATTCGCCCCTGGGCTGGTATTCTGAACGGAATTGCGTGCGAAGAGATCACTCTGTTAGCGTGTATTTAGTACGTAAATACACATTGAAAATGAGTTTTTTCTACGTACGCTTTTGCGTTCAGAATACTACCCCAGAAGTGCTATTCTAAACCGCTCTCGCGGCACGAGAAAACAGTTTTTCTTGTGTATTTTGTATGTAAATACACGAAATAATACGGCCGCGAGAGCGTTTGGAATAGCACCCTTGGAATCTATTTTCTATATTAACAACGGTGTAGAATTTTTCGAGAAAATAATATGAACGTCTTCGAAACGGAGATATTTGAAATGTTGATTAAAAAACGTGTTTATAATAAAATATCGGACCCCTGTAGTCGTAGTGTGTTGGCTAAGACGCTCGCCTCATGCACGGGTGTTTTGGGTTCGATTCCCTTTGATATCACAAAAGTTCTATTCACCGCCATCTAATGTCAAGGCCAGGAGGCCCAATTACAGTGGTGAATTATATCACAAAACATCCAGGCTTGAGAAAAATCACATTGAATTTTTGTGTTCTCACCGGGAATCGAACCCGGAACCTTCCGTGAGTGAGTCAAGCGTCTTGACCACTACACCACGGAGGCCGCCTCATGTAATTATGTAATTGGGCCTCCTGGCCTTTAGTGGAGCAAAATACAAAAACAAAATAAAATAATGTTTTCAGACGATCCTTGTACTTGCGCTTTTCAGAATCTCTTATGCGGTTGTTTCTAGGCCAATAGACAAATATACCTACAATTCTCAAAAATTAAAGTAATATTTCAATCGACATGAATGGCAATGTGACACAATGTTTGATGTGATCACTTAGACTAGCCAAGAATAATCACGAGTCCGGAAAAATCCGCGCCTGGTATAAATGTTTATAACATCCATGTTTTCTATTACGCATTTCCATGTATGAATGTATAGAAATAATTATAATATGATTGATGATGTTTTTTGCTATGATTTTGTTTCTTCGTTGTTATGATTACCTTTTAGTAGTTTGTACCATTCAGCATTAGACTCGAACCATGTGCCTTACATTAATTATTATCTACGTAAAAATAAACGGCTTATTGTTTTGTGCCTCCCATTACATTTTAGTTTCGTCACCAAGGACATATTTACTATAATCATGTGTCTGACGTTTCCCATTGTCCTCTCGATGAGGTATGTTGATATGAAAATAAATATTAGATAATTTGTACGTGTGGCAATATTATGTGATTGATTTGCATTGTGAATAATGAAATTACTTTCGATTGTATAAAACTTGGCTGACTTTGTGTGGATATAATGTTGCAATCGCCTTTTCTATCAAAGGTAACTTTCCTAAGCATTTGAATAAGAACAGTAGACCAACCGCTTGTTTGGTAAACTGTGTACTTTGTTTTAAAGCGTGTTTTTTTCAGCTATTTTACAATTTTTTTTTATCAACATAATTATTTTACAATGTAAGATCTCTGTATAGGTCAGAATAGTACTAAATATTTTGATTGAAACTGAATTTTAAACGTTTTGAAATATATATACATATAATATATTTATTATATATTTTTAAAATATTTTTTATGTTATATTTGCGTTCTTTATGATTTACCCAAATCTGTATATATATAGATATAACGATAAGCTCTCAGGCTCTTTGACACATCAGACTAAATAGGCTGAGATGGGCCGGACATGCACGGAGAATGCCATCATCACGGGTACCAAAAAGAGTCTTCACCCAGGAGGCAGAAGAAAGGCCGGTAGACCGAGGCTGCGATGGAAAAACGACATAAAAAAGGATGCATCCCAACTACTGAAAGTCTCTGACTGGAGGGTTGTAGCAGATGACAGAAGGAATTTGAGGGAAAAGTTAATGGAGGCTAATGCTCGATATGGACTGTAGTGCCATTGAAGATTATTTACGCAAATACTTTTATTTTGGGGGCCATTATCAAGGAGTTGTAAATAAATCATTATTAGAAAATGGTAATCGAGTTGCGGTAAAGTTGACCCAGAACGGACTCGGACATCTGACCTTTGATCCGTGAGTCCGCAACACTAGCCACGGGACCACAACCCGATTCAATATACAATCCTGTAACGTCGCTTCAAAAGACAATTCGTGACGTTGCATCAAAAGTCTTTTCTTTAACTCTCATTTAAGCCTCTGTTCGTTTTTATAACATAAACGCGTTTATTTTTAAAAATTTGAACCCATTATGTAATTTATTTGAATTTTAATAGATTTACGTACAAAGTCGGTTTTTAAACCATTTTTTTACGTACCTGTGCGTGTAATCAGTGTTATACGTATTACTGATTTGTGTACTTACTGCCTACTCCACCTACGTGGCTTTGTGATTTGAGAATCGCGTGATTAGTGCGTCAGTTTCGTGTAATGGGTATTGCACCCGTGTCTATTATTCGTGTTGTCACGATTCTCGATGCTCTGTGAAATGATAAAACTAATTTCCTTACTAATATCCTATCGAAGGAAATGTTCAAATCCACTTATGTGTATGGAAAAGTTTTGATTCTTGATCTATTTGGACGTGTAAACGTTTTTATTTTACAATATTTACCTTCGCATCGCGCAATGATCAAAATACGAATAAAGCGATGACTTCAATACATCGAGTATTTTAATACTACGTTACGGCTAAGTAAGAATGCCCCAAAAGTACGCAGTATGACAAATAAGTAGGAAACCATTGTGGCATTGTGTGAGCCTGCTGACAAGTTATTAACCTCTCGTGGACACGTTGACCTAAAGGTTGCGCCACGATTATTAATAATATACGTGAGCTTGGTAATGACCACAATATTACTGTACTGAAATCATTTTGGACATTTCGACAGCATACCGTGTTACTTTCAACTGTTTAGGCGGAGAATCGAGAGCCACTAGATGCGACCTACTCTCCTGGCGTTTGACGCGAATATGTGCATAGCCCCTATATGCGCCACGATGTTTATTTATTGAATGAACCTTTTACATAATTACAATAAAACCAGTGAAAAAAAATATTAAAGTTAACAGTTCCAAGCAATATTTTATAATTTAATAATTTATAAAAAAACAAGATGTCATTTACTGTCCTGCTTGACAATAACGGTAAATTCAAATTAGTCATTTATTTATATATAAAAAAATAAATATAGATTTTTAATTTGTTTCTGACACAGGTAGACCTAATTTTAATTGAATGTATCTTAAAAACTTTCTTTGTACTCGTTTATCATCATCATCAAGATCATATGAGTTGCAGTAATAAGCAGGTCTCCAAACTGCAGATGCATACTCTATATGTGATCTTACAATAGAACAAAATAAAATTACGATTGTTTAAATATTTTGAAAATGCTGAGTGTTACGAATAACACCTAACATTTGCATAATCTTATTGGAAATAATTTCACAGTGATGTGAGAAAGTAAACTTAGTATCAAAAGTAATACCTATGTCTTGAATATAATGGACTTGTTCAATGGCTACATTATTAATAAAATATTTTAAAACAACGGGTTTTAAGAGTAAGGGCTTGAGAAGAATATTAGGTATAATGTGGTTCGATTTTATAACATAAACTGAAGTTCGAGAACGGACGCAGCGGCATCCTATAACGAGCGTCTTGAGGATGCGGCGGTGGACCTGGCTTGGACACGTGCTGCGCATGCCTCAGGATAACCTAAACCCAAGTTGCATCTTCTTTAAACCTGCGGGCTCTCGCCTTCCTGGAAGGCCGTCGATGACGATCTTTTGACTTTATTCGACGGAACTAAAGGGGCGCCGGATTGACGTGGGAAGAGGCGAAAATGTTGGCTGGCGATAGGGTCTCCCGGAGGCAACTGGTGATGTCCACGTGCTCTACTTAGGAGCTGATGTGGAAAAGAAGAATTATATGCTTCAAATTTACAATGATTTTATCTAATACTATACTTTCAAATATTTTGGGAATGGCAGATAATATACATATGTAGTCATTAACTCAGTTTTTTCGCCGAAAGTGATGTGAGCAAAATGACAATTTATAACAACAAAGTTTAACAATAGCATACCCAGAAACCTGATAGGAGCGACGCCGACGTTAGACTGCCTAAGTCAATACACAATATTTTGTATTGGCCATTCTGTAATAGATGTCAAGGTATGTGGCGGGGATTTGTAAACATTCGCTCGTGAAAACATGTCCGATGGTTATTTTTTGTTTTTTTGCAGTATTGTTCGAATGTGTCATTTTTGAAACGTTCGCCCTGGTGAATGTCTGCTACACGTTACTTAACTTGTGTTGTCCGTGGCATTTGTTTGCATGCTTTGAACAATCCGCGATGGTATCTTGAAACTTTCTATTTTTTTGTCTTTAATTTTGTTTTCTCCTCGTGTATGTATATATGTACAGTTTTGTGCGCATGCTCGATATTCCTGTAGGTGTAATTAATTTGTATAGAAATATATCAGCTTATTTGTTTTCTTATAAATATCCGTCCAAGGCGTATACTTAATCCATCGTTTAATTTCTTCAAGCAGAACAAAAAACATTGTGTGTGTTTTTTTATTTATAATACCTAAGTACCTTAATTCACAAATTGCCGGGTTAGCCAAGCGTTTCGAGTACACGGAACTCGAAAGTGATGTAGGAAAATGTGTAATGGCGTTTGTATACCCAGCCAGTCCTACAATACATTCGAGTACGAAAATTGACCGTTCTAAAGGGAACATTAGCGTTGGTAGTGTCTGTTTGATATCACGTGTATCCAGCGGTGATTACTGGCTGCCGTGATGCGAGAAATCCATTGTTTCTTTTCCGTCCATTTTCCATTTTAGCAGAATAGCGCGTGTTAGCTCCGACACTTTGTAAAGCATTTTCTCCGCGTTTTCAATCTGCTCGGGATGGTGATTAATGGACGGCTCGAGAATTGGGCTACAGGTAATCGCGTTCAGGCTCTAATTATCATATAACATAGACCGCTAACAAATAGTTCGTTTAGAATAAGAACTGTTAAAGGAATATTTTTTGCAGCCCAACCTAACTATGACGCTCCAACAATGTATGAGGTCACAACGGATAACAATATACCGCGATGTAAACTACCTTCGTATTAATCTTAAAAACGAATTCATATAACCGTTTTGGTCAAGCATTCAACAAGATCGATTAGTTTAATTATTTGAACTAATTTATCGTGTTGAATTTTTTATAAACGTATTTTTTTCAACTTAAACGTTGTCGAAGCTTATAATCATAACTGGCTTAAATGTTTTAAAGTCTGTGGGCGGTATTTCCTCGATATCATTAAGTACAATTCTTAATCCGTCGATCTATTACTGGCATTCACACGTGCTTTTATACTAATGTCGGTACAACACGATTGAATTTTAATACAGTGTTTTGCAGAGTTATCTTACATTGTGCTATTTTTAGATGTCTTTAACCGATTTTTTTCTTTTCTTTACAGGTAAGAAATCCATCTTCCCTCTTGCCTCGTGATTCGCCACCTCGAGGGAAAAAATAATGTCCGACCATTTACACCAGCCACACGTAAAACCAGGTTCTTATATTACATCATCAGCATTTAGACGTGATATTCTATCGATCTTTTAAACTCCCCATAATCTGTATTTTTATAATCACCGCAATATATGCATGAAGGTAGAAGATACTCCAAAATCTATGAATAAAATAAATATATGATTGATGCGTCATTTATTTGTGTTCACACTAAACGCTATCTTGATTTGCACTCTAAAATGGCCATTTTATTGCCAGAAAGAATGGTACTCAGCGGAGTTCGTGAATCCAAACGAACTATGAAGCCAGTTATTTGACCTGAACATGAGTCATATTCCAGTTTCCATTGCGTATACCCATCTTCCGAACAATGATCGTACAATATTTTATACGTTTGGGCATATTTGATGAGTTAGAATTGTTAGAAATACATATCACTACATTGGAAACCTTTGGTTTATCTTTTTGTGAGTAATGTGGAATTTAAATATTGCCTATGTTTTGATTAATTTGCTTTCCTCCAAGATTATTTAAAGATGAATTACAATTAGCTAATATATTTTTGCTCATAAATACATAGGGCTAGAAATTTAATCGTTCGATCGCTTTGTTGTCATTACACGAGTTGAAATCTTTTTATAATATGAAAAAAAATTGTAACGATTTTTCTCAAACCTGGGTGTTCTGTGCTGTAATTCACCATTCTAATAAGGCCTCCTGGCCTAATGTGATGCAAAAAAACGTTTTGTAATCGCTAGATGCTAACCTATACTATTATTTATAATTATTATACCGTAAAACGTATATATTTTTCTGAAAAGTGAATCATGCAATCAATTGAATGGCTTTGAAATAGTTTCACCCTTTTTATTTAATTTTCATATGCTTTACTTATGACGAGACATGCTAAGGTTTCTTTTAAGTGAAATCACAAAACCCCTCTTCGAATATCGTTTCGGAAACATTCCGTTTTATTGCCAGTAGTTTGGTATTAATGAGTTTTGTCTGATTTTGTAACACGTCCCTTAGCGGCGGAAATAGGAGCGGAACCGCGGTCCGCCGCCCTTCAGTAACCCCAGTAGGGAATACTGTGCGGTACTGAGGCGCTTTCTTCCTTTTTGCCCGTCTCTTCTATCTTCGCTAATTAATTATATTTCTACTTTGCTCCGTGTTTCGCGAAGTGTTGGTCGTGAAAGGCAACTCCACCCGATGACAACGCACGATCGTAGGATTCGTTAGTGAGGTAATTGCGGGTGGTGGCATACCACAAACCCTTACCCATCTTTTTATAACGTTTTCAAATTTAGATCTTTTAAAATATTTTTGTGAATTCAACGCATTTACATACATAAAAATCATATTTTACAATTTAAAAAACTAATTTAAATCAGGTACCTCCTAAGATTTATCGCTTAAAATTTCCTATTGGTCCAGACGAAATACCATACACAGCATATTCCATTAGCCGCATATTCAATTCTAGTTGTTCGAATCAATAAACTTTCCAAAAGCCATTTCCGACTAGCAGAGCATTAAAAAATATATATATATATTTTTTTTAAGAAGTAGACTGACAGTTTTTTTTAAACGATTAAAAGCGCTGGCTGGACAAAGATTACTAAATGTTATTAAATATTTGTACATAACCACTTACCAACTTTTCTATGTCTGCCGGTTCGAGACGTACCCGTCTCTTTGTCAGGACACCAATAAAACCTACATGCATAACCCAATATACACCTTCACCATAGTTGTTCCACAAAAATATAAAACCAACACAACATGCATTTTCACTACACCACTACACCATGGCGGCCTCCGTGGTGTAGTGGTCAAGACGCTTGACTCACACATGAAAGGTTCCGGGTTCGATTCCCGGTGAGAACACAAAAATTTAAAATGTGATTTTTCTCAAGCCTGGGTGTTCTGTGATGTAATTCACCACTGTAATTGGGCCTCCTGGCCTGTTGTGGTGAAAAAATGAATAAATAAATAAGCAACCCTTACATGCACTGATTAGGTTATGAAAATATTTATGGTTATATACAAATATTTAATAACATTTAGTAAAATTTTGACCACAAAGTTAAATATTAAGAAGATTTTAAAATACTTTATCGACTTTTGCTATCTAAATTCTACTAGTTCTGATAAATTTATTATTGTATTGCTGCGTTTTTTCCGCGTATTTCTGTGTTAACAGAATTCCTTTCTTCGCGTGATACGTGCGTATGCGGTGTTGTTAACCCATTGTGAAAGTTCGTGTTTTTTTATATTTATTTCCTAGTGAAGAGAAGGGAAAAACATTGAGGAGAATTAAGCGAGATCCGGTACGAAGCCTTTAGCCTTATTTGGGTCACGCTGAGTCCGGCAGATGCGTCCGGAGGTGACTCCGTGCGATACGGACTCGATCGAGGGCCGAGTTCGTGAAGCGTCGTCTAGGGAAACATGCGAATATTCGTAATGAAATATTTACTGACGCAGTCGTACTATTGAATTATATGACATTTATATAAATAAGATGTATTTTTAAATATAAAACTGCTATATACGAAATCACAATGGAAGTTTAGAGAATAAGGTTTTTCCGGATAACCCCGTGGTCGTTTGATAGTTTCAATGTATGTACATATTTTTGAAGACAAGGACTGGATTCAACTCCCTGGGGAGCTGTTTATATTAACATATTACAACAGAGAGCCATTGGCAGGTCATAAGCCCTGTAGATGCCTAGACTTCTATATTACCTTCTCTTAAATGTTCTTCATCTCTGTTGTAATATGTTAATATAAACAGTTCCCCAGGGAGTTGAATCCAGTCCTTGTCTGCAAAAATTTGGACGAACTCAAAATATTGTTAATAAATTACCTGGTCCATGAAGAAGTATAGAAATTGAAAAAATAACATTTTCAGGCGTTGCCTAGTATGTAGGTGAAATAATTCAATTATATGAATCTCACCAGCATAAATAAAGGTTTCAGCTCTTTAACTTCACGAACATCAACAGATGGAAGAATCGAAGGAATATAGATGTTCAAATATAGGCAGAATGGTGAATGTTACACAGTGTGTAAAGTGGCCACTTAAACCAGCCATTGGCAGGTCATAAGCCCTGTAGATGCCTAAAATTCTATATTACCTTCTCTTAAATGTTCTTCATCTCTGTTGTAATATGTTAGTATGTACATATATTTTTCATTAGTGTACACGGCACAAATGCCTTTTATAAACATGAATATAAATACAGTGTTCTATTACGAAATTATGAAATAATACTGTTGTTCTATACATTGTAGTATATTTTAACTATACCATTAAAGATACTCAAGTAATAAATAAATAAATAAAATAAAGATAACGTTAAGATAAAGAAATAGCGAAAATAGTGAATTCTTGATATGTTGGTATTGTTGCAATGTATATTGAATGCCCTAGGTATAATGAATCAAGTTGTGGTCCCGTGGCTAGTGTTGTGGACTCGCGGATCAGAGGTCCGGGGTTCGAACCCCACTCTACCACAACTTAATTTACATTTTCTAATAGTGAGTTATTTACAACTTGTAGAAAATGGCCAGCAAAATTAAAATATTTGGATAAATTGTAAGAATGCTAATATTGTTTTAAATAATAAAATTATATGAATTATCTCGTGCTCCGAGCTCGGGAGTTCTCAACTATTTTAAAAATTAGATTTATTAAAAAAATAAAATAATTAAACTTTTTAAAAAATTTAAATTAAAAACTATAAACATAAAAAATCTAGTCATACGTACATATATATTTATATATAAATTGTATATATTTAAATAAAATCTATGACCGTTCTTAAAATATAAACTAACGATTACATTGCTCTATTAGTAATCTCATTAATATGAGGTATAAATAGAGATGTAAGGCGGTAAAATTACCCCGATATTTTCCAGTAATTTACCAGATTTTGGTCAAATACGGTGTTTTACGGTAATTTTCGGTAATAAACAAATATGACGTATTGATGTATATTTTTCGAAGATATAAGAAATACGAGTAGCTTTGTTTTAGAACACATTATATCTTGGTGAAAACCAGGTTTAGATCCATCGAGTGGTTGTCGAGATTTATTATAAGTATGAGATGTTCAAAGTCATTCGTTCTGTACTTTTTTGATAAAAAAGGTAATGATGTTTTGAAACTTAACACGATCGGTGGACATAAGGTCCTTAGCAAAACTTTAAGTTTGTGACCTTGAACGACTACCGCTCATGCCGCGATTTCAAAAAAACAAAAATAGTATTTTTGTCTTTAATTAAATTCCTTTTGATTTTATAGAAAAAATATACATAAGTCTGAGAAAATAAAATTTACGTAAAAATCGTATTTTTTTTGTTTTTCTTTGGACCGATACTTTTCAAGATACGCGTTTGAACATTAAATAGATTTTCTCCAAATAGCATAAAAGCGGTATTTGCACTAATTATCTAATAGTCGACCAACCTAAAGTCATCATCATCGTCATCATTCCATGTCAGCTCCCTTGTTGGAGCATATGGTGTTCACAAAGATCCTCAAGGCATCTCTTTTGGCTGCCAGCTCCTGTGCATCCTTACAATTCAGGTTCGCATCTCATAATTCTGACATAAACTGTCAACTAATTAAGCAGCGAACGTCCAGGACGTCAAAAACCTAATGCCTTGTAAAGCATGCAAACCTGAAGTAGCATTATGTAATATAAAATTATTTTTTATATTATAATGTACACTGTTTGAAGTCTTAGTAATACCTACCATTTGTATATTTGTAAATTTCAATACTTTTATCAGAACATGAGACTGCGAGCAAAAAAACTCTTAAAAACCACCGGCGGAACATGTTTTTAGATGCACTCGGAAGTATGAAAAAGTCATGAGGACATAGATCATAGATTAAAAATTTGAGCTCGCTATTCGCTATATTATACCCCCCTATCACTTTAATTGAATAAGGATGTCGTTTGAAAGGGAACAAATCGACACTATTCAAGACTAATCAATATAACCGGCACCCATATGGACATGGTAATAAAGGTAACTCGTATAATATATTTATATATATTTCTATGAAATCTAAACAGAAAAAATTGCATGACAAAAACTGATTTTAAACGCAATTTTTTAAGGATGGTGACGCAAGTGACGGTAGTTCAAGGTCGAAAACTTACGATCTTACTTTTAGGTCTCACGATTACTTATCTTTAGCGTGATCACATTAAGTTCCTGTAACAGACGATCGAGATATGCTGCAGTTTATTTAATAATGTAGTTCCCCATGCGTCATTTGGTGCGGATGTGGGTTTGACGATGATGATAAAGGGCCACTTTGTCAAAACCGCTTTTTATGTATTTATTTATTCCTCTTTTTCCATTATAAACAATTAGCTTTGTTTGTGGCCGCCACTGCACCGCTGTCATAATATTGTAACCTTTTCGAGGAAATCGATTGTATGACACAAAATACCATCAACATCTTGAAATATAATTGTAAAAAAAGTAAATTTTTTAAATAGTAGCAAAAAACTAAAAAAAAACTATATTTAGTTCGCAATTTTGTTAGCTGGATATCTTGCTCTCAGAAGCTCTACATCCTCACATTGGTCAATGTACATTTGCGCATCGGATGATGGTAAAATGTACGTACAGCCGATAATGAATTTTAGATTTTTTCGGATACCATATCAAATAAGTGTTCCACATTATTATTATTGCAACACAGTTTTCTTGAAGATAATTTTGAACTTTCAGATAACAAAGCACCACCTCCTCTTGATTTTATACGTGTCTTTCAAACTACTTGCGTAGTTTTAAAGAAAAACTCTAATTCATCTTTTTTATTTCAGGACTGTGGCATGTTTCCGATAAACAAAATATATCGTTATCCATTAAAGATGCGTTTTTTTTTTATTATTCCAGTTTATATTTTACACCTCTAACATTTTGATAATATAGTGTTAAGTTCTGAGTTAGTTTTTTTTAATGGGTTCGTACAATTCTAGGTGTGGAATTGATATACCTACTTAATTGTAAGTTTTTCTTCGCCGTTTTCTTTACGTAGGTCGAATTCTTCACGAAGATCTTGCATCTGTTTCTGCTGCGATGGAGTTAAATCAGCGTATGCTCTTACGTTTTTTTTTTATGAACCGGCACTTATAAATTATTGACTTCGACAGGTTCAAGTTCAATTTTTATTGGTCTGGCTACCCCCTTTCTGGGCTTACCAAGTCTGTACACTTTTTTTACATTATTTTGCATGCAAATTTCAAGTTCAGAAAGATTGATTTTGACAGCAGTTTCGTCGTCGTAAAGCCGAGTAGATTGTGCTGTTGCACTGCTCTCTGGAACGTTACGCGGTATAACATTTTTTGAATGTTTGTTTCTTTCTTCGATCTCTGATAATGCTTCAATTAAATCATTCGAATTTGATTGTGGTTGAGGGTGTAAAGGTTGGTTATTTATAATTTGTTTGTAAGTTTTTATTTCACCTTCCAAACTTCCCAATTTCACTGCTATTTGGCTAATTGTACCCATGATTTGCGAAAATCTCGGTGTCAATTTAGCAATATGGTATTTGTTAAATTGATTATTTTGGCCATTTATAAAAATGTTTAACTGCGTAATTAATTATTTTACCTCAGAAATATAGCGCATCGCCGTTTCATCAGACATGTTTATTTTATAATTTTAGAATAATATAAATAAGCAATTGGTTGAGCAGCCCTGAATTCATCGCTCATGAAGTATGTATTCAACCTAGTAGGTGCGCTGCACGCGTATATCGAGGCTTTACTGACAGAATGCATTAAGTTATTAAAACAAGTTCCGAGATAATCGCATTTAAAGCTTTTTTATTCTTTCAACGTATTATTTCACCCATATAAATATAAATTTTTTGAAGCTTTAAAAGAGTAATCTTTATTCTAGGCATAGCATAAAATTTGGAATCAACATCTTGCAGGTATATTAAAAAATATTAGAAATATATTAGGACTGTTGACTTAATGCATTCTGTCAGTCTATATTATAGCCTCGATATTTATAATGAGTTTTTTTTTTTGCACTACAACAGACCAGGAGGCCCAATTACAGTGGTGAATTACATCACAGAACACCCAGGCTTCAGAAAAATCACATTTTAAAATTTTGTGTTCTCACCGGGAATCGTTCCCGGAACCTTCCGTGCGTGAGTCAAGCGTCTTGACCACTACACCACGGAGGCCGCCGATATATTACCGACGATATTACAGGTGCCAAGTCCAATTCCACAGTAAAATGCAGCGGATTGGTTGTTGGTAAACTCGAAACTGTCACCGATCGGCCACAAAATCACAAGGAGTTCACAACGATCCTAGAATATTAGTAAAATATTGGATTGGAATATGTTTAACAATTGTTTGCGGCAAAATAATAATAAATTAATAATAATAAAAATTATAATAATACATTAAAACAGGCTTTAATTTATTATTATTCTGTCGACGCTAGTAGTTATTATTAGGTTTAAGTTTTGTTTTTAGTCAAAAACGAAATTAATAGGTTTTTTTTGCTATTTTTTGACAGCTTATTGGTTAAATATATACACTGCGAACACAGCTAATTGACAACTTTTATTATGTTTTCTATTATTGTCTTCTATAAAATGGAATTAGATCAATCAAAGATAATATTATTCACATTATCTTTGATTGATCTAATTTCATATTCCCTTCTTTAATGTTCTTCATTCATCATCATCATTTCATGTTTGCTCCCTAGTTGAAGTATATAGTGTCCACAAAGAGCCTCCATGTATTTCTGTCGGCTGCCAGCTTCTGTGCGTCCTCCCAAGTCAAGTTCCCATCCCGCAGTTCTGACATAAACTGCCGACGAACTGTCAGCGGACGTCCTGGACGTCGAGAACCCGGTGCCTTGTAAAGTAAGCAAGCGGGGTTTAAGTTCTCAGGAGGCATCCGCAGTATATGGCTCAGCCAACCGTATTTCCTCCGCTTTTTTTATTTTATTTTCCAAAAATATTTATAAAATAGTCTTAAATTAAAGTACTGCTGAGTTGCATACATACAACTCGTCAACAGGTTCTTATAAATTGCATCGATTATTCACACTTAACCTACATTAACAGTAATTTTACGTGAAAAACATTACATGTTACATTATCAATAATTAATAACTATCATGGAGCGAAGCATGGAGTTGGAAAAAAAGGGACGAAAGTAGACTGAATGCTGTTGAAATGCGATCCCTCAGGCGAATGTGCGGAAAAACAATGTATGATAGGTGCCCTAATGTCGAAATTAGAGCAGAATGCAAGGCTGAGTTAAGCATTATCGACAAAATTAAGAAAGGTCTTTTGCGATGGTTCGGTTATGTGGAGCGAATGAATGATGAAAGAACGGCTAAAAAGATTTATGATGCGAATGTGTCTGGTTGTAGAAGTCGAGGAAGGCCGAGAAAGACATGGCATGATCAAGTACAACAAATTCTTGAAAGTGGTCATGTGAAAAGTCGGAATAATCGACGTGCGTGCATGAGAAGATGTATGAATGTGAAGGAAGCAAAGGAAGTGTGCCAGGACAGAGTGGTGTGGCGTTCTATCCTCTCTGCCTACCCCTCCGGGGAAATGGCGTGATGGTTAGTTAGTTAGTTAGTTAATAACTATCACTAATACAAAAAACTTTTTTCTATTAGCCATAATTTTAGCAAACGTCTCACTCCTGTATTTAACTCCGTATTTTTAATATTGTTTGGTAACATGTTAAATATTTTAGGGAAAACTGTATTGCAGTGTCCCTTTGCCATATTTTTTTCTTTCTTCTTTGTCACCGGAGTTTACTGCGTCCGTTCTCTTATTAATTCATTCCTCACAAAGTCAAACCACCGCACACCCAAGATCCTTCTGAGACACCTATTTTTAGAACTCTAATGCAATTTGCTGTTTTGGGCCCTAGTGAGGTGCAACGATTCGCATCCGTGGAGAAAAATATGTGTCATGCAGGAGTTATATAGGCGAAATTTAGTTTTTACTGTGTAAATATCCAATCTCAAGACAGCCGTCATACTGTTAAATGTGGCGCCTGCTACTCCTAGCTGCTCTTCCGGTTATTTTTCAAAGTTGTCATCTCATTTTATATTTATTTTTGTTGTAATATCTGCCAATTCCGACTTTGACTCTCGAGGCGCTTGGCGCTAAAATTAAGCAGATACTTGTTTACAAATATTATCTTTGTTCGATACGAGGTTTATATAATATATGTATGTCTTAATTTTGTTATTGTAAAACACGTCTGTATAAATTCTTGCCGTTTAAATAAAAAATATGAAGTTGGTAATGTAATACACACGCAAAGTAAAATCCATTTGTAAAAAGAAAACACACGAGGGTATATTCAGAGCATAACACATTTCAGAAGAATCACGGTGGTATAGTCTGTACAGTACGTGTTGCGGACTCCAGATCAAGGATGCGATATAAGTTACTCCCGCTTCACCACAACATAAAATCAGTCATCTCTGAGCGGTGTGGACTGTGATAAGTAAGCTTTTTGCTCGTTATCACGCTGTCACGTGATACAAAAATTTAACGAAGGGTACAGTGCTCATTTTTCACTTGCGCATTGATTTGCATATAAACTATAACATGGTTGTTTGTTAGTGTTAATTCTCGGTAGAAGTTTATTATTATGGACATAAAAGGCGAGTGATGCGGTCACCGCTTATTCCAAATTTGTGGTTTTAAGTATCACCCGTCTTTTATTTCTATAATAAAAGCGATAACATAGGTGTTTTGTGTAAGCTCAGAGTCATGGACTGCGCCCCGGATTTTCTCTCGGTACTGTGCAGCACAGTCAGCGGTCCGCCGAGCATGTTCCTCGGAATTAGATTAGGCTCGGGGAGCTGATGATAGCGCGTGATGGAATGTCGCCGAGAGCGGGCTCCGTGTCTCCTCGGTCCATTGTTTCCTCGTGGACCCAAGTCCGTCAGTTGCATGCACGCACTTGCAATGGAAAATCGCCGTCAATAACAAAATTAGCTCTTACATTATATATTAAACGTTATACATACAAAACAAAATCAATTGACTAATAAATAACTTCATCGGGTCTTTTTTTTTAAATCAAAAACTTTTTTCCAATAAAGGAAAAATTTTTAATTTATAAAGCCTATGTAAAAACTAAAATATGTTAAATGCAACTACTATGGGGAACAGGAAATCAAAATGACATAAACAGACTACGAAGACAGCAAAATAAAATATTAAAGTTAGTATATGACCTTCCCTATCTAACAGCAACTAAAGAACTTTTTAAACAAACTAAACAATTAAATGTAACAGAACTCTTTAAACTAGAATCTTTAAAATGTATTCATAAATTAGCCACTGATGTAATTGTTGACGAAGAATTAAAACTTGAAAAAAACTGTAGTAAACATGAATTCAATACGATAATATCAAAAAATTATAATATGCAACATTCTAAAACGAGAAAAAGACAATAGAGACTAATAAACCATGGACTGAAATTATACAATAAACTACCAGACAAAAGTAAACAAAATACTCAGACAACCTTTACAAAAGATGTTAAAAATATTATTATTAACAGTTGAATGTGAATTTTAAAAGTAAAAATATTTTGTTAAATGGATGTAACCCGTAAGGGTTTATCAATGAAATTTAAATTAAAAAATATATATATATATTTATTTTTACTTAATTTTTTTATTTTACGGAAACATACTGTGAACAATGATTAAATTACACAAATAAAGATAAAGTTTAAATACAGACCAGCGAAGTTTATAAACAAAAATCGTACATATTAAATTATGTTACCTGTTTAATGTGTGCGTGCATATATATAAATATATATATGTAAAAGGGTGTGTTTGTGTATTTGTATGAGAGTAAAAGTGTTCAGGACTTCGATAACAATGGAAAATTAACATTTATCTTTAATTTTATCTACAAAGTAAAATTAAGTTTTCTGTATGAAAAGCAGAATGTGCATACATTTTTTTCTTTTAAACATATGTAACCAATGAAGATTCTTTAAATGTTCATGCAAATATGCTCATTTTCTTTAACAAATCGCCTATTTGCAAGAACAACGCAATTTTACAGTAAGTACACTTTTAAACATTTTCAACATTAAAAAAAGTATGAAACCCTAACGAATGTTTATTTTTACCATGGATCTTAATTGCAGATAAAGGAATTAATTGAAAATCCATAGTAAAAAACATTATTTTAGATTTTTTACTTATCTTTCTGAAAAATTGCATTTTTCGAGATAACACGTTGTTCTTGCAAAGAGGCGAAATATCGTTTTTTTCTTTACAGACAGTCGAAGATAACTCTGTTAACTTCCCATTGTAATCGGGGCCCAGGTGTGTGTTAGCGTGTGCATTATTAAAAAGCAAGTGGGAGTGTATAGCAGCCAGATAGAATAATCCTCGGCGTGCAAAATATTTGCCTTCTTTTGATTAAACAAAATATTTAAATTTCGAAACCATTTTCAACGGTAAGTAGTCTTAAATAACAGTTCTAAAAACAGGAACCAAATCGTGATTTTTAATTGGGCGTTGCTTGAACCTCGGGCCTCTGATCCCCGAGTCTGGGAAACTACCACAGGACCACAACCACAATTATCGAAAAAAGGCGGAACTAAGTAATAAGTATACCGATATATGGTATATATATATATATTATTTTTAATTTAACCAAAATTTATACATAAATGTTTCCATTGTCTTATACAGAAGTAAATTATAATATGTGATGTTGTCTATTCGATAGCGTCAATTCTTATATTCCATAAGAAATTTAAAAATTGAAATTGACCTTAAAAATTGTACACAAAATAACACTGGGAAACATACAAGACGACGACATAATATTAGCCAAAAATGCTGACATACACAAATATAACACCAGACAACAACAACACTATCATATTGAAAAAGCAAAGACAAACACGGGACAGTCAAAAATACTCTATAATGGACTTAAACACTACAACGACCTACCTTACTACTTGAAAACTTTTACTGGAGACAAATTTAAAATCAATCTGAAAAAGCACATGATGACTGAACTAACTAGACTAGACGAGACATAAAATGACTAGACAATATTACATTTCTAATGTAACCCTAACGGGTTTTTTAAAATTGTAAATAAATAAAAAAAACATTTCTGGATTTTAGGTTATCCTTAGGAACGAATCCATAAGTTTTTTAGTGGAAACGATTACTTGTAATTCCTTAAAAGTCAATAATATTTAATGAAAAACTGTATAAAACCATATATAATTCAAAAGATAGTCAAATTACACTTCCAATCTTTCTTATAATGCTTTTTAAAAATATCAGTTAGATTAAAATTGACTATTTACTTAATTATTTAATAAATTTACAAAAGTAAATTGATTTGATTGATTTGGTGTTGATTTTGTAGAACTCCATATTTAAACTTATAGTATTAGAAATCAAACACTGATTTGAGTCTACTGAACACTTTATTTTATTTTTACAAATATATAAAATATAACAACAAAATTTTTGTGACAATTGTTTCGCGTTGTTAGGGCATTTTCAACATTCAACATTCGTTTGAAAATGCCCTAACAAGGGAAAACAATTGTCACGAATTTTTTTGTTTTTATATTTGTAAAAATAAAATAAAGTGTTCAGTAGACTCAAATCAGTGTTTGATTTCTAATACTATAAGTGTAAATTGATTTGTTTACCGACACGCTCGTTAATTGCCAAATATTGCGCATTTGTTAATGACATAAAATCGGAAAATATCGAAGCTAAAATTGCTCATTTGAAACATTTCAATATTTTTTACATAAATTAATTTCTGGCATCGTAGTCCAATGTGTTGAACACTGTGTAGAGGAATACCACTAGTAGGAAATTCAATAATATACTATACCTACCGGTTTAAGCATCAATATTATACTTTTCGAGAACATGTGTTTTAATTCGTTAGTTCCACATTCATTCCAATGCTTAAGATTTCAGCTTAATGTACTTAGATACTGTTATAGCGTAGGTAAACCTAAATAGATCACACAAAATCGACTGCCATTAAATGATTCAATATAACACCTACTCGTAAGTCATTTTTATTTTCTAAGCTATAAAACTAATAATAACTACGAAACGTGATTGTTGTTGATAAAAACATAAGTGAGTTGTTGCCATTGTTATTTCAATAACTAAAAATATGTTCGTTTTCAATCTATAATTACGCCCAATAAGCAGTGCGGTACAGCAATTTCCTCGGTGCTGTAAATCAGCCATTAGTGTCTTTGGAGATTTTAATTGCTCTAAATCACAAAACATTCTCCCATCTTTCATATTGGATTGACTTTCATTCCATTATGTTTATCTGCTCCTTTAGCTCGGAGCTATATTATGAACCCAGCGGACCTCTCGGATAAATAAAACACTTCCGTTCATTGGACATCATTCCTATTAGACGCTGCTGCTCGCCGCTACAGACAAAAAGCAACCTAACCAAAAAGTTCAACCATTCATTACACGACCGATATCACTAAAGCTACACGATATCCACTATTATGAATGCTTTGTAAAAATGCCCATTTAATCCGACTTTAAACTGTTAATAATAATTCTCTCTGTAACCTTCCCACGTGGGGCTGAGATGGCCGCGGCCGGTACGCGCTGATAAACTAACCTAATTAGTTCCTGCGGCTAAAAGGCGGATTAAACATCGCATTATTTACTTGTATTCGTTAAACTTGTGTTTTACTTCGGATTACATAACGTGTACATAATACTAGACTCGTTTAATATAGGGATAAGCTCAACCGAGAAGAAACTAAAAATAATAAACAATTCATGTAATTTTAATAAATGTCTAATGGAAAATGCTATTGTAATTGTTGAATCTCAACATTAACTTGAATAAAAACTGTGGCCTTATGCTGTAACTAATTCGTTTCGTTAATGCATTCGTATAGGATGAGAAGGAACGAGAGCGAAATATGGTTTTGATGATATGATAAATATGAAAAAAAAATTGCGTTGGAGTGAGATGGATATATGACGAATGAACGAACTTACGAAACGAAATTGTGACAGAATAAGCCCGCTGAAATGTTCTCCATAGATCTGTGTTGTTAACATTTTTGTAAATGAAATCATTTCCCCCCTTACCTATGCCAGTAGATTATTTCAATCAACAATAAATTCTTGACTACAGGTAATAATAACATTTTCCCCATTTTCTTATGTAAAAATAGAGTTGACACGTCTATTCGTTTATCGATAGGTAATCATAATTGCATACCAATGATAAGAAAAATACCTATATGTTATTTATCGAAATTAAAAACCCTATCGCCAATTCCAAGGAATATTGAAATAATGATGTATTATGTAGTCTTATTTTTACTGAGTATACTTCGATGTTTCATCATTTTCGTATTATTCTTCTCCTTTTTCCACATCTGCTCCTAAGTGGAGCATGTGGACATCACCAGACGCCTTCAGGAGACTGTACCACGAGCCAGCTCTCCCGCCTCTTCCCGCGCCGATCCCGCGTCCCTACATTCCACCGAATATGGCCTAAAGGTCGACATCGACGGCCTTCCGGGACGGAGGCAACTTGAGTTTAGGTTTCTCGAGGCATGAGCAGCACGTGTCCAAGCTAGGTTCACACTTTCGTACTAAAACGTGTAATATTGAGACGGATTGTGGTCCCGCGGACATACGGATGTTCCATTTTCTAATACGGTTATTTACGACATTACTACTAACAGATATAGTCTCCGAAATTTTAGGTAAATCATACAAATCGATTTTTTTTTTTTAAAAGAATTTTGTAACATTGAAATGTTAAATTAAAGGTGGTGGGTGGTAGGGTATGTATTTGTAACTTTGTGACAGAAGTAAAATAATATTTTAAGAGGCTTTTACACATTGTTTTGAGTACGTTCATGTTTGAATGTCATGGTTTCGCTATTTCTGTCATGAATGAAATATTACACGGACGTATTTCACGGAGTACGATATTACGTTGTCCTAACGAGTGGAACGAACTGTAATAAAGACATCAATACAGGAAGTCCTACAAGTATTTACCACTCGGCACTTGGTACCCACCACCTCTTCGGCTCCAGCGTGCAGAACATATACGCAATTAATAAACACGTATCTCGGGAGAAATTCAAGCCAGCCTCGGAAGACCGACGGCGATCATGTCGGAAGATTCTGGAATATTCGAGTAACTGTGAGAGAACACGATCGTGTGAAATCGTCAAATCGCCCGAGCGGCGAATGTTTTTATTATCCTCCATCCTAGTTTTATATAACTGCAAACGATTCCGTATGCTATTGCGTCGCAAATGCATACAGCAAAGTTTGGCGAAACTATCGTATTTGCGATTTGACGATTTCGCATGATACTATTACGAAACGTACATATTAATGACGAAAAATACGAACCCTTCAAATTATCGAATTAGAAATGCGAACGAAAGATGGAACCGAACGAATGGTTTGTCGAACTACCCTTCGTTCGCATTGCTCATTTGGCCGTTCGAGTTTCGTTTTATTAAATATCTGCAACGAAAGATGGATTGCTCGATCTTTGTTCTTTCATTTCGGCGCCTGGTTGCTGAATGGAAGAAGCGCCTGCCCTTGTGATAGTCATGTGTTTTTGCCTTCCACTTCTATATTACCTGCGTTCGCAACGGCATTCGTCATCCCTCCCCCACACTCCCAATCCCCGACACCGCGGACCGGACGTGATTCGTGACTCAGCCGCAGTCGTGGTCTTGGCTCTTGGCACCTTCCCCGTTCTATTACATTTTCTAAGGATATCTGCAGAAACATACGCCATGCAACGGGGATTATTTTGCTAGCTCATTTTACGTAATCGGATACATAAATGATTCAACGCATTAAACACCTCGACCGTCTCTTACTTTGTTGACGAAACTTGCTGTTGTTCAAATTTACCTATATGTTCTATAGGTTTTTAATAATAATGAGCATCCATCCCAATACGCCCCCCAATGTACAAATGTGTATGTACAAAAAGTTAAATAAATAAATAACATTAAAAAATATACAGAGGTCGGCACTCGTAGTGTTACCAATTAAAAATTCTGTGATTTTGTCAATTTTTATTTTTATAATTTAAAAACTTCAGTACATCGTAAAAAAAATATTATATGTTATTGTTCGATGTAGCCACCTTTAGCGCGGATAAAAGCATCGAGTCTGTCCAGGAAGGCTTCACACGCTGCACGAATGTGGGCTGATGGTATTTTGTCCCATTCTTGGCGAAGAGCAATCTTTAAGGCGTCGACCATCTCATACTATTTAGCTGATACTTTGGTCTCTAGAATGGACCATGTGAAAAAGTCCATTGGGTTTAAGTCCGGGGAATATGGAAGCCACTGTTGTTATGAAATGAAGCTGGGAACTTTTTCTTGTAAAAACGTTGGGTTTCACGGGCTTTATGGGATGGTGCCGAGTCTTGTTGAAACGTCCAATGGTTTTCTACCGAATTTTTTTTCATGCTCAAGGTAACAACGCATCATTTAAAATCTTTTCACGGTAGATTTGCTGATTTACCTTTACGCCCTGTTCAATGAAAACGAGTGGTGAGCGTCCTGTGGCAGTTACCGTGGCCCAAACCATCACTGATGCAGGCGCTTGTTTTCGCAGAGAAATTCACGGGTCTAAATTGTCTTTTAATTTGCACTGTAACCATACACGATCGTTTTGTTTGTTTACATATTTCCGAACCGTAAAAATTCTTTCATCGGAAAATACCAAATTTTCTAGCTCGCCACCAACGTGCAAGTGTTTCAACACCTTTGCTCTTGCTAGGCGAACTGCCTTTTGTGCAGGTGTTAAATCTTGCACTTTTTGTATTTTGTAGGGCTTCAATCGTAGTTCATTTTTTATTATGCGCCCCACGTTACGAGCAGACACATTGAGATTTTTCGCCAATTGAACTGCGCTTTGTCGTGGATTACGTTGAATTCTGGCCTTCACCTTTCGAACCATTTCTGTCGATGTTGGTGTTTTTGGATGTCCATCTCCATGGCGTTTTTTTATCCTACCAGTATCATTGTAACGTGAAATGATCCGATACACGAACATTTTGTTCACATGTAATTACAATTTTCCAGCCAAATACAAACCAATAACACTGTTGAGTTTGAATTCCATTACGATAATTTTTTTTAACTGTGACGTAAAAAGATATGCTTTGGTAGAATTATTAACAATATAACTGACTGACACGTGTCAAAACATGAGTGCACTGTCATTAGCCGTTTGGTTGCTACAGCAGCGCGAAGTTGGTAACACTTCGAGCGCCTACCCCTGTGTAGGTATATGTTTTCAATTCAGTGTTTGAGACTATGCGAGCGTACATAAATATTAGAAAAATTGACTAGCAGGAACAATTCCGTTTTGTTGAATTCAGTACTCATTGTAATTATGTACTAAAAATATGCGAGTAATAAATGAATGCTTGAATACTGATCAAAATATAAAAATATTGTACGACGGGAAACTTGGCTCGTTGAACACTTATAAAAATATTTGGATCTACCTATACGTTATTTATTGCCGTAAATAAGCTATTAAATTGAAGTTTTGTTATTTGTTCAATTAAAAGATTACGCGAATAGTCCCGCATGTCTATTGGCCTTACGACTTGTCTGGCGCCTTTTGTTTTATATCACAACACGGGAAAACGGGAAAAGCGACGAACAAGTGGTCTAATGTAAAGTAATAATAAACTGAAAGGTTACTTCTGAAGTGAATGCCAAAAGTCGTTCTATTTTCTCTGCGCGAGATTACATTATTTGAAAGACTGTTTCACCCGTGTTATTTGTCATCTCTCGGTTTCTCTGCGGCGAATAATTACAGACTAGACGTAGGGTGAATGAAGCCGTCATGTCTTTCAATTTGAAAAATCCTTCACGCTCAAGTCACAATTTCTCGAAGACACGCCATACTTTTTATGCGGCATAAAAAGTTTTCTTTTTACCCGCTTGTTGATAATCGACAGTAAATATTTCTTACTATAGAACTATCGTATCTCGGTTATCTTTTGGCTGGAATTTTTCGCGTGATTAACAATTATTATTATTTTATTAAAATATGCCTTATCGAATGTTGTTTTCACAATACTGTATACTGTATAATATTATGCTCTACACTTTCTTATTATTCTCGATACATCAATCAACCGCTGACAGCGCTCCAATTTTCCTTAACCTGCCATAGTTTACACCATTACAGCTCAATTATTGTCAGAAAGATTTATTCTTTTTTAACAGGAAGTTCCATTATGAGTCATCTCTCAAAAAATAGCATCGGAAATAAATAATTTTAATTGATCAATTTCACTGCAAGCTCGGCAATGCAATGTCACGACTGTAAGAATTATAATGTCGTGTTTTTTGTTTGATGTTCGTAGATAGCACTTCTCTAGACCGTTATTAGAGCCGCGCACTAATCCCAAGTAGGTCGATCCGTAATGTTAAACAGTAAGCTAAATAATCTTAGGGTAATCATAATGCGCAATTTCGTGATCTGTTTCTCCTTGAAATGTTTATTGACGTGATGAGAATAGTTTTCATTGAGTCGTTCACTTGGATCATGCTCCGAGTTGACAGGTCTTCTGATTTTGCCCTTGTTAATGTTTGTACCTTAATGTTGTTGTCTAAGGTGGTTTAAATATTTATTCAATGTCAATTTTCTCGTTTTGCAGTAATTGATAGAAAACTAACATTGCTACGCGTAAATTAATACAAAAAAAACATAAAATTGTTTTGCCTCAGTCGGTCACCTGATCGATGACCCTTAGCGGTAAGTATTGATCTCATCCAGAAAATCATCATCCACGGCACTTCGCTAAATTGGGCCATCGAAGTAATGGGACCAGTACTGGCTACTCAATCCGCCAATGATGCAGTTTTGGCTATTTTAAAACCAGTTTAGCCGCCATTGCGTAATGGAAGCCGAAGTAAATTGATTTCCAGCATTACGAGTACCTTTGTGATAAAATCTGATGATTTGGCTCGCGCACGCCCGTATTTCGTAAGGTTTACGGCTGATTCGGGGCTTTATTGTGATGCGCGATATTAGCCCACTTTTTGACTGTCGTAAATCATTTACGACTTTGTCCAACCTACTTTGAGACTGCTAAGGCGGATGGGGAGGAGATATTCTCGAGCGTTATTTATCTTCATTGACCATTAAAAGGTGCATAGTGCAATATATCAACTCTTCCACACAAATTATCGGCTGTCGAAGATCTGCAAATACCCGTACAAACAACATGCATGGGAAACGTGGTATGGTGAGGTGCAGTTTGAAAAACTGGAAGCATCATAAGAGATAAAAGTTTTAGGAATATACTTTCTGTGGACAAGGTAATAATTATTAATACATTCATGTGATCGTTTATGAACAAATGTTTATTTGGTAAAAGTGAAGATTTCTTGGAGCAAAAAATTAATTAAAAATACCGTTTTATTTAGGCAACACTTACGCATTAAAATAATATTAAAACTACAAAAATATAAAGATTAATTTAAAAAATTGTTTGACGACCCTTTGTTTTAATTGTTTCTTTTAAGTATTTTGTCAATTGAGAAAAAAAACTTTCTTGGAATTTTTTCCTACAATTGGCGGGAATTGAACTATACGTTTTATTAGATTTATGTCTGGGCCCTGAGGCGGCCAATCAAATGATCGAATTCCCTCTACATCCTTTTTGTGGGTCAAATAAGTTTTTACTTAATAAAATAAATATAACAACTTTGTTTTTAACCACTTATTTTTTATTTTTTCCACCGATTGGTTTCAAAGCTATACAAGCTTCTTTATCAAGGTATACTTAACTAATGAATTCTATCCTATTTTGTTCTATCAATATTGTGCTTTTACTTGTCTGGCTGTATGCTTTGGATCCTGCTGCAGAACAAGATTATCGCCAACAAGTTTTTTTCCGGAGGGGGTGGCATGATTCTCCAGAATGTTTTAATATCTTTTTAGCATTTAATTTTCCTCGTATTCTTACGAGGTCACCAACTCCAGATCCAGAAAAAATATCCCCAAACTGATAATGACAGAACCTCCCCCGTGTTTGACAGTAGGTGCCAAACATTCCTTTCTGGGTCCTTTTTTCACATATTGACCACGATTGAAACCGAAAATTTCACTCATCAGTCTACAACACGTGATTTCATTTTTCCTGTGTCCTTGGTCTACAATTCATTTTTTTTTGTTGAAAAAATCGAGCTTTACGGTTTATTTCCTTTATGTAACAATGGCTTTCTTCTTGCAACATGCTCTTTGAGGCCCGATTTTATCAATTACAATTACTCTAGATGAAAAGACTTTAACACCGGTAGCCTCCGCGAGGTCTTGAGTTAGTTTCCGACTGGATTTCTTTCTTGATCTCAAAGATGATACTTTTAAAAAATTCTTTGCTACATCAGTAATTTTCTTTGGTCGACGGCTTCTTTTTAAATTGTCGACGACATTATATTTTTAAATTTTTTTAATAATTTAATAAATCCCGCGAACAGATTTTTTCATTGTCTCGCGAATTTCTCGCATATTTAATCCTTGCCAATGAAGAATGTTCTTATGATGATCTATCAGGTTGATTCTACCCATTTCTACTATTAACGAAAATTTTAAATTCTATAACCCAAGATAAATTAAAATAATGTTTTTTTTTTTGAGTTTTCACTATTTATTTACATTTTTTTTTTTCGGAAAAGGAAAAAATTTCACAGTATAAAATAATCAAATGGTTGCTACCACTCTCAATTCGTAACTAAAATAATAATAAAAACATATTATTAACTTCTAACACTTTTCAGGTAAAGAAAGCGATAACGAATTTCTTGGAATTAATATTCATAAATATCTTTGAATAAAAAGTCATGAATATCTATAATTTTGAGGACAAATGTATTTGAAATATTAACTTTCGCATTTATGCCTAAGTACTTACGTAGGTATTTCATTACAACACAGTTATCAGGGTAAATTAACATCAACGTTTTTCAGGAGTAAAAATGTATGTAAACACAGTTCCAGAATTGCTGCACAAATGACAAAGCTGTTTAATTTGTGTGTTGCGCTTTATATTGGATAAGGCATTATGTGTCAGTATTTATATCATTAGATTGCAAGTACAGCGACATGTAAAAGAACCCGAAGGGTTTATACACGAAGAGGGATTTTAAAAGCCATTTATTTTAAGTGTAAGAATTTATGGTACCTTGTATTCTGTCAAGACAGCTTTATTTTTCCTTGTAGTCAGTCAGCCTTGATGGTAGTTACGATGCTATACGAACTGGCCATAAATATCTCATTTGCTCTGGTACTTTTATGAAGATCGTATCTCTCATTAACAATTTGCGTTATAAATAGCGTCATTTACAATTCTTTAACGATTAAGTCGTTAAAACATAACGGATATTAGTAAAATTATACATTTGTAATTGCGAATATATAATGTAGTGACTTTATGTAGTTGACTCCGAGACTAATCATTTTATTAAAAAATAACGTCGATATCTAAAAGACTAAATAGAAAATTCCTATGTAAATTATCTTGCGCACCGCACACCTGTCGTGAGAAAATTCATAATTTTTTATATGTTTTGCAGTCGTGCTATTTAAATGAACTATGTAAAATTGAATCAGCATTAGTACATCATATATTATGTAATATATCATAGCCATATTATAATATATACTATGTGCTGTATACAATATTTGGTTTTATTTATTAATATTATTTGTATTTTAGTGTTTACAGTTTGAGCCATATTTTTAGCCCTTTTAATAATACCTTATTTATACACTGAATTGTGTTTGAGTTATGCCAATATATCTCATTGCTTTGAATATTTTTGGAGTTGTTAAAAGTAATCAATTTATAATTTCAAGTATTTTAAATTTGAACTTGTGTCTGTTGAGTCCGTACTTTAAAAAAAATAGTTTAAAAATCCAAAAAAAGAAAACATCATTGTCATCATCATCATCATCATCATCATCATCGTCATAAGTTCGACAGCCCCGGGTGGGCCTTGGCTGAATCCAGGAGTCTCCTCCACTCTTGCCGGTCTGCTGCCCTTCCTCTCCAGTTCCTCACTTCAAACATTGTCATATATGCGCTGATGCAGTCCATCCATCGCATTATGGGCCTTTTTGGTCTTCGTCGTCCTTGTGGCACAGGGAGAGTTAGGCGTTTTATGGGGCTTTTGTCGTCCATTCTAATTAAATGGCCAGCCCACCTCAAGCGTCCCACCTTGATAAGTTGATTACATCGGGCGCTCGTTAGATATCGTTTAGCTCCCTATTGTAGTGACGACGCGAATGGCTGTTTTCTTTCACAGGGCCATAGATAACTCTGATGATTCTTCTTTCGAAAGCTGCAATGGTTCCCTCAATATGCTTTGTCATGACCCAGGTTTCGGAGGCATATGTATGATTGGTTTAATCAGAGTTTTGCAAAACATCATTGTAGTCCCTATTAAAATCCTACCTTTCACGTAGTGCTATATGTAGACTTTGGTAATAAATTGCTCGGCCTTGTCTCGCTTCTGCATCTCAAATAATAAATCTTATTTGAGACCGCAAATACCCTGTAACTACGCGAAGTTTGCTGCCATTTAAATTCCGTATTTAATTTTCCATTAGAAATATTTCAAAATACGTTTAATTGGCTATATATTCAATAGGCTGATTGGTTGATGTTGGTTTCTGTGAATATTGGTTACTCCCGCCCAAACGGCGCGGCGGACGCGAACCAGTCCTCAGTCCCCGGTCCCCGGTCACCGCCAACTATCAGCGACATTACACTTCTCTGTTAGCTGAGGTCCTTCCTTATCTTTATTGCACCTCTTTTAATGTTTCCTCCACAAAATTCGTAAAATATTGTCCGAGTCAGCGTCGCCGACGTCGCGCGTTGTCTCGTTTTTCCACTACGAGTAATGAAACGCGTGTAAAAATAAAGCCCTTCGCGTTCATAAAAAGTTTACGTCCTCCGGGTCCCAGAGATAGCAGCGACGCTCACAGCTGATTAATCGAATAAAAATTGTGCTTACTGGGTCAGACAGATACATTTTCGTTAAAAAGAATACTAAAATAGATTATTTTCAAATTATCCTCTTCTCGGTAGTATTTCGTATCTTTGTTTTCTAGCTGTATAACCACCCGCTTAGCCGTCAATTATTTTTATTTATTTATATTTTATTATTGAACAATTACAGACAACATAGATTATAATAAACAATAAACAAGGTACATCATTTTGGTAGACCCGTTACCCTTTATAATTGTTTACAGCATTCAATGTGTTACAAATAGTAAGTTAACAAATATAATAATTAAGAATAAAAGCTAATCAAACCATTAAAAAATAATGAGAGAAGTAAAACGTTTGTTTAAAAAGAAATCTTAAATTATAAAACTAGAAAAATATTTCAAAACAATAAAATAAGAAAGTGGATAAATAAGCAATAGGAAGCGTAGGAAAAAATACTTAATAATAAATTAAGAAAGCTGACCAGATTATAAAGTAGGTACTTTTGAATTCCTATAGTGAATTGCCAAAAATATCTTTATCTTTCGCATTGTGCTTTTATCCCGCTTTTTATAAAAAATATATTCCACCTTCCAACTTGATCAATAATTACACTTTTAACGTAACGTCTAGTCGTCCCGTTTACGATTTCTGTGGCATAATGTATATATATATTATTTTTTACATATTGTAATTACCGGCTCCAAACTAACGTGACATGCAATCAGTGTGCGGCGCCTCCCACTGGCGCCACCCTCCAGCGAAGGGCGTAATTCGCCACCCGCCTCCGCTTTCCGCCTTGTGGCTGCACACTCCAGATGGCGGATCATATTTGGCTGTGAAAACTAAAGCTCCCAAGCTCCCTCCGCAACACCCGATACCGCTTGAAATATTTATTTTTTATATTCAATTTTAAACTGTATTTTGGCGAACTTATTGCTAAAAGCAATATTTTCCAGCCAACCAAAAAACAGGCGAACCGAAATTTGTACTAACTCTTCCGCTTATTCTCTGTCAGTTCTGCCAATTGGTCCGTTTACGGTAAGTAAACTGGATATCTTTCACATCTCTCTTATCGTTGGTTGATTCATAAGAAGCAGTGACGTCGTTCGAAGTAGCTCCTTTTTATTAAAATATTTTTTTCGTACATTTTCAATGAACTTTGCCGTGCAATTTAATGCTCTAATTTTTACCGAGCGCAAGAAAACATTTTTTGTATCCAATTTCCCGGCTGAAGTCACTCATTACGATATGGGCATGAAAAAAAAATCATTTCATACGTTGCACTGAACTCAAGGTGATAGGGGCAATGAAAGCATAAGTGTCAAACGGTATATTATTAAAATCGTTGTTTATGGAATTGAAAATTAAAATCATCATCATCATCACACACTTATCTTTACCCGATGGTGCATAGGACATTACGTTGGTACACTTAATGCTGTATAACTTGATCGGTGATCAATCTTACACTTCATTTGCCAGCAGTCCAGGGACAATGTAATATTCCAGTGAAACTCACTTTTTTTTTGTTTTTTTAAATTTCATTGATAAACCCTTACGGGTTACATACATTTAACAAAATATGTTTACTTTTAAAATTCACATACTGTTAATGATAATATTTTAAACATTTTTTGTAAAGTTTGTCTGAGTTTTTGCTTAGTTTTGTCTGGTAGTTTATTGTATAATTTCAGTCCATGGTTTATTAGTCTCGACTGTCCTTGTCTCGTTTTAGAAGGTTGTATATGATAGTTTTCTGATATTCTCGTATTGTGTTCATGTTTACTACATTTTTTTTCAAGTTTTAGTTCTTCGTCTACAATTACATCAGTGGCTAATTTAAGGATTCTAGTTTAGTTTTTAAACATACATTTCATTTCGACCCTACCAGGAATCGAACCCAACACCTCAAGCTCGGTAGGCGAACGCGCCAACCGCTACACTACGAGGCGAACAATTTCGAATTTTACGAAAAAAAAATTGAACGGTTATGGGTGTGTAGAGGTAGCATCCGCTTGGGTGTCCTCGGTTCGCTTTAACTGATAGAAAAATCTCTTTGACTAAACAGTAGTATTTTAATAAAACTTGAGTCTTGTGATTGGTGATAGGGTCAAAGCACCAATGAATGACCGTTTAAGGTTCAGCTTGTAATGAAATCCACATTAAAGGTATAAATTTCATTATTTAAACGTACAAAATAAAAGAAAACAATAAAAATTACTTTTACCTTTTTATTGAAATACGAGTATTACAAGTAAAATTAATATTACTCGAAAAAATATCAGAATCAACAGTGAATGACCACTACTACCCCAAAAAATACTCAGATTTAGTTTTTTTTTTTTTTTAAAAACCCTTTATTTCAGCATAAATAAACAATACATTCAGTAGAAAAATGAAACACTTAAGGTTGAACTTAAGTGTTTCATTACATCATAACATTATAAAATACACTAACACATTAGAATATGGATATATTCAAAGAATTGCATAAGAAATAGCATAAAATAAAACACTTACCACACCTTTCCTTATAAAAACACTATCCATCTCGGAACAATAACAGAAAGACGCACTATTACCTTTTGACAACTCACAGTTCAAAACTGATAGATTTGTTTCTTACCAAAAGATGTGTCCGCCTACTGCTTTTGTCATAGTTTCAAGTGTTAAAAGTTTTTTTACTGGACACATGTAGCAATTCTTATTATATTGTGTTTTATTAACCAATGGTCATTTACTGGGGGGTGGTCATTTACTGGTGCTTGACCCTACTCAAAATCTTTCTTATCAAAGTTTTTAAATGCTTCATCAATTTCATATACCGGTATTTTAATTCAATTTAATGCTTTCATTTTCTTTTTTACAGTATTTTGTAAACATGCTCTAAAGAACGCTTATCTAAAAAAATGCTATCTACTTCTAGTTTAACTAGTCATATTAGTTAGGTAGGTAGGTACTAGGTACTACAGCTGTTGACGATTACCTACAATACGATGGGTTAAAAGAGAAACAGTACTTCTATTCGATGGGAAAGGACAGCACAAAAATAGTTGGATAGTAAAATGGTCGGGCGGTGGTTGGACGACTGCTTTGTGACGCTCCATCGCGCTATCGCGCATCGTGTCGATACCGCCAACGACCAGTGTCGGCGGATATGCACGCGTGTACCGAGTACCTAGTAATAAGTAATAAGCATTCCAATGTCGGAAATCAATGCGGGCAATTTGTATCCGGTGCACCTGATACTATATTCATTATACTGCATAGAGTCAATTGCTTTAAATTTTTAACAAAAGTCAAAATGTTTTATTCTGCTATGAAAAACTCTCGATGAATGTGATTTAATTTGGATATTTTTTTTTGTCCAAAATTTTAGCGTAACATAACAACTGTCTATGTGCGTACACCTTCAGCTCGAAAGCCATTTACATTTTAAATACAGCATTTTAAGATGTTTATTTTATTATGCTTATAATTGCCTAATTCCTATTATGGAAGTTTTAAAAAAATATTTTTATTTACTTTTATTTTATTTTATTTGGGAAACCAACAGTTCTACATACTTTTTTTTTGTTGTATTTTATTTTATTAGTGCCTGTATTATTATAAGAAATTGTATTTTCCATCGTTAGAACGGACTGCATAAGTCCGTCAAATAAATAAATAAATGAAATAAAATATTTATAGTAAAAAAACAAATATAGTGTATAAACTCGAAACCAATAACAGATTTCCTCAAAGTATACATTTTTTGTACAGAATAACATATTATATAAATACATATAAGTTTATACATGGAAAAATGTTATTTTCATGTACTCGTATATATTTTTCAATAATCAAAGAAAAAAATATTTTTTTAAATAACAGTAAGTTATTGTAAATTGGGCGGAATTACGACAAGGATGCTTGAAGAGAGGATAAGGATGAGAAGGGAGATGTACATATTTATTATTATAATGTCTATTAAGTTATATAATGCATTTTTAGTGTTAATTTTAAATCTGGCAGAGTGATGTTCATGTAGTCTATGACGAAAGAAAACATTTTTTACATACGATGTTTTACTTATTGGTACAGAAACAGGTGGTGCCGTCTACAAATCCTAACTGGTACATGTATTGTTATTAAACTAAGTAGTTCTGCACAGTCAACTATTTCTGTCATAATTTTGTGAAGCAGTAGTTGAATATTCATGAATGTTTAGAAGTTGATGGATATAATATTTTGTAAAAAAAAATGATTCCGCTTTTTTCGACCTCTCTGAAGTTGTACTAACCCCTTTGAAATATCCTTATGATTTATTGTTTTTATTTATAAAATCAAAATGCAGTTCCACCAAGAAATGTCGGTATAAAAACTCAACCTATTATAAATTGTTTTTATATTATAATGCACAGCCCTCACACGATGACTCTTTGAAAATACTGTCACCTGACGATTCGACGAATAATATTATATACGTCATTCGTCCTTCCAATGATGAAAACCGGCAGTCATCATATCAACATTCACTGCAAATACAAAAAATAATAATTGAACAAAATAATTTCGGTGTACTTACCGAAATGTATCGTAGAAGATATTACAGGAATTTTGCTAAAATTACAATTATAATGATTTATGTAAATGTATCTATGTTTCTGCAATTATTGTTCTCGGTAATGAGGCAATTTCTTAGAATTTTAAAAATAATTTAATTTTAAGTGCCAACAAATTGAGAAAATTTTATTTTCAAAAGACGCAAGAATGTTTTTGTGTGGTGTGTAATAATTCTTAGTAAGACGGATGGAATGCCAAGATTCTTATGTCTTTTAGCGAAACAATAATGTATCCAACAATCTAAACTCTTAACGACTCAGTAGTTGGTTTCTAAAAAACTGTTTTAATGAATAGTACCTAGCTATGCTTCTACTCCTGTCTCGCGCAGCTTTGCTGTGACATAATCTAATGGAGTTGTTAATAATATTCCACCAGCGAAATTTATCGCTACTTGTTTATAACGCTCATTTTATGAAATACTTGTCCATTTATGATTCTTATCCATTAAATAGTTAACTATGGCTTGTTTATTTAACGGAGCTTTGGTTTGTATTCTTATTATAGGAGACAAATATGGGAACGCACCAAGTCAGACGTCAAGTTCCACGCTGCTAATTAACTTGTCAACCCCAATGTGACGCTGACAGAGCGATAGATCAAACTCGGACCTAAGTATTCGTATAGGCACCAACTATACCGACAATACAATAATCAACCGATGCACTTGACTCCGATACATAAAAATTTGTAAAGAATTTATTACTTCGACCGCGGACTTCGGATAATACTATACGAGCATACGCTAAATACGAATACAAATAGCATTATTTGAAAAGCCACCGCTTATTATTTGTATCTTTTTCACACGCTGAATAATTCATAAGGGGTTGTCAGTTGCCATGTCTACCATGTACGGTGATCTCGCGGAGCAGTGTTGGCTGCTGGTACTAGGTCCCGCAGAATAGGATCACGGTGTCAAGGTAGCCTCCTTCCTTCCATTTATGCTTAGATTTATGTCTTTCGGAGTATGTTTGGTTAATTCATTTAAACCGCCTTATTTTGAATTACAAATATCAGCGAATCAATCTATGCTCCGGTAACTCGCCGCACGTAGGCGAGTAGCTCCCGAGAGATAATATAATATATTTCGCTAAAAAGGACTACCGACGCGATCCTTCTCTACGTCTGGTTCTGGTTCTGGTTCTGGTTAATTGAAATGGGAGACCTTGGTATTACTTATAAAGAATGCGCGCGCTTCAGTGCAGAGCTGTTGTTCTCGTGCATTGTTGCATTATTAAGGGAGCGTTGCACGACATGATGCGCGTAGCCTCCTGATATTTTCATGTTATAGAGTCATGTTTATTGATTTTCACGAGTCACGGTTGATTATTGTTGAAAATGAATATTACCTGGCGTATTGCGAAAATGTATTTTATAAGTATAATTCATCTGTTTTGAGCAATCTTACTTTGATATTAATGATTGTAAACAATGTCGTGTTTGTAGTTACTGTACGCAGAAACCGGTGCAGTGGGAGAAGTAGGTAGTATGGCACCCCTGCAAGAGATGGTAGCAATTATTCCCGCCCATTTCACTTCTCGCATGGCGACTGGTTACTGGTTTCTGATGACGCCGAGATTAGCGAAGAGCCGTCTCGCCCGCCTCCAACAGCCACTGTTGCAGACGTCCCTCCGTAAAACATCATTTCATCAAGAGATATTCTCCAAAGTTCTCACGAGGATTGAGACGTCGAGATATCGCGAGAAGCGTCACGTCGCTGTCGGCCGACGCGAGCAGAGTCGCGACACTCCGTGTTGCTATGTCACTCCGCAACAGATCACCGTGTTTGGTAACGGCTTGAATTCTTCGAATCGCTCCGATAATGAGGGCCCGACTTTCAGAAGCGTTTTCAATAGCTCTCTCAGATTCAATACGGCGGGAATCACTTCGACTAATAATTCACACAGAGATGCGTCCTGTAGAGCTTATATCTTCTAGAAATCGGCTTATAAACCCAAGGACTCTGTTGCGAAGGTAAATGTTGGAAGCCTACTGTCGCTATTGGGTTATTCCATTTAAGGATACCGCATCTGATAGTCTTGCGCACCTCCATACTAAGGCCCGGCTCCGTACATCCAATTCAATCAATCCGAGATTTTATCCCGCTGACTTTTATCCCGACCGCGAATCTTCGAGGCAATAAATTGCATAAACGACGAGAGAGCGGGACTTGTTTAAATAATACCGCTATAGTCAAATTTACACATGATCGGTTTCAAAAATTCTTAATTCGAATTAATTTTACATTCCTTTGTTTTGTCGGAAAAATAATCTCAGGATGTACAGTGCGTACGAATGTTTAATAAGCCTATGTTAATGTGTTAGTGCCTTTCGGTGAACCAAGTAAACATACAATTTTCGCTTGTGTAAGCACGCACGTTTTAAAGATTTGTATCAAAACTTTTTGATACGCAATGTTTATCAAAGATTTGAATGGACTGTACGACCTGTACCTACCTAGTGCAAACTTAATTAAATTAATTCGTGAAATTTACTGATGGACGTTTATTGTCATTTATAAATTAAACATTCCAACCGGTTGACACTTCTAAAAAAAATGAAAGAAATAATCGTTAATAACGAAAATGAAGCATGTTGCGACCAAATTACACTCGATACGACCTTTTGAACTTGCATGTACATGTACATGTTGCATTATGAGACAGTAGTATTGCGCTGTTACACTTATTTAATCGCCGAGATAGCTTTCTGTTTCATTACGCGCGAAAGTAATGTGTAATTATATTGTGTACCGTAACAATACGACATTGTTTGGTCCGCAAATGACTCTTAATGCGAGTGTTCAGTTCAAAGGCGTAAGTAGATCTCTGGGTTCCACGGTAACTGCGAACTTCAACCACTATTTCCATACAGCCCGGAGACATGCGCGTAATAATTATAATAAGTACCTGCCGAGTAATAAGTTTTTAAAAAAACTAGGTGTTAATTCACCCGCCTTATTGTCTAACGGTCAGAGCGTTTGCTTACCATGCAATCGGGTTCGATTCCCGGCACGGTTGACACGAAATATTTATTAAAGCAGTTTTTACACTTACATATTTCATAGCAGGGGTGAATGCTCCTTATAATCGATTATTTGCAGCTTACCATATTTTTTTGACATCGAAAGTAATGTTTTATGTTACATTACAAACACATCACAAAATAATACATTGCATTTCTTGAGTAAGTAAATTTACATAATATTCCTTTATTCTATACAGCGACCAGTTGCGCGTCTATTAGCCAAAATTATTACTACTGGATTACACGAGATTACTCTGCTGAAGAAAAAACATGAATTTAAATACGTCTTAAACCTAAAATTTTAGAATCTTGTTCGAAAAATTACATTTGCGATTACAGTAAAATCTTGCAGCTTTCATTAATTAGTCTTTAAACACTTTTTCATAAAGGCTATTATTCTTTAAAATAAATCAATTTGACTTACGACGGTCTAAGGGAGGTGACAATAACGCACTCGTTATGTGTGAGAAAGAGATAACGAATATATTTTGTATGTACAATAATACTCGATCATACTTAAGTTTCGGTGGTTTGAAAGTGATTTTTTTAAAAATAAATTGATATTTTAATCGAAACGAATTGATATTTTAATCCGTAATATTAATGCAGTGCCCTATGCGCCATTAGTTGCAGATTGGGAAATCGTTATCATATTTATTGAATTCCCAAGTCGTTTAACATAATCTTTTAAAAAGGCCTATTGCTTAAAAAAAAAAATCGTTTATCGATACTTTGTCTGAATTAATTTGTATACATCGATGGTTATTATCGATAACAATACTACAATGCGTTCGAATATTTAATAACCATATGTCAACGTGTTAGTACCTGCCGGTGAACCGAGTAAACATACAAATTTCGTTTGTGGTTAGTAGGCACACAATAATTATTTGTATGAAGTCTTATTGTTACGCACACTTAAAGCGGCGGTTATCGAAAATTTTAATGGGCTGTAACTGCCTATCCCATATCCAAGGTGAGTAGTTACTATATAAAAATGTATATTAGTAGTATAAGCAAAGAAGATCAGGGCGCGTATCACAACGGGAAGTTAACATTTATCTTCAATTTTATCTACGAAGTCAAAATCAGTTTTCTGTATAAAAAAAAATATATGCACATTTTTTTTCTACACATGTTCAGTTACAAGTAACCGTCAAAGATAATTTAAATTTTCGTAAAAATATTCACATTTTCGTACAAAAATATTAAATTTACTTTACACTGTTTCTATATGTACCGATGAAGACGGCGTTTGTAATCGCGGCCAAGATAAACAATATAAATTAAATCAAATCGTCGTGATCGTAGAACAACGACGGATGTGCGAAAAATGCGACGTTGACTATATTTTATATTTGATCTTGAAAAAGTTATCTAAAGCCTCTATATTCAAGGTTTGAAAGAAGTAAAATATATATAACTTATCGAAGTACCAAATGATATAATTTTGTACTTATCAAGTTGTGACATAAAGTATTAAAAACATTTTAATGGCTCTCGTGTAAAGTTTAAGAAAATCACATGTATCGTTGTTCTACGATCATGACGAAAAATAGAAAAGAAATACGCGCCTATTAATAGAGCTAAAAATCTAATAAAATGGATATTTATTTATTTATTTGCTATAAAATGATTATTACATAAACAACGTTTGTTGACAAGTCCAGTTATCGCATCTACTTCCTTTTAAAAAAAATCTTTACTGTAAATTTTTTTGAGTCATTTTTTTATTTATTTTTGGATTGGTTTTTTATAATTTGAAAAAAAATTGTTGAAACGTTACCTGGGCCCCGATTACAAAGGGAAGTTAACATTTATCTTCAATTTTATCTACAAAGTAAAATGAAGTTTTCTGTATGAAAATCAGAATATAAATACATTTTTTTCTTGCAAACATTTTCAATTATAGGTTACCGACAAAGATACTTGAAATGTTCATGCAAAATACCTATTTTCATACACAAATATCGGTTTTTCTTTATAGACAGTCGAAGATAACTGTGTTAACATCCCATTGTAATCGGGGCCCAGAAACGTTTTGTGACCGTGGCTGCGGCAAGCCTTAAAAATATCCCATCGGATACACCTCGCGTACAATTAAATGTTTACTTACTTTACCAATCTATCTGTGAACTGTACACACGCCATAAATGAATAAACATGGACTTCCAATCAGCGTTACATGATGGTGCATATAAATCACTGTGTAGATGGCGAGATATGTAGATTTCTGATACCCTTATATTATCTAGATATCCCACATTCGATAAAATAGTCATAACTCAAAAAAGCTAAAATAACGGCTTGTCTTAAAACCACGATTTTTTATTGAGTTTTTTTTCTGCCGAAGTATCTAAATACAATGCCGATGTATCTAAATACTATTTGAGAATGGCCGCGTTTAAATAAAAGTGTGTCAAAAAGCTGTCAAACTGTCGATGGATAATAGCTGTTTTTTGTAAAGCTAGAATTATGTTTATTTTTCAGTACTTGAGGGTACGGTCATGTGTCAGAAAAAAACAGTTTGAAATAATGAATTTACGATTGCAACATTGTTCTTAAATAATACATTCTCTGAATCCAGTTTACGTGCAAATAATACAGCCTACCTAATTTACAGAGTTAATAAAAAAAAAACAAAAAGTTCGTAATAATCATAAAATCACCATCATCATTCTCTTTCCGCACCCAACGGTGCATAGGGCACCGCATTGGTAAACCAAATGCAGTGTATCTTGATGATCTGTTACATTCAGGAAAGGTGGTCAATCTTACGCTTCAAGTGCCAAACCAGACACAATGAAATATATCAGTTCAAATAACCTTTAAAACCAATATTTAGAAGTCATCGAGTCGAAAACGCTCGTCTAGGATTCTGGTTCTATTTCACACAGAAATGTATTTTTCATCTTCCTGAACCCTGAAATGATCTAACACGTATTTATTTATTTTTCTAGCAGGCGGCGCTAGGAGTGACCAGCGGCGCGCCACCCCAGGCCCACAGCGCGACGCCGCAGCACGCGGTGAAGCACAGCGTACAGCAGCCCGCACCGCCGCTCCCGCCCCCGCAGCCTGCGCCCCTCGTGGCCCCCCTCACGGCCAGTCCGGCGCTCCGTCAGCTGGTGCTCCGTCGCTCTGAGGGACATGGCTTTGGGTTCACCCTTCGCCATTTCATCGTTTACCCCCCTGAAACATACACGGTGAGTTTAACATAACCGCTTTCATTGCCCCTTTCACTGTGAATTTGGCGAATTATATGTAGGGCTTGTATCGAATATTGTCATTCTTCCTCATGACATTTCAAACACGAATGGTAACAAAAACTGTGTTCACTTGTATTCGTATCAAATAATACATATAATTATAATATAAAATTTATAAATTTAATAATATCAATTTAGATTATTATTTTCATTACTTTTATCAATTATATTACTAAAAATTACCGAACATCAAAGCCCTTTATACAAGTCGCCAAAATATGAATTCCATAATAATGTAATTAACACTTTTTTTGTATTTACTTTTATTTAAGAAGATAAACATGAACAGAAAATATAATAGGAAAAATAATGAAACCCACTAAACCGCGAAACCGGCTTGTCAGCGGGTTTCTCATTTTTCCTTAACAAAGAAAAACGTTAGAGAAATAATATAAATTTAAAAAGTAATATAAACATTATTAAGAACTAAAAGCATAGGTACGTATTTTTTACACAAAATTTAGTTACAAAAATTTAAATAGATAATAATAATAATAAATGTGGACAATTTTTATAGCGCCGTTTTCGTGAATAATCACTTCAAGGGCGCTGTACATTATACTTAATTACTATTCACTTACACACTAATTTTATAAATTACCCATACACATAAGTATTATGTTTGTATTCCTTTTAAGCAGTAGCACTTTTCAAATCAGGAAACGATTTCACAAATAAATGAGTTTTTAATTTTTTTCTAAAAAGCGATTCTGTTGCACAATTTCGTAGTTCTGAAGGTAAGGCATTCCACGCCGATGATTCCAGATGACTGTTAACATAAAATATTTATCAATATAAAGCCTTGTTACATGTTAGCCATTTAATTATTTTTTTCTTAAAAGTTTTGTTAACATTTTCTTTTAAGATCTGCTTAGGAATCTTATTGAAAATTTTAGGAATAACATAATGAAGTGTTCTTTGATCATACTTGTTAACATACCTCGGTACTGACAAGCCTTCACGTTGTGCTAGCCTTGTATTATGTGTATGTATATAACTTTTCTGGTAGTTACTATCAAATCGATGTCTAGTAACAAATTTAAGCCATAGAATAGCATTTACGGACAGGCACCCTTGCTTTTTAAAAAGTTCGGGTACCTCTTCCTTGTCAATTCTAGCTGATCTGTTAATTTATTTAAGAACCGAGTTTTGTAAAGATTGATTTTTTTAAATGTTGGTTTTACAAGAAACAACTGCCTCCACTGGTAATACCATACCTAATAATTGATTTCGCTAATGATTGATAAATAAGTCTTAATGTTTTTATTGGTACAAAATATTTTATTCTAAACATGCTACCTATAACATTTAACTATCTTTTACATAATTTAATAATATGTTTATCCCATTTAAAAAAATGATCAATAGTAATGCCCAAATACACATATTCATTAACTATACAATTTTTTTCACAGTTACATAATATGACAATGTACAATATTTATTTTAAGGTTATTAATTACAATATTTGAGTTTGTCCAAATGTTTGTAGACAAAAATCCAGTCTTTTGTCTACAAACATTTGGACAAACTCAAATATCGTTATCAAACCAACTGGTCCAAGAAGAAGTTTAAAAATTGGAAATTTATTTTCAGGCGTTGCCTAGTATGTAAAATAGTTTAGTCAGATGAATCTCTTCACAACAATAAAGGTTTCAGCTCTTTAACTTCACTAAAATCAACAAATGGAAGAATTGAAGAAATATGGATGTTCAAACATTGGCAGAATGGTGAATGTTACACAGTGTGTAAAGTGGCCACTTAAACCAGCCAATGACAGGTCATAAGCTCTGTGGATGCTTGGACTTCCATATTCCCTTATTTAAGGTATTCTCCATCCCTGTTGTAATTTGTTAATTGACTAATTATTTATTTTTATTTTTACTTAATTTTTTTAATTTACGTAAACATACTGTCAACAATGATTAAATTACACAAATAGAGATAAAGTTTAAATACAGACCAGCGAAGTTTATAAATAAAAATCGTACACATTAAATTATGTTACATTTTTTATGTGTGCGTGCGTATATATATGTAAAAGGGTGTGTTTGTGTATTTGTATTAGAGTAAAAGTGTTATTACCATTAAAAAAGCCTCATCCTCGATGAACCACCGGTTAAACCTAAGCATGTTTAAGAGCTCGCCCCCTACCTAATAGCCCGATACTTTACGGAACTAGGTTTGGAGGGGGAGATTTAGCAAAATGTGAACTTTCGCCTTCCACACAGTTGCCAGGCTCTTTATAGACCTGGACAATAGATCTTCACAGGTCGCAGTGACGTCAGGAGCTTAAAGCATAGCCCTGACCCCCACCTTTAAGAATATTAATAAGAATAATCACCCGTCGGTAGGATTGCTCTCCCGAAACTTGTGTTTATTTTATTCTTTAATATTATTATTTTTATAACACTAATACTTTTTGTTTTTTTTTTTAATAATCATTTATGAAGTATTACGAAGTGGATACTGATTCAATCAATAATTCTTTTATATATTTTTCTAATTGTTTTCTAATGAAAATTCTTTGAATTGTTCGCAAAATACCATAATTTACATAACAATAAAGACTTCAATCCGCGGTAGTGGCTGAGTTTGTATCTGTATTTAAATGCGCCCTTTCTGGAGTTCCCCGGGATCGATTCTAGGTCCTCTTCTCTTTAATGTTAACATAAATTATATCTTTTATTTCTTAGAATTTGCTCTTTTTGCTCTGTACGCCGATGATTTTCACCAAAATTAAATCTTCAGAACTTATTAACTATCTCCAAATATTACAAGACAGAACAAGACACCCTAATGAGTAGGACTATTATTTGAATTTGCATAAATATACAAGCGAAACTAAATGATAGTACTATTTAAAATGTTGTATTTGCAGGATCTGTACAGCGATGTCCGACACGCGATGGTGGGTGCGGTCAGCGAGCCGATGGACACGATCTTCGTGAGGTCCGTGCGGCCGGGGGGCGCAGGCGCCCGCGCGGGGCTGCGGCCCGGAGACCGCCTACTGGCCGTGGGGGCGCAGTCCGTGGCGGGTTGGCCCTACGCGCGCGTGGTGCAGCTCATCCAGGCCGCGCCCGCCGTGCTCACGCTGCACGTGGTGCCCAAGGAGGCCGACGTGCTGCAGAGGGTACGTTCGCTTCTTTACTCCACTCGGTTACTGGTGGCCAATTGGTCTGACACTATGGGAATGTCTATAATAATGTAGATTTCTTTCCCAAAACTGACTAAATCCAAATTTGAAACTTTTCAGGAATCAATATTTTTGATTAAAGTTTTTTTAAATAACAAAATTATGAGATGTCGATACAGGAAGAAGGTATGATGAGTATTTTTATTTCTAAATTAATTAAGCAGGTCCACCAAATACACTGATAAATATTTTTTATATAGAATTTTTCCCAAAACTGACAATTCTTGGGAATAGTCAGTTTTTTTTATATCAGTATCGCAAATAGTTCATTTTGAAAACTAATTGTTTTTTAGGCTATAAAATCACGCAAAATTAGTGCGTTTTGGCAAAAATTATATGTTTCAACATGTTTTGCAACTCAAAATCCATGTGATGTGATATAAAACTCGATTTACTATATTTAACAACTTTTGTAAAATAACCCTTCAATTGATTTTCGAGTTTGTGTATGCAATATACCTTAAATATTTTATAAAATACATTGAACGTTTTTGGATCTCATATCACAAATATTTTAAATAAAATAACTTTAATTTAATTTTGATTTCAGTACTTCAGCGAAGCGGCTTATAATCCCGAAACGAATCAACGACCGCTTAGTCGGACACGAGAAAGGCGGATCAGTAGCGGAGAAATGCCACTACTACGAGAGGGAGGAACTGCTCCCTCACACCCCCTCTACACACCTTCTTCACAACTGCACTATCGCCCCATTAACCCTGACAACATCAAAACTAGTCCACATCAGCAGTCCATCCCTCCTGAGTTTCGGCAAAGATTATCTGTAGACCATAGAAAAAGTCAACAGAGGCCAAACACAGCGGGCAACGGTGTTCCATCCGAAGATATTAAGGCCATTATGACGAGGAACGACATCACCGATAGAATCAGAACAGAAGGCAGTAACTTGCGAAGCGGTCCTGGGAACAAACCTATGGAAGCTCTCACCAGGGAGGCGCGCGCCCCACGCCGGGCCAGTGAGGGAGCGCGCGAACCTTTCTCTTACTGCGCCTCACCTCCCTCCAGCCCTTTTAATTCCTCTAGAGATTCTAGTTCTGTCTATACAAGCGGGGAATCCTTACAAAACTCCTACAAGAATCAAATGCCTTTCCTGAAGAGCGGCCTTCCTTCCCACATCCAACGAGTATCTCTGTCTCAACCTGTGAATGATAAAATATTAGCACAATTAGGTGGCAATTTAGAAAACATTCCCGCGCAATACACGAATAGGTTTGACTTTGACGATAGACGAGAATCGAACGCGTCCCTCACTTCTTCGGCCGCTGAGAGTAAAGACAGTTTAAGTTCGTACGAATCAATATCTACTCTTACCGGACACGAGACGGATGATTCCGTATTTTTATCCAGAATGCGGAAGAGTTTAGAACAGAAGGAAGAGTTTTTGAGGCGGCCCAGTCAACCCACCGGCTGGGCAGTCCCCGAGGACCAAACTGTTATCCAGCAAAGGGAATTCTACGCTCGCCCGCAAAAACTCCATAAGCCCGTCTGGCCCCCTAGTGCTTCCGCAGAACAATCGCCTTCCAAAAGTAAAGAAAATATTCAGGAGGATGTATTAATTTCTTCAAATAACAGTTCAGTGGATAGTGTTAATACGAACCATACGAGTGCAAACGATTCTAGTGACGTGTTTTCTGGTGCTTCTAAAACTGATCCTAACTCTATTTCTACTAAACAAAAACAAGACAAAGCGTATATTAGTTCCCTTAGCAAAATCCATGAAAATTCAACATCAAATGATAGCAACGGTACAGTGACAAATGGATCTCCCGCCTCTCCTAATGCATTAGACACTGTGCTGCTAGATAAAAGGTAGGTGCTAGTTTCATTATTGAACGTTTAATGTGTTTTTTTGTTTTTGAATAGCTGGTATAGCTAGTACAAGAATAATTAATTGTCCTATATATTTTTTCTCAATCATTTTTGTTTTTGTTGTTAATAGAGCTATCGGCACATAACCTTTCCAGTGCTCATAGGGTGACCACGGTGTGAAAATATAAATGTAATCGAATTTATTTTTAATATTATTTCCTTGAAATTTTGATTTGAACATAGGCACTAGGATAATTAAGCGACAATGTAATAGATGTCTGATTTCAAGTCTGAGAGATGCATTTATTATAAAAACGTAGACGATATAAGTATAGATTCAGGGCACGGGAATATTTTAACAAAATATTTAGATTTATGTTTTATACGAGAGTAATCTTAGATTTTAAAAAAGCTTTCGATACGGTTCATGTTGAGACCATGATAAAAAAATTAAACGACATAGGAGTAAAATTTCAAGAAAGTAAACTATGAAAATCATTCTTAGCAAATCAGAAGCAGTATACATATGTAAATGAAAAAAAATGCCTTTTGCAAACAGTAAATTTTGGAGTACCCGGAGGATCTATTTTGGGTCCAATATTATATATTTTATACATTAATTATTTGTCACTGTACAATTTCAAGGGAAAAATTATTATGTATGCCGACGACATTGGACTATTTTATAAAAATCAAACAAACGTATTAACAAACAATGACATAAACAAAGACCTTACTATGTTGACTAAATGGACAAACACAAACTTACTTACACTTAATGAAAAAAAAATGCAACATTATCCATTTTGAATCTAGAAAAAAATGTCATAAAGTAGATGCTTACATAAATAATGAACGACATACTGAAATTGAACATGTTAAATACTTAGGACTAACAATAGACAGACAATTAACATGGACAATTCATATCAACAATTTAATTAGCAAAGTGGCGACATTATCGAGTCTTTTTAAAAATCAAAAATTTTGTTCCAAAAATGGAAAAAATTCTAATGTATGAAGCCTATGTAAAAACTCAAATATGTTATACGTAACTACTATGGGGAGCAGGATATCAAAATGACATAAACAGACAACAAAATAAAATATTAAAGTTAGTATATGACCTTCCCTATTTAACTGCAACTAGAGAACTTTTTGAACAAACTAAGCAATTAAATATAACTGAACTCTTTCAACTAGAATCATTAAAATTTATCCATAAATTAGCCACTAATGTAATTGTAGACGAAGAACTAAAACTTGTAAAAAATTGTAGTCAACATGGACATAATACGAGAATATCAGACAAATACCATATACAACTTTCTAAAACAAGACAAGGACAATCAAGACTAATGAACCAGGGACTGAAATTATATAATAAACTACCAGACAAAACTAAACAAAAGACTCAGACAAACTTTTCAAAAGACGTAAAAAATATTACTTTGAACAACAGAGTATGAATGAAAAATGTATATATTATTCTATGTAAAATGAATGTAATAATCCGTAAGGGTTTATAAATAAATTTTCAAATAAAAAAAAATATTTAAAAAATTAGATACATATAAAATTTTTAAAAGTACCAAACATATTATATTGTCAATTTAGGGAAAATATAAGATAGTAAGAAATAATGAAGTAAAACTAACATATGTAGCGAAAATAAAACATAATGAAAGTTATGTAGTATAAAAATGTAAGTAATTTTTCACATTGTAAATTTTTCACACACAAATTTTTTGTTTGTGTTAGAGTTGGAAGGTTAAGTGGCGGGCACTCTACTATTCATTAATTAACTCGACATTTAGATATAGAACTAGGTTGTGGCTTGTGGACTCTCGGATCAAATGTCCTTAGTTCGAACCTCGCTCTACCACAATTTGATTCTCATCCTCTTATAGTGTGTTTTTTACAACTCTTTGAAAATAGCCACCAAAATTGAGATAATTTGGTAAATCATAAGAATGCAAATGCTTCATACAAAAAAGAAAAAAAATTCTTCATATTCCTTACAAGTATACAACGTAATACTATAATAGTACAGGACTGTAATTTATTTCTAGACTTGCTGTAAAATAATATAAAATACCCTTACACTGCAGCTCTTTGAATATCAACGGTAAGATTTATGCTTCTATTGTGTGAAGTACTGTATATTTATCTATGTGTAATAAATAGGAGCTCATTGTTACAAATTCAGTTTTTAAATTATCATATCTACCTACTTTTGATAAGTCTGTCTCGAGGTAAGAACTTCAATGTACTTAGGTACAAGGATTATTTCTCTTGAATTAGCTTAAACGAACAAACCATCATGCTATTTCCCCATACGGGTAGGCCGAGAGGATAGAAGAACACCATATCACTTTGTCTCTGCATACAGACCTCGCAAGTATACCTAAGACATTGGTAGTGAAAATACGGCTATAGCCAATGTGTAACTGAAGTAATTATATGATAGGAGATATCAATAAAAAAAAATCTGCAACAAAAGTGTCGCAATACAATTTTTAGCATCTTTATTTCAAACCATTACTCTGATGATGAAATGTCAAATGGTGTATAATACTGCTTCAGAAACTGAAATAAAACTAATACGGTTTTGTCAATTTAACCTAATTAAGTGTTTTGAGTAATGCTTAAGGTCGCAATAATAATGTTCTAAATGAAAATCATCATGTTGACGTTTAATCACCATAGAAAAAATAAATATCCCCAAATTAACCACTTTCTAGGGGATATACATATATATAAGATTCATAATTGCACCCCAGGAGTGAAATATTTCATACAATAAGAAAGTTATGAAATTATTACTATTTATTTAACAATGAGGAACTTCAGCCCTATGAGAAATTGGATACAAAAAATGTTTTCTTGCATGCGGTAAAAATTAGAGCATTAAATTGTATGGCAAAGTTTCTTGAAAATGTACAAAAAATATAATTTAAAAAAAAAAAATAAAAACGCACTACTTTGATCGACGTCACTGATTAATATGAACCAACCAATGATATGAGAGATGCGAAGGATGTCCGGTTGGCTTACTGTTAACGAACCAATCGGAAGAACTAACAGAGAACAACCTCTGACGTCACACGCGGAGTTATTTCAGAAATACAAAACTTTAAAAAATCATAGTGCTGATAATATGATATTTATAAAAAAAACTTTTTTTGGCTTAGTTTAATAGTCTATTAATGAATTATTTTTTTTAAAAGACACTAAACTTCCTCATTGTAGTCAACATTAATAGAACATTAGTACAAACATAATACATGGATGTCCTAATATTAACTTAATTCTCATTATCATTGAACTATATACTAATTATCAATATTTATAAACTATATACGTTTTAAACTTATACTTCATCAAAACACCGTAACGAAAAGATTGAATAAAAATGTAAAATTTTGGAACATTCCAAAATATGTCCATATTATGTGCAGAAGTCGTATTCAGCAAGCGAATTGCCCTATTGATGAGGAAATTCTGACTTGCATTCTTACAGCTTCTGGATGCGCAAAACGGTGCATTAGATCTCGCTACTATATAGTTATTAGGAACTTAATTATTTTTTTTTATTAAAACTTAACTGATCTCTTTCAGTATATTTAGTTATGTATACTTGCAGAAATCAGTCTTTAAAGATGTTTCCCAACATATTCGAAGGTGTTACAATCCAACACCCCTGCTAGAAATAATGATGGGTACAAGAATAGATAATAATTATATTCTTTAAGATATAATTAGCGCCAAAATTGCCTTTGAACCTTCTCTATTTCTAGGACGTGTCTTATATTTCTTACATTAGTTAATCAGCTTTGTATTTAATTTCAGATATAATATACCATCTGAAGTACAAATAGTGTCAAATAGGACGAAGCAGTTTGAATCCCAGCCATCTGAAGACAGAACTGCCCTTTACAAGAGCGAATTAGCCCGTTTGAGTACCAAGAAACCTGAACCGACAGTTGCTCTAAGGAGAAAAGAATTTGAGTCCCGCGGAGGAAAACGAGACGCTAAAAGTTTGGAAGCTCAGCATTCTCTAGAAGGTATTTTAAAAATATGAATACATTACATTACAAAACTATGACCCGAATTCTATTAAACAAATTTGTAATAAAATGGTTACTGGATTTAGGTAGAGAAAAATCGGAAAACTTACTAAAAAACATTCTAAAATAATAAATGGTAAATATATTGTACAACTTTATAATAAATTAACTAGTAGGTAGTCATGCGATTGTTTATTTTTGCATCAAAATGTCTGCCTTAAAATAGGTTGTACATAGTTAGGCAGACTAGACATAATCCAGAGAAATCTATTACCTAAGTATGTATGTAGTAGATAAGGATATTGTAATTTTTGTTAATAAACCATTATTATTATTATTATCATTATTACTACTTTTTTATTTTGCATTGATTCTGCCACACAAATCAGACTTTTGATTTATGGATATAAATAAATAGAGAAAACAAAATGTACATCAGTTTGTGTTGTTTTATTCATAAATTTTCTTTTACAGAAGGTGATGTTAGTGATTTAAAACTTTCCGGTAATCGTCTGACGATCACTGGTAGTAAACATCTAACATGTCCACCACCTGAAGGATTCAATCCAGGTATTCTTCAATATTATAATTTTCATCAAATTTCTACTACTTCTATCTACTAATTTCTACTATACCATCATGCAACAAAAGCATTTTTTAAATATTTTTAATAATATAATCTACAAATTGAATCCTGATTCAGCAAACGTCAGCCCTTGGAGGGTTCCGGGTTTGATTACCGGTGTAATCACAAAATTTTTCTCGGGGTTGGGCGATCTGTGCCACTACTGTAATTGGGCCTCCCGGCAGTGGTGAAAAAAATATTTTCTAATGATCATAATTATATTAATAAATAAAATGAAATTATGCAAATTGTGAATTTAATGGCTGATTAACTTATCACAGAATATATTGTGTCTTCGAGGTCATAGTGTCACAATTTTTTCTTATCGTGTATCTTGTTTTTTTTTTGTTATTTTAATTATCAACCTGTATAAGAAAAAATAATTCAATTAAATATAAATCTGTAACACATCATTTTATGTTTTCATTGATAAAATAACTAACCTATGTAAAATCATTAATAACTTTTTTTACAGAAACTGAGAAGGTTCACGTCCGGCTGAGGTCTAATTCAACGGGAAGTGAAGGACTACCAACTCGAAGGGTGCATGCTTCAGGTATCGTATTATATTACTGTTTGTATTATAAATTTATTTATTTATAGTTTAAGCCACGCTATATGCACAAGCTTCTAGCAATCTCGTTTCCTCTCTAAATACAAATCTGATTCTAAAAATTATGACGTAAGTGGATGAAGGCGTTGTCACAACTTTTTAAATATTCAAATGAAGATTTTTTGTACAGCCTTTTTACATAAGAAGCCACTTTTGACGATTGAAAACCGATTTGACAGTGATTGAAGATTTTATCAAGTGCTTAGTTTAAGATTTGGCGCCCTTGGTCTATATGGTTTCCCGCTCCATGAATTAATGAAAAAATATAAATTGTTTAATAATAGGCCATTTAACACCAATTATTAAATATTTTCTTTTTTTGCGATGCAAAAATTGGTTAGCAAATTTGTCAATAATTGACTGATTTTGTTAAGTCAGATTCTATATTAAAGATGGCTCGTTGAAATGTTCTTCCCTTATAAATACAGGAACATAGATAATTTTCTATTATTTTGAGTACAGAAAACTAACGTTCTGCGCTGCAGTGCACAGGAACATACGTAATGCTATTTCTGTACATGGAAATGCCTCCTTTGCTCAATAAATAGGTTAATAAATTGCCTTTAACTCATTTTGTTTTCACGAGACGTCAAGAATTGTTTCAAAAGAACGCATTCTTCTTGTAGATCATCTGCAAGATCAATCGGGTATAATTTCTTTAGTTTTATGGCGTTAACTTGAACTTCCGCTATAAACATTGTATCCAATCAGCATAAAATGCAAAATTGGCGGTTGCTGCATCATTCCTCCTTAACTCGCCTTAAGAAAGCATTAACCCTTAAATTTGTTTTAAATAATTATGTAGGCTTTTTAAATTTCCTCAGGCAAGTCAAGTCAAAAAGCAATAAAATAAAAGGTAGGTAACAATTAAAAGCAAGCCGCCCCGTGCCATGGCCCCCGTGGCCCTAGGGTAAATACGCCACTGGGTGTGATGTTATCAATAATTATACTGGAGTTTGAAACTTCAATCCCAGATATCTCCACTTTTTGTTTTTGTCTCATAATACCTTCATCCACTTGCGTCTTCAAATATATTATTGCACAAGATAATACTATACACAAATATTCAGTTCAAATATGGCTTATGAAAAATAAAATAGTATAGATTCAAAACATTTTTTCTTGGTCAATTGCATTGATGTTTTTATATTTGTCTTATTTATCTTAAATAAAAACAGCCAAAATTTTAGAAAGATGCTTTTTTAATTAACGTCTTGCTTAGATAAATAATTTGTCACCTAGGATTCAAGCCAAAATGAATATCAGTATGAATTTGGTTTGTGTAATTAATTAATAAAATAAAAGTCACTGAAACAGTTTTTGACATTTATTTTTTAAACATTATTGAAATTATGTATTTTCCTTAATTTTATAAAAATTAGCTTGTTGTTTCTAGTATAATGTATCTTTTTATAGTTAGTTTTAAAAGTTTCCTAGTGAAATCTTTTTTTATTTGTGTATTTAAAAATATTTATTTTACGAAATCAGTTTTAAATTTTACACTCTTCCAATATTTTTCTAGTCATTGCTTTTTCAATAAAATTACGCACAGTAAATAAAACAATGTTTGTTTATTCCGCCACACATCTATTCATCCTCTTGTGACTCTCGCACTGCGATAAACTCCGCATTCTTATCATTTTGTGTTTCTTGCTGCATAAAACATTATTGTATTATATTTCATCATCCCCCAAGATGGCAGTTATGTGAAACGAAGGTTCGCCCTCAGTAAGGAGCAAATAGAGGAGCTGTCTCACTCCGGGAAAGGCGACGGGAGCGAGGTGGAGCAACTAAATGGTGGATACCTATACAATAATTGTGATAATAAAGTTCCTAATGGCTTTAACAATGCCGCTAACGAATACATAGTTAATGACGATGGAAGTAAGAAGGCATACGATGCAGTGGCCGATGTTGGCGATGATAAGCCTACCGCATTGTCGGAGAATGGCTTTAGAGATGGATTGGAGGAGAAGAGACCTTCTCGTCCGACCCACTTGAGTTTGGCTCCGGGTGGATTCGGCTTCTCGCCCCCCACCTCGCCCTCTTCTCCGCCCTCGCAGGCTCCTTCGCCCTCAGGTCAGCCTCCCCTCATCCTCTGGTTGTGTGAGCCTGTCTGTCTCTTTCTCTCTCACCTTCATCGCTACTCTTGGCATGAAAGGGCATGCGTTCATATACTAACCATATCTGACCATCTGGAACGATCTCATTATGTGTGTAGTAAAGCTATTGGGTTATTTACAGAAATATTCCATCTAAATACTCATGAAGGGTTCTTACATGAAGGTATTATGAATTTAAATGAGGAGAATAACTTGCTATACTAACATTTTCTGTTTATGTAAATTAATTTAATTTAATTTTTCCTTTTACTTATCCTGCTTGTCTTTGCATATTTTTTCACAATATTACGGCCTTGTTATTATATTATGTTATGGCTTTTTTTACATTTTGTTTTTGTTCAACTGTATTTTAGTTGGTTAAATAATTTTGTTAATTTTAATTTTATTTGTAGTTTACTGTTAAAAATTACCTATCATAACTATTTACAATGTTTTCTATTATTTTGATTACTTATACATATTTTTCATCTAATGTGTAATAAATTCTTCAGGGTTTTCAATGGATGATGTTGCAGTTGTTAAAAGACAGAAAAATTCATCCCATCTTGGAGGTAACATTAGCTCAAATGATTTTTAATGCATGTAATTTTTGGAATAAAAATGGGCATGTAAATGTATCAGTATCAATTATCATGAAATTTTATTCCCTTTTCCTCAAATCAATGTGTTACTACTACTTGACCAGCCTAAAACTGTATTTTTACCTGTGCAACTCAAAATAATTATTTGATTTCAGCGGAAGAAGAAAGAGCCATGAGAAGAGTTTCATACTTAAAGGCAACATGGGGAGAGCGCTTGCACATGGATAGTGACCACGAGTTAAGTGATAGTGAGAACCAAGTCATTCGAAGGTTGGTGAAATATTTTGTCATAAAATTATCCTTTTTTAAGTTCTACATGTTGGTTACCCTATTCTATTTTTACTTCAGATGCAGTTCTTCATCTAACTTAGACTATTGTGTGCATTTTTTATTGTCTTTTAACATATTTTTGTTTATATAAAATATTCAGGCGCAAAATTGTGTATAGATCAAACATTTTTCACAAATGTCCCATAACTTTTTTTGTATCACCTAACCTTAATATTTAGGATTCAATTATGTGTTATATTTCTTAAAGTCAATAATTGCATATTAGGTACCTACTTATATTTTTGTTTAATAATTTTGGGTCTAGAATTATTTTATTTTAAATGCACTGTTTATTGAGTATACTGAATGTCTCCATGATTAACAATTGATGTAAATATTGCGGTGGATAGTGCCCACAGAAGATGGCGTCCACCACGCTTTCCCGACGACATTCAGCCCCTGCGCAGACTCTTCGAAGATCTGACCACACAAGCACGGTAAATCACAGATTGAAGAGCCAAGTGTGAACACGCTAGCACGTGCTCGGTTGTCGCAGTCTGTCACAAAGCTGTGTAGAAATGCCGCTGATTTTTGTTTGTTTTGCCGTTGGATATTCGGATGTGTTACAGAAATCTCTCCATCGCATTTAACACGAGATACCCCTTTAGCGGGATACCCCCCAATAACATCGCTGTTTTACTGTAAATGGTTATTATTTTGTACACATCTAATGTTTAACCTTCATCAGTTTGAATGTTTGTATTTTTTTATTTATACTGTACATATATTTTGTGAGTCAATTATACTTATAAGTACATGAGAGTTCTGACTGATACTTCAGTATTTTTCAAACAAAATGTTTACTGTCATGTTGAAGCAGTTTACACAAGTCACACAGACACATCATTAAGATATTAATTCCACGTAGATGTAATCATTCTCCATACAAAACACGTCACTTTCTTCATGCTTTAGGTAATACATTGTTAGTTTGAGGCTTATTTCATATTGGTGCCTGCTTTGGATGGCTGAGCATTATTGCCGTGTCCTTCCTGTTTGTACAGAGATACTTGCATGAACTGCTTCTTGTTCATTTTTTCAACAGTACATTCGTATCTTAGGAAAAGATTTTTTTTCAAGACCTAAAAAAAAGAACCTACTAAGAAGCCGTATTTACTAGGATTCTTATTTTAAAAAATCTGAAAGGAATAAATCCATCAAATGTGTTAGATTTCATGATAAATAAATGGCAAGTTGGATCAGAAAAATAAGTAATTTATTTCCCCGCTTTTAGAACATCTTTAAGTCTTTTAGGAAAAATAGTCATTGTATTAAAATAAGTGGGTTCTCTGCTGTAGCAAAAAATAAGTTAAAAGTTTAAATTATATTTTTACTATGTATATTATTTTGACTTTCTGAACCTGTTACCACGTATTTTTATTTGTATAATTTATCATAAATTATAAAGTAAATCCATCACTCTATTATTACAAATAATTTGTGTACGAAAGTACGATCTGTTAGTTATTTCTTGTATAAAATTCAAACGGCTATTTATATCAAATCGGGTTGTGGTCCTGTGGCTAGGTCTCGGACTGGTTCGAATCCTACTCTACCCCAACTTGATTTCCATTTTCTAGTAGTGAGTTATTTACAACTCGTTGAAAATGGCCCTCAAAATTAAATATTTGGGTAAATCATAAGAACGCAAATATTTCTTTTTTCTTTTAATAAAAAAAAAAAAAAAAAATTTTACTATCGTATACTTTTACTAATTCTGTACATATTTTTTATTATACCTACTAATTACTGCATCAGTTTTCTATAATTATATACATATACACATAGGAGTAAGAATTTCGTCCTTTATTTGTTTATTTATTTATATTGATGGCACTATATATCCGTCTATACAGCGGTGAGAAGAAGGAGAGAGAAGAGTTCCACGATGTGGGGCCCATCATACACGAGGACCTCGAGACGGCAGATATCAGTATGCAGGGGAGTGTGCAAATCAAAATGGTCCTTACTAATGGAAAGGTAGGCAAAAGATATTAATTGTATTTTAACACAGTGTAAATCCTTTGATTATTCCAGTTATAGAATAAATATACCCTGTTGTTAAATTGATTATAAGACGCACCCAAATATTTAAATGCCAAAAAAAAAAAAATTCACCCTAAAACTTAAGTATAGAATTGAAATGAATTTTTAATGTTTAGATATGTGCACAAGACATAATGTATATACAGTACCTTTGTGCAGTGCCTATTTACACACTTTTGCTCATTAGAATATTTAATTTTTAAAATTTTTTTGCAGTCTGTATTTTTTAGTTCCTATTATCAAGAGCATCGCTGATATGGCATTTCTGAAATACTCAAATAACATTTTTTCTCTATCACTGTTCAATATCTTTCAATTTTAAAAAAATGTTAAAGATAATGTTGAATTTTATCATTAATTAAGGTTTAGATTACTCTCGATCAATATAAAAAATAAAATAAAACATGTAGGCGATGTTGAGAACAATGTTTTTAAAAATATTATAGTTGATGTTTAAATATAATACTTACAATTATCATTACTATATCTCAAACTTTATAACCCATTTTTCTAATCTTGTCTTTTTTGTCCGTAGCGTGCCAGTGACAGATCTTGGAAGCAGGTCTGGGCAATTCTTCAAGGACCAAAGCTGACTCTGTACCGCCATCAACATCAGGTTTGAGTTTAATACTGTTTTTGCTCAAACCCAAAATATTTGTGATAAACCCTTGTACTTTTTAATATCTCGCGTTGATGCCCGAATCCCCTGAGAGGAACTGAGTCGTTGAAAGGGTTTAAATTTTTTACGAACTTGAGAATGTCTAAAAAGGGCAGCACTCAAAACGAGCTGGGGGTGCAACTAGAATTGGCAGGTAGTATTATCTTGTTTAAATGAGATTATTATGTTCCTCAATTACAAAATTGACTAACTACTGCAAAACCTACCTTCAAAAATTAAAAAATCTAATCAACAATACCTCATTCGTCATTAAAGTATTTAGTTTAAAATTATTTTTAATTACCAAAATAAATTTTATTTTGGCAGTATGGAAACGTATGTACAGCATGAAAAAAAATATTACTAAAACTAAAAATTAAGTAATTGATTTTTTTAAGCCTTGATAAAGGAACAGCTGTGTTCAGAAACTAGTCATAATATTAAATTTTATTTAATGATTTTACACGGAATAAATATGCAGCTAATTATTAATTATGTAACAAAATATTTTTTCCCATTTTAAAAATTCTGATGTATGATATATTATTGTATCTTTTTTTATTAAATATCATTGCAGTATTTTTGCAATTAGTGTGGATTAGATAACTTTAAAAATCTTTTGATTATGTAGTAGTTGAATCTCTTTTTTCATATTATTTCCTCTTGTATCTTTTCTCAGTAACTTTATTTCTTGAATTGTAATTATGAGTGCACAGTGCCATAGATTGCGTAATAATTTTCAACAGAAATGCATTATTTTAATTGAGTTCAGCAAATTTTAAGCACTGACACAAGAAAATTTCTATCAGATTAACACTTACTCTCCTGTTGTGAGAATCTCTATTGTTAATTCAAAATTTCATGTATTTAATTGACTTATTGTTAGAATAATCACTGCTTTTTGTGATTTAAATTTTAAATATTATTTTCGACAATACATAAATATTCTATCAATCAACAACATGCTTTTCTTACAGATGTTTTTATATCATAAGCATTAATTTCATTATAATTCTCCTGCCTGCACCTAATGGTGCATAGGTCAGTTAATCAGTACACCAATCGCAGCGTTTTTCGATATTATTTTAGTTACATGAATGCAAGATCATCAGTCCTGAACTTCAGGTATCAGTCCAGGGACTGTGACTGCAGCATCTACCGTGTCTACAAGGACCACAGTCCTGTACAAATATAATATATATATATATGTATTGGACTGTGGTCCCTCGGTTGAGTTGCGGATTCATGGATTAGAGGTCCGAATACCAAACCCTGCTCTACTATAGTGCCCTGAGAATTAATTGGAACAAACAAAATATTTCAAATAAACCTTTATTTCTAGTAATTACTTCAGAATTAGTTTGGACTCACAATTTTTTTATGACTGTCAGTCAATTGTCCATGTTCTATGTGTCAAATAGATACATTTGATACACACAAAAAGTTGTATTGCATTGTGAACTGTAGATTTATCGAATTAAAATGTTTCTTTTGCTTAATTTGGAGGAATATAAAGTATGGATATCACGCCTAGAAAATGCGATCATATTATTACGCTTTCGAAGCACACTTCTATGATATACTGGCAAATAGCTGAGAATGGTGTAGTAGGTCTAGGATTTGTAAGCATAAAGATTATTTATCTGATCAAACTTGAGTGGTGAACATGAAAGGAAGGGAAAGTGTGGTCGGAAGAGGTAAACGACTAGTACATCAAATCAAAATGGATTTTGGGAAGATTGCTGTTGATCAAATAGAGACCTTCATGAGCCCGAAATTCCTATTGACATTACAATATTAGAAAGAAGCCTTATTGAAGCTGGTAGTTTTGGGGTTGCTTCTTCTAGCATGGCAATGGACCACTTGTCCCAGTTAATGGGATGATGAAATTCGACCAATATATTTCAATCCTATCAACGTTTATAATACCTGAGCTACACAAGGTCTATCCCACTGTTGGTGGTGCTATTTTTTAACAAGATCTTACTCCATGCCACGCCTCGAAAAATGTCAAACCATCTCTCCTCACAGAACCAAATTTCTGTGCTGGAATGGCCAGGTAACTCGCCCGAACTAAATCCGATTTAAGACTTCTGGGCCATTTGCAGTAAACTGCTGTCCAAGGCAAATTTTGCAACTAAAACCAAGATAATCAGTCCAGTAATTCGTGTTTGGTTTCGTGATGAACAATTGAATGAAAGCTGCCAAAACCTGATTAAATCTATGCCTACCAGAGTAAAAGTTGTTATCAAGGCAAAGGGGGGCACATTCATTATTAAAACCACGAGTAGTATGCTTTTAAGGCTGTTTTTTGTTTCGATCAATAAAAGCAATTTTTAGCGATATATGCCCTGTGTTCCAATTAATTCGCACGGCGCTGTACAATTTAATTCCCATTTCAGCCCAGTTGTTTCAAACTAGTTGAAAATGAACTAAAATTTGTGAATAAATTTATAAGTTTTGTAAATATTTTTACATTTCTACCTATGTTTTTTTTTTAATTAAATTAAATTTATGAAAAAGTATCGATCACAATGATAAAAAAAAATATTTAAAAAAATACTGAGAAATTAAAGACGTCTGTTTTCCATAATTTGTAAAAATAAAAATATAATTTAGGCCTGTGATAGCAAAATACGACTTAATTATAATTTTTATATGAAAGGTAATATGTAACATAAAGTTTTCTATTATATGTAGACTTATGTGACATTGTAGCCACACAAGTGTTTTAAAAAAACTCTTTTCGGTAGACGAATCATTTTTAATAACATGTCATGTTGATCTCAACAATTATATTTTTACTGCATTGCGTTCACACACTACAAAAACAATTACTCGTACAAAAATAGAAATTCGCGTCAGGACGTTAGTTTATATAATAATTATTTGAAAATGCACTTTTTGTGTTAGTTTACGGCATTTTACGCATTACGTTTATTAGAATGATAGTATTTTTAGCAATCGCACGTTTCCCGCGATTTTATAATAGCCTAATTGATCCACCAGATCATCAGATTTCCGTGCTAGGGAGCTAGGGAGCCAGATAGACAGACGCAGGCGGTGTAATAAATATAGTGGACAGGTCTTACTTGGTAGTTACAAGTAACAAGAATGTGAGTTTTTAATTAATGAGTAAGAACTTTCACGAGTATTGTGTAAGGCAGAAGTCGAGCACCGCGCTCTACTAAGTCTACTCTACTTCAACAACAAACATCATTCGCATTGTTAATCTTTCACCGTCACCTCACACTGCACACCTTCCACTGCACACCTTCCACAAGCGCGTAAAATATGGCATTTCGATGAGGAAGTTTAGTGCTACGGGAAATTGAATTAAAAAATGTTTTCTTTCGCGCGGTAAAAATTAGGGCATTAAATTGTACTGCAAAGTTTCTTGAAAATGTTCGAAAAAAATTATTTAAAATATTTTAATAAAAACGCACTACTTTGAATGACGTCACTGGTTCATATGAATCAACCTATGATATGAGAGCTATGGAAGATTTCCGGTCTGTTTGCAGATTCTGGACCAATGGGAAGAACTGAATGAGAATACGCGGAAATGAACGTCTGACGTCACACGCGGAGTTATTTCAGAAATATAATTTTTTTTTAAATCGTAGCGCTGATAATACGACATACAAAAATTATTTTTTTTAAATTTTGGCTTAGTTTAATAGTCGTTTAACATATTTTTTTTAAACCACTGAACTTCTTCGTTACCGACACGGTTGACATGAAATATTTACGTTAGGTGTTTTTACATTTTTTTACTTTTCTAACACTCTCCATTCTGCCCATGTTTGACAAAATTAACCAAGGACATATTGATTTTTGTATAATTTTTTTATTTTTATTTATTGGGGATATCAACAGTAATACATGTAAAAAAATATAACAAATAAAATGTACAGAGAATAAAACTAATGACAGATATCCATAGAAATACATAAAATACTTGTACAATAGATGTAAGTGTGTTTGTGTGAGTGTAAGTGTGTGAGAGGGTGGGTGAGTGGGTGTTATAATGGAATGGGGGTGGACGTGTGTGTAAATATTATTGCACAAGTGTCAAAAATATATAAAATATAAAGAATTAGATATAAAATAAGATTTTATTATAGAAACTACTAAGTATAAGAGAAAAGTGTGTGTTTTAAAACGCGCATTTTAAATGTTAATTCGTTACAATCAAACGGATCAATAAGGGGAAAGTTCAAATTATACTCACGAGCTAAACGTGTAAGTGGAGAGTTCTGGGCATAGTTCGTACGAAATGCTCGCACATGAAATAGAAAGCTCGACGTGTGACGGGTGCGGTAGCCAGAGACATTTTATGATGACTCCGACATAAGAGCCGGGCTATCAAGGCGTCCACTAAGTATGTCATGAAGGGCCCCCATGTCTAATAGTAGACGGCGATCTTCTAAACTAAGCAAGATTTTTATTTCCAATTATTTGTTTTTTTTTGCGTTTTTTCTTAAAATTAAATAACCACAAATTAAAGTTTCTGCTATACATTTTTTCTAGCACCAAACTCCTGTTTAAGAGTATATACAAATGCACAAAAACTGTTCCGTAGCGGAGATATCGGTGGAATGCACCGAGAACTGATCTTCCGTAATCAACATGTTTTTCTGTAGTTTTTACATTAAATTTTTCGCCATTAAAATATCAATTTGTTCGTTGTTTTGTAGTGACCATCTGAAATTTCGGTTTTGGCCAAAAATTGGCCGAAACTTCCGCTCAGCCGAAACCTGCGGTCGGGATGTATCGAATTACGTTCGGCTTTACTCGGGTGTAAAATGAGCACAATTAGAGATTTTGGATTGTTGTCCATTCAAATAATTAGTTATGCCATTGTTTAACATAAAAAATAAAAACTAGACTGATATTTTTGCACCACAACAGGCCAGAAGGCCCAATTACAGTGGTGAATTACAGCGCAGAACACCCAGGGTTGAGGAAAATCAAATCAAATTTTTGTATTCTCACCGGGAATCGAACCCGGAACCTTCCGTGCGTGCGTGAGCGTTTTGACCACTACACCACGGAGGGCGCCATTTTGTGAGTTGTTGATTTCATATTTATATTAATGTAATTCTTCTATATAATATATTGACGTTTTATTTACTAACACACAGGGCTGCATTTAGCGAAAATGCACATACTAAAAAATGGGAGGACGTTATTTTTTTGTAAATAAATAAAGTTTGTATTTGAAAGTTTACAAACTACATTCGTTTTTCGTGGATCCCAATCGGATTCTTTCCTTAATTTTTTTTTAATTTCTACAAATTTATTTCTTTTTACTGGATTTTTGGTAATAATAAAATAATATTAGCTGACATTCAATACATTTTTGTAAATCGTATTCCTACATCAAGTGAACCCCTGTTGGCAAAAAGAGTAGAGCTTGACATTTATAAAAATGATTCTAAATTTTAATATTTATTATTTTAAGTTATGGAATCCAATCATTAACAAGTAACTACGTACAAATGAAAAGATACATCATCTTTTTTACGTTTATCCGAACGGTTTTTACACGCTTTCAAGACACAATCAGGCATTTTGGTTTCGAATTAAATGTCGAAACTCGGCAGGCGGTTAAAGAATGGTTAAATACGCGTTGGGCAAGAGTTAAGTGTCATCATTTTAAAGGGTTTATTTGTATTAATAGGTTCATGGTTTTATATAAGAAAATTGAACCTGTTTCTCTGGTTACGTACAAGTATTATGAAGCAAAATTTGTAAATACACTTAACAATGTTTTATCTTGTTATCTGTTTTTTCTGCCTTGTCTGTAATATTGTTTTGATCCCATTTAACATTTGTAAATACTTATTGTTTCTGGCTAGTATTACCAAGAATGGTATAAACCATAATAAGAGAAAAAAAATGTTTTAAGATCTATCTTAAGAGGAAATGCAGTCTGACTTTTCTTCATACAAACGTATCCCCATATTTTCCACTGTCTTTTTATTGTTTTTTTCGGGCACATTGTACACAAATATGTTAATTATTTTTGAAAAACGCAAAAATGAACGAAAAAGAACATTTTATTATGTTACTTTGTCTAAAAAAATAACAAAATCGGTTCAGTTTTGAGGTGCAGAAAACGGGACAACGGAACGCCGATTTTGCATATTTTAGTTAGGCACCTTTTAAGGTACACGCCATGCAGTTGTCTTTTTCGCACAGTATCGGAGAGGCATCTGCGAGACAGTGATAGTTTTTTTTTTTATCAAATACCTCTTTATCAAAATTCGCTGTTCCCCACATCCTCATAACTTATGTTATCCGAAACCTAAAAATAATATTGTATATGTACATAATTAATTTCAACTAAATACAATAATTGATATAAAACATTCGATTGTGTTCATTAAATATATACACAAGTATGTTCTCAAATCTAGCAATAGCAAAGCATTGCCAGGTTCAGTTCGTAGTTAATAAGTTAAAGTTCCTATAGCGTACATTGACGAACTGTTACATATGAGTTTATTTATTTATTTATTATGGATAACTTATATAGCGCCATTTTCGTAATAAAATACCTCAAAAGCGCTTTACATGGTGATTCTATTGTTAAGTTAATTTAATTGAAGCTTTTAAATTTGTAATTTAATTAAAATAATTTATTTTGTTGTCACGTGCTACGGATTTATTCAAATGATTTAGAGAACAAGTGGGTTTTAAGTTTTTTCCGAAACATCACTTCACTTTCACAGCCTCGCACCTCTGCTGGGAGAGCATTCCATGCCATAGAGCCTGCGACCGCAAATGCGCGTTCACCAAATTTAGTGCGCTGTTTGCGTAGAGGTATAATAACTTTTCCTCTCGCCGTAGACGTAGCTGATCTAAGCGTGAGACGCCTGTCAGCTAGTTCATCTGGAATGCATAGTTCCCTTAGATATTCCGGAGCCGAGTTGTGCAGTGACTTATACATAAGCCAACATAGTTTGTATTCGACCCTCTGTGGAAAACGTAGCCAGTGTAGTTCCTGAAGTAGTGGAGTGATATGACTGAACTTAGAGATTCCGAAAATAAGTCTCGCTGCGGCATTCAATACAGATTGTAGGCGAGTCATTTTGTTCATTGGTAGACCTGCATAGATACCATTACAAACGCATTTATTAATTGACGGGTGGCATCAACCGGCAAATTTTTGCGTATGCATTTAATTTGTCTCAGCTGGTAGAAGCATGAACTTATCGTTCTACTAATTTGAGCGTCAAGAGATAGGTCAGAATTGAGTAAAACTCCCAGTAGTTTAACGGTGGGTAAAGCGGTACTCCCTACATTGGGTAGAGACGTATCCTGGATCAAATTCTGTCGTCTGGCTGAAGCCACCCTCGTATTTATAACATAATATCGAACCAAAAAGCGCTAAAAATAATCAAATTTTATTTAATTGTGTATTTTATTTAACATTTATTTTAATTAACTCGCAAGGTTTAACATTAAAAGCGCCTTATTTTGGGCTTTTCGGAATGACTTTTAACTTATTTAAATAAGTTTCGGTTTCAGCCGAAACTAGAACAGATGCCGAAATTCAGTTTCGGTTTCGACTGAAAATCTTGTTTCGGTCAGTCACTAATATTTAAACCAACGATAGGTTTATTGCGATGTCTCTGTACATGATTCTGCTTTTTTTTCACACAGAACTGTATATTATATTCTTCGTCTCCCCGGATTTTATTTACTCTTTTTTTACTATACATTACTTTTATTAAGTTTAACCATAACAATTAACTATGTTTTCTTTCTATTATATAACTTTGTATTTAACTTTAGTTTGGCACAAATTGGCTAATAATAAATAAACAATTCCTGGGCCCCGATTACAATGGGAAGTTAACTCTTAAAATACTGTGGTAAATAATCCCTTTGCGCGCAGTGATGTAACATCGTGTTACCACAAGCAAAAGACAGAATATTCTAAAGCTCAGACATTTGAAAAAAAAACATGGAGACATATAGTTCAACAATTCTTCCATAATTTATAAAGATAAACATATAATTTAGCCCCGTTAAATAGCAAAAATAAAATAAAATCACCAATTCGCCGCAAATAATTCACGCGTGCGTCCCCCATCACTGTCAACAATTGACTGAATTTGTTTTACACAAACCGACTACGGAGGCTACAGAACAGCGTCTGTGTCTTCCTTGTTCTATCCTCGTGCTCTCTCTAATACAGATGTATTGCTGTATTTGCGGACATCAGTTTTCAGGTAGCAAGGTTAAATACTTTTTGTATTAAAATCCAGCATTGTTAAACTAATTTTACTTTCCAAATCCGATGTGAAAATGTGAATTTGAAGATCATAAAAAATACAACTACATGACTTAAAAAAATAAGAGAGATTTATCGAGTCTTGTGTCGTATGTCGACTAGTGTGACATCACAGCCACACAAGAGTTAACAGAGTTATCTTCGACTGTCTATAAAGAAAAACCGATATTTGTGTACGAAAATGAGTATATTTGCATGAACATTTAAAGTATCTTCGTCTGTAACCTATAATTGAAAAATTGTATGCATATTCTGCTTTTCATACAGAAAACTTAATTTTACTTTGTAGATAAAATTGAAGATAAATGTTAATTTCCCATTGTAATCGGGGCCCTGGCAAATGGGTTTTTTATTGCAATATTTTTCACTAACCCTGGGCTGGCACCCGAAGTGCAAGACTGACTAACTTACTTTTATGTAACGGATGATCGAGAATCGCTGTATTTGGTGAAATAATTCGGTGCCCTATGCTCAGTTAGGTACGGATACTGGTTTGGTGAAACATGAAGATGTAATACAATATATACAATTTTCATTTAGGAGCTGAACTAAAAATATTGTCACGTTAAATTCATATTCAGCGTACTTTATCCAAATCAAATCACGTCATAAGAAATATACTTACTAAATATTTTATTGCCTTTTTTAAACGGCTCTAATTAGACATTTTTACCACAACCCTTTAAACTAAAATAAAATAGTTTATAGTTCTCTGCAGCCATTATCAATAATGATTTTCAAGGATGAATTATTCTAAGTCTTAACAGATAGTTTTAATTTATTAGTTCTCAAAACAATGCTCATAGTAATTATTACTAGTTTTCAAGGCTTCTTCAGTTAATGAGCGTGCAAACTGCATTGGAGTATTTTTAATAATGCTTATTGTATCTTCTCAAATTGATCATTACTAAAATAGTATACGGGTACTGTCATATAATGATAAATAATCAGTTCTTCTTTTCCAAATTATGCATTGGTAACTTAATTACTTTAGTAACATTTAGATTTTTCATATCAAGTATACAATAATTTTCATACTTTCATAATAAACCAACACGCATGGTAGTGTTCAAACCAAGCATATATGTATAGATAATCGACAAATGTTATGCGTAAATATGGATGTCAACTAAATATAGGCGGAATGGTGAATGTTACTCAATGTGCAAAGTCATCACTAAACCCAGCCGATGACAGATCAGCTTTGTAAAAGCCTAGACTTCCATATTCTTATGTGATATTCAAATGTACAATGAACTGAGCATTCTCCATCTTCCTTTTGATTCTCACTTCTATAAATCTCTTCCAGCGCAGTAGCTAGAATAATTATTATTCTTTGTTATATATATATATATATGTATCGTAAAGTACGTTATAGGCTTTTCGCTAAATCAGTCTAGGATGATAATTATATTAAAGTGAAACATTATAATTTAAATTAATTCGTTCAACCCGAGACCTTAAAACGTATACAACCCATCTTGCTAATAGAGCTACGCTATCATTGCGCAGGTGGACTACTACTGTCTCAATATTATGTACTTCTGACTATTAACAATAGTACCTACACGTGTTGAGTGAGAAAATTTCATATTACGAAATACACATCTTCTAAGCTACATATTTTCAGTCTCTTTATTCTGTTTTCCCTTCCTAGCACTCTCCTTTCCCGCGCACTTTCGAATAATTTAACTTCTCAACAATATTGTTTTGTGAATAATAAATGTAAATCCGCTTCATTTTATTTTACGGTGGCTTTTCGTCGCTGTGTGAATCACAAGTCCGATGTGAAATTTGGTGGAGTGATGTAACAATACTTCCGTCCGTAGATACCATATTGTTAACTTAGTAAACTGGAGGTGCTATGCGCTATACGCTTTACGCTATGCAGAGAACGCTGTGCCGGTCTCGGCTCTCGGCTCTCGGCTCGTAACCATTACCAAATACCCAAATGAGTTGTAATTGTTTAATTTGTTTATAATTATTACGAATAATAGCGTTTCACAATGTAAGGCGGTGGATAAGATCTTGCGTATCCATTATTCGCGTATTATCCGAGTTCGTCTTATCCGTTTACAGTTTACACCTCGGCGGATACAATGTTTCGCGTGCATTATTTGTTTTACGACTGCATTTAGAAACTAAAAGTTAGATTGTTTTCCCTGTTTACTTCAATATTTACGTCGCGGGATCGATGGTCGCAATTATTTTGATAAAATACACTGAAAAGACAACTGAATTATGATTTATACGTGAAATGAGAATTTTTAAAATAGCGTGATCCTACACACGAATAACTTGGCTCATTCATTTTTAAACATTTTGCATGCAATAAAAACGTGCTTTATGTTTAATGTTTTCGCTGTGAGTTCACTGAATACTAAGAAGATTTTTTAATATTGGTGAAAATTCATATTTATGAAAGGATTTAATTGAATTTTGTTAACAAACGTTGCTTTTTACAAAGTCACTTTACAAATCCCTATCCAGCGCCGCACACATACCATACCATACATTTTCGCTTATTATTCCCGGATCATACAATATTGTTTTAACAAAATGAAAACTACGCGCAATTAGGGGTTAATATTCGGTACCAGTTCTAACAAATATTACGTAAATTGATTGCTATAGTAATAGTTTAGCTATTACTTGCGAGTCTAGCCACGCTTCTGTTATAATTAATTCCGCCCATAACTTATCCAGTCCATAACGCGGTAACCTCACTTCCATACATAGACAACTCCATATTATCACAATGACTTCGTACCTTCGACTTACGCTACTAAACCGACACCTGATACATTATATTTTACTGGGGTATTTTTGCACAATCGTGGTTACATCGTTCATTACGCTGTTGTTAAATCATTTATCTCGCTTTATCAACAATGTCGTCTTCCTGGCGATTTCTTCATTTTGCAATATATTCTCGGTCTTATTATCTAAATACAGATATATTGCCTGGGCCCGGACACTACTGCATTATTCATGTATAACAGAATCAAATGTACATTTTCGCGGATTATAATTTGATATATTTATTTTTGCACCATAACAGACCAGGAGGCGCAATTACAGTGGCGAATTACATCACAAAACACCTAGGCTTGAGAAAAATCACATTGTAATTTATTTTTTTGCGTCCTCACCGGGAATCAAACCTGGAACCTTCCGTACGTGAGTCAAGCGTCTTGACCACTGCACTACGGAGGCCGCCGAAAAAATAATATATTAAATTACATTCATTCTCACGGCTGGAATATAAAACAAAATATTTTTTTTAGCCTTGAATGATTTAAAGCCGATTTTCAGTAAAAACACCTCGAAAGAAAACCATTGCGACACACGTATTTCGGTTGAAGCTTGGTTATTAATTGATTGATATTATTTATACAATCGCCTCTATGTCCATGTTGCAAATGATAAATGGTTGTTTATAGTCACGAAGTTTTACTTACTTGTGTAATTAGTGAATCCCATTAAATTTAATGAGTTTAATTACATTTTCAATATGAATTAATCCAGAAACGAGTATTGTTAATTCTTTAAAAAAATAATTTAAATAATGATAGATGAACATGCCATTGTAATCGATGCATTTTCTTGTACGTAATTTTTTCATTTACAATTTACTCGATAACTGGGTGCAGAAACCACCTATTTTTTGTTCAGTATTTTATTCGCACAGCTAAATATTTAAAACGATTACCATAATATTTCAATTATTTTATATGGGGTAACTGGTATAGCTTAAGTGTTTCTCTCTCCTCATACATAGTGATAACTAACTAACTAGGGCATCATCAATTGGAAGATACTTCATTTTATACCTGTAAACTATGTCTGTATTGCCTAGAATAGCTGACATAGGAAAATATTTGGGGGCCAAATGCTGAATTATTGGGACGATGTATTTATAAGTCATAACAATTTTACAGGTCGGTGTACGATAACTTTGTGTCCCTACTTACATTTTACCATGAAAAGCTATTATTTCTTCAAACAATATATAAGCTAATTAAAAATATTGATGACTGTGTCAGACTCCAAGAAGACATAAATGCATTTCATACTTGGTGCAAAACTAATAACATGGAACTTAACATCGATAAATGCAAAATTATTTCATACCATAAATGTAAACATCCTTTTATTTTTGATTATAAACTTAATGGCCAAGTTCTTTCGATTGTCACCTCTATAAGAGATCTTGGAGTGATCCTAGATAATAAATTAACTTTTCTGGAACACTTTGATAATATAGTAAACAGATCCTTAAAAATTTTAGGCTTTATTAATAGAACTACGTCTGATTTCCAAAGTATGCTTACACTTAAAACACTTTATTGCTCTTTAGTTCGCCCTATTCTTGAATATGCATCTGTAATCTGGTCCCCTCATTATGCTGTTCATATCAAGCGCCTTGAATCAGTTCAACATCGTTTTATAAGAAAAATTGCATGGAAGATGGGATTGGAAAGAGGAGACTATTCATATTCTGATATGGAGAGGTTTTTAAGCATATCAAGTCTTGAAAAACGCAGATGCATTGCAGATATAATCTGCATGTATAAAATTATGAACTGTCTCATTGATGCCCCTGAAATTTTGCAAAAGATTCTTTTTAACGTTCCCACCCGTAGACTAAGAAATAATGAAATGCTTTTCCTCGGTCACTACAGGACCAATTATGGTGCACAGTCGCCTTTGCCCAGAATGATCAGGCGGGTGAACGATCATCAAGATCTTGATTATTATGGTGTAAGGATGTCTTTCTTTACAAATCAGCTAAAGAATCTGTATAGTTAGCCTATGCTTTTTACTTAATCTAAAAAATCTATCATCTGTCTTTGCTGCTTATTTCTGTTCCTTATATTTTTTTATTCCTTTGTAAAAATTTCTTTTAATTGTAATGTTTATAATGGACTTTGTCCGTAAATAAATAAATAAATAAATAAATAAATAAATAAATAAGGTCTAAAGCGAAATTTAAACTCCTATCGTATTGTGTACCTTTTGTTCTTTTTTTATGTATTTCCAAGTAAACTTGACCAAATAAGGCGTGATACTGTATTAAATTAAATGATAGTTGCATAAATATTTTTTTATTGTTTTTATTAGTGGACCTCTGCATTTTTATTTATATTTTTAGTAAAACTTATCACATCGAAAATCTACAGAAATTTTATAAAATACTGCAATAAGAATTATGGAAAGCCAAGTTTGTTAAAATAAAATAAAAAATGCGCGTTTAATAAATACGTATTTCTTTTAATTAACGCGAAATTGGCAATATTCAAAGTGGTTGAATGTTGTCATAATAAATCAAATAGAAATCTTTATTAGCGATTGTACTCATAATAAATTTCAGTGAATAGTTTTCCTACGTTGCTTTCGGAAAACAATTTCCACATCACATACCAGTGCATACACCGCACTACATTGCGAATACCGCGTAATAATTTTATGTTCTGTCGAGCCCGTGTGCGATATTCACATTGATCGCTTCATTTTCGTAATTTATGATAGCCGCCAGTAAAAAGTTACCACCAAATTACTCCTCTAAAAATAATCCATCGCTTTATGATAACTCTTTTGGTGAACTGGTTTTAATTTCGCTTCCTATCCCGCGGCCATTTAATCCACCGAGGACAATCCCGACTCGTCAATCGGCAACCAAATTCTCGCGAATAACCTCGACATAATATTTTATATGTTTTATTCCGTAATAGGCAACGAGAATTTGCAAGTTGATAGACTTGGCATGCTTTTGAATACTTCCTTGAAAATGTGTCAAAATATCGCACGATAAACGGTATCCACTGGACATATTCGTATTTGTAAGTAGGGGCCGTGTCGATAGCTCTCATCTTGTCGGAGATGCATTCTATGAATTTAATTGACTCACATTAAGCGAACAATGCAACTCAAATTAACTGAATAAAGGTACTCTAAACATTGCAAAAAAGTCCAATAGAGTACGGTGTTGTCAACAAAAAATGTGTTATATTTTGTTTAAAAAAGTCAAATGAATTTACGATGTTTTCGATATACCTTTTCGCCTATGTTTTAGAGATAACCAATGCCAACCTCAATCACAATTCCATAACATGGATGACTTCGCTCCTGTGTAACTGCTTAGAAGTGGAATAATTTGCCATAAATAAAACATATTGGTACATTTACACTTTTTTTTAATTTAGTACATAAAATGCTAACTATTGGCTCTCGGTCGTTTTATTTTTGGATTTGTGCCGATAATCTTATCCACAAATCAATATTATGTTCATGTTTCTCAGAATGATACTCATTTGGATTTCACTTGTTCGTAATGTAAGAATTTGCAGTTAACAGTAATATAATGGATCAACAATATTTAGTCTGTCATCGCAACACTACTTTCTGTTTGTGAAGTTTAGCAACGTCATGGTTTTGTTCACTTACACATGCCTTATTAACTTCGCTATAAAACAATGCTCTGACTTAATTAAATATATTTATTACAATATTTTAAAAATAAATACATATTTCTCTTTTTACATAGGGGATTCGTTCCACACAGTACTAGAAGTGGTAAAATAATTGTAACTGCTGTTTTAAAACAGTTACCATTCTAAAACACCTAAAACAGTTTCACAAAAAATAAATTAAATCGTTTTAAAAAAAACAAAAACGAAATCACCAAGCGCAGAAGTAAATAAAAAAATACATTTCGCTTAGCGCGAATACTTCAACGCTCCGCCGCACTCCGTACCGCGCTTCGCCCTAACTTAAAATCTTTATCCATAATAACTACCTACTCGTACTGTAATCTCCCAAGGATGAAGTGCATACACATATTCGCATGAAATCTCCCCGGCCCGTCTGCACTCCACCCCACACCCGCGCAGTCCCGTGACCTTGTCCATCTATCTTAAAATTTGAAATTTTAAACAGCATGAAGCCGTTAGTCGTTACCGTTATAACATAACACCAAAAACTGAAGATGTTTCCACAACGGAGTAACAAATGAAACTGAAACAGTGTCATAACCAGTTGTAACCTTTAAGACATTTTTTTTCTTTAAGACTTTTTTTTCTGTAGATATGAATTGAAATTTTTGATTTACCTTGTTTTATTTTTTATCTCGTTTTGATTACATTTATGAGCACACACTATTTATATATGTGTTTATTTTTTTTCTTATATTTCAAATATATTCAAGTAAATTTCTATTCTTTAATTTGAATTGTATTATTTTACTCTATTTTCTTACTTAAAAAAAAAAAATATTTCTTTAAACTATTTTTTATGTTTATTATTTTATATGTATACAGTATTATGTCTGTACTCTTTATATTTGATTATTTATTAAAACTAATGTCTGAGCACCCGATGACAAACTATTATTGAATAGTTTATCGGGGCAAAATATATTTTAATACTTTGTTTTCTTTATAATGTATTCATATTGTAATAATGTGTATATTTTATTGAATTAAGACTCTATGAAAAAAATATAAATAAATTAAAGAACGGAAAAACTTCACCGTTTTAAATAAACTGAGCCTACATCGTTTAAAAACAACCGCGTTTCAAAGAAACCCTTTAAATTTTACTAGGGTGTTAATTTTTACCTTTTTGACCCATCCATCTCAACTCCATATAATATTATCGAAATTTACATGCAGTAATGAGACACTTAAGCGCTCAATTTCTTTTAAATTTTTACCCTGCCGTTTATACAAAAGGAATGCTAAGTTTACTAAGTGGCTCAATTTTAGTGTAAACTCCCATAAACAATGTAAGTAAAAAAGCCCGCCAAATTTACACTTGCGTCCAAATTATTCCCGCCAAAACGGTCATTTCATTAGCCACGCCCCTAATACGCCACATTTTTGTGTTCCAATTTGTTTAAAACATTGTCACGAATCTTGACGTCACAACTGTCAAGGCCAAACATGTTGCGTTTGTCTAGCGACGTAATTTTTTTAAGTTCTTTTTTAAATTTATGTATGAAAACATTTCTCCACAATATATCCATATTGATTTTGAAAATACAGTTAATTATTCCAAATTCATTTCATATATTTTTGTCGGTAATCGTAGTACGTGATTATTTTCCTATTATAGGTAAAAATGATTTTTTGAATTTTAAGGTCTCTATTTGCATTTAATAAAAGTTTTAAGCTAACAAATATTAATGTTATTCCATAAAATAAGGTTCCTATAAAATACATTAAATAATAATAAAAAAAATAGAAAAAACATTTTAGAAAATTAGTATTTTTTTGTCTTTTAACTATCAAAAAAACTTTTTATTCATAACATAATATTTAATACTATAAGAGAAATGGGAAGCCAAAAAAATATTTTATTTACTTAAATTGAGAAATTTGGGGGGAGGATTGCCCACTGCATTAAACTGTTATTTTTTAAACGTCCTCACGAAACAGCTTATTTTTTGAAACGGTAACTGCTAGTTATATGAAAAACACGAAATGGCCATCTCTACCTGGGTACTGGTACCGTGTAAAAAAATGTATAGAAATACACTTATTTTCTTTGTATAAAAATAATTTAGAGATTTAAAAAAAAAAAATTGTTCACTATTTATTGTACCCTAATTTTATTTAAAAATATAACACGACAACAAAATTAAATTTAAATTTAAAAAACCCCTAACAAAAATTTATTAGTAAATTATTTTATAGATTTAACAGTTTGTTTCGTTCCTACTCTTAAAAATTACCTCTAGTTTAAAAAAAATATTATTCAATTAAATATACATGTCATTACAATATTAATATATTTTAAAACATAAAGTATTCAAACATATTTTAATTTTAATTATGTTTTAATTTTTTTATTATTATGTTTTAATTTTTTTTATTTCTTTTAAATTTTTACACAATTGATGTGAAATTATGTACAATTATGTATAAACAAAAAATACACTGACACTCCGGAACGTGCCTGTGGGCCAGTGGAGTGGCTATATTCATAAAATATATATATATATATTGAATGTACCTACCTATTGTATAGACATTTTTGTTAACTATGTATTTGTATTGTATTTTATATTGGATTAAATAAATAAATAATAAATAAATAATAAATAAATAATAAATAAATAATAAATAAATAATAATAAATAATAATAAATAATATTTGTCCCGATAAACTATTAAATAAAACCTCTTAAATGTTCTTCACCCGTGTTGTATATTGTATATATATATATATTTTGTTTTTTACAATATACATAAGAGGTAAAACAGAGTATTTTAAAAAAGGATAATTATTTAATTACATAGCAGTGAAATACATATTAATGTTGCTATGTAATCATGCTTTATTTTTTTTAATACTTTGTTTTATCATAGAAAATAATAGTCAATATCTTTAGTTTGAATCCAGGACGTGTTTTTTAAAAGAAGGAAAATTTTGAAATTTTGGAATCAATGTAATATTATAAGTAAAAAAATTTTTTTTTTTTTTGGGCCTATAAAATATGCATGTCTCCGTGCTAGCCTCGTTTTACAATGTGGTATTTCTAACACACGATTCCTTCTTTGACTTGATCTATTTGAATTACTTGTAAATACATTTTAGTTCTTAAATATATATTTTGAACATTGAAAACAATATATTTATCTTATATTTAAATGTTTAGCTTCTTGGAACAATTGGAAAGCGGGAAAAGTGAATAATAGTTTGTCACTGTATGCTCAGACATTAGTATTAATTAAGATTAAAATAAATTAGTACAGACGTATTATTGTACACATAGAAAATAATGAACATACATATATTCATTTTGTTTTTGATGCTTTGAAAAAATAAAATATAGTATTAAGAAGAAAGAAAAAAAACTCTAAATCAGATTAAATGGTTTAAAATATTTTTTAAAAAGTAGAAAAACAAAGAAAAATAAATACAATTAAATGAAAGAATAAACACATATTTGAAACATAAGATAGAATATATAAAAATAGTAAGTGCTCATAAATGCAACCAAAACAAGATAAAAAATAAATCAAAATAAATTTAAATTCATACCTACAAACCAAAAATTACAAATTAAAAGCACCTATTAAAATTAAGATCTAAAGCATGTAAATAAAATAAGAAAGAAAAAAAAGAAAACATGTTCTTCGTAAATATTAGTGGTCGGTTGCCTTGATGCGCTGAGCCGACTTGTTTCGTGGCAGAGGCCACCACTCCATCTTCAACCAAAAACTCACCAAGTTACTGAGGAATTTAAGATAAGAATTTCTGGGCCAACACCATCATAGTTTGGGGAGTTTACTAAGCGATGCAGCCGCGGTTGAAAACTGAGAAAAAAACCTTTTGTTATAATTTCAATTGAAAAGAAATGAACACATATTTCAAATATTAAGTCTATGTCTATCTTAAATCTCAAAGTTCGTTCCAATTCCATTATTCCATATCGAACATTGTTAAGTACTTTAATTGAACATTATTATAAATAATATTATTTATTGTTAAGATTTTTAACAATTTATTCAATTTTAATAAATATTTATTATGTATGAATGCGGGTTTCAAGGCTCCATGGCTCGCTTGGCTGGACCTCTTCCGCTAGAGATCGTCTTAATATCCGGCTTTTTTGGCTTCTAGTCAATCCGCATTTTACTTTCGAAATAGCACACCTTGGACAATTCCTTCTTTACTTGTTATTTACAGGACTAATTAATCATTTTTGGCGGTACTTGAAACATTAAGCGTATTGGAAGCATTTTTACTAAGATTCTGCATCATTTGTGTTGTCAGTTTTAACGTGTAGAATACTTGTGTTCTGAAATCTTTGATTTTGCGCTTTCTAATCCGGTATATATTTATATATATTTATCTATTTATATATATTTATTTATTTATTTATTTAGTAACAGAAAAAAGTATTCAATCGACTACATTTTATGCAACCTATTTTTTATTATGTTATATTATTTTTATTTTTACATTGTACATTACTAAGTTCCTCGGTTACCTTTCAAGACTAGCGTCTGTGTTAAGGTAACGGATTAAAAAAATGTTTTAGAGTAATTTATTATACATTATGACATTGCTTACAAATAATATAATAAACTTAATTGCATTATATATACATCCATGGAAAATATTATTATTTTACGTCACAACGTGGCGACCGATTAACGTGTTTTTTTTTGCATAGGGATAGCCGGAGAGCTGAAAAGTGCCACAAGCTACTTTTCATGTCGAAAAAAATATCACTACCTCGGGATAATTCTTATAAAAAATAATTAATAATAATCGAAAAACGATTCTACGTCTTTTTTGCATAGCGATAGTTGGAGGACCAGCAATCGAGCAGGCTACTTTTTTCCAGACAAAACATCTGTACCTTAAATGATAAACCACGGGAGTCACATTTAACAAAATTTCTCAAACATTATAACTTTTGAACCAAATGAAATAAATTCCATCTATAAAGAACTTTTAATGTAGAATAATGATTATTTTAATAATAATAGTACAATATATTGAGTTTTTGTACTGACATTTCTTGGTGGAACTGCATTTTAATTATAATAATAAAAATACTTTATAGTTTTATTCCACTTTTATCTATATTTTTTTTACCAGTGACCGGGTTTCGTCGTGGCCGACATCGTCAGACTGATGGGAGACTAAACAAATTTCTATGCACTTGTGTATAACATATAAATTTGTCTAGTCTCCCACCAGTCTGACGATGTCGGTCACGACGAAACCCGGTCACTGGTAAAAAAATTATAAATAAAAGTGGAATAAAACCATAAAGTATTTTTATTATTATAAAAAAGAGTACATTTTAAAATAGCGTATCTAGGACTGCTGATGTTTTTTGCACTAAAACAAAGTGGACTTCGCTGATTTATTTAGGTATAAAATAGCTTATTGCGATAATTTCTGTATTTTTAACATCAAAACGGCAAAAAGTGGACTTCTGTGTTCTTCTAAGGTACCTTCAGATATATCATTAAATGACAAAACTAATTTCTCTCTAATACCACGCGAACGAAGCCGCGGGTAAAAGCTACAGTGGGCTCAAATTAATAGGGGCACTTCGCTAGTATTTCCACATCTTAAAAGTGTCAGTGGTGAGCAGCAAAAATAATGAAGGAATCCCCATCAAATCAAAGTTATTTAGAAGTAGAGACAGTGTACATTAAAATCACAAAATATTAGCACCGTCCCTATTAATTTGGCAACTCCCTGTAGTAGCTACAATTACATTATTTTTCTATGTCCCGACTTGCTAGAATGTTCTGTGTTAAATTGGTACTCATATTATTTTACTTCCGTATTATTTCATGTTTAAAATTATCAATTTTGACGAATCGGTTTTCCGTCTTTTACGAATCAAAAAGTATACGTAAATTTTTTTTACTTTTTAGTGAACAGAATATTTTTAGTTATATTATTCTGAAAAACAATTATTTTTTGAGCAAGCCGAAGTTTTTTTTTAAAATTTAGGTATTGTATACAGGGGTGTTTTATTCATTTATTTGTAGGTATACACAGCCTTCTTATTTTAATCGAGTCCGATAATTTATTGGGTTATTTACGAGCACAAAAGCTGTGAAGGACTCTTAAATAAATAACGTTTTCTCTTTTTGAAGAATACCGCAATATTAAATCGCAATTAATAAATGTGTTTGTAGTGTTCAGAGTCGATTATTGTAATGGTATCTACGCAGGTCTACCGATGAACAAAATGACTCGCCTACAGTCTGTATTTATAAAATGCCGTAGTGAGCCTTATTTTCGGAATCTCCAAGTTCAGTCATATCACTCCACGACTTCGGGAATTACATTGGCTACGTTTTCCACAGAGGGTGGAATACAAACTCTGTTGGCTTATGCATAAGTCACTCCACAACTCTGCTCCGGAGTATCTAAGGCAACTATGCATTCCAGATAAACTAGGAAAAGTTATTATTCCTCTACGCAAACAGCGCACTAAACGTGAACGCTCATTTGCGGTCGTAGGCCTCATGGCATAGAATGCTCCCCCAGCAGAAGTGCGAGGCTGTGAGACTGAAGTGATGTTTCGGAAAATCACTTTGTAAAGCGCCCTTGTGGTATTATATTACGAAAATGGCACTATATAAGGTATCCATAATAATAATTATTATTTGCTGTATATTGTTATTGTATATTACTTATGTATGTTTCACTCTGTATTAGCTAGCATAGTTTTAGTAAACCTCGCTGTTTTCTCTATCTTCTATCACGATAGGGATAGGTGCGATAAGGTGTCCTTGGGCTACCTAGGTAGTTGATGAACACGCTTGCTGGCCACTGGCTACTTACCAGTCGATAGTTAGTGGTTAGTGGTCTAGTATGCCAGACAATGCCACATGCCACGATTTCACGCCTTTATCTATCCGCTAACCGAGACTCGAATGTCGTTTGAAGGAAGTAAGATTGCAATCCATTAAAAGCTTATTTATTTTAAGAGATGGCGGCTTTAATTATTTTGTGCCGCGCTCTTCTATCATGAAGCATTATGCAGTTAGTTACAAACGATCGACACAATCGTTCTGTCCATTTCCTAACTTAATATTTTCCCCTAGTTGACTTCCCGGTGTTTAGGGGCCATTTTATTTAGGAGTCTACCGAAACCTTGACTTAAATAAGTATGAGATACTCGGATTTCAAACCTTAGTATAACTTATAAAGTTTATATTTAAAGCACTAACTTTGTGGTTATTCATTATAATAAAATAAATAAAACAACTTTGTTTTTAACCACTAATTTTTATTTTTCACCGACCGGTTTCAAAGCAAACAAGCTTCTTCGTCAAGGTTTACGTAACTAATGAAAGGTCCACGGGTATTATTTAGTGAACACGATAAAAATAAAAAAAATAAAAAAAGGAATCAATTCATTAGTTACGTAAACCTTTACGAAGAAGCTTGTTTGCTTTGAAACTAGTCGGTGAAAAATAAAAATTAGTGGTTAAAAACAAAGTTGTTTTATTTATTTTATTTTACTTAGTATAACTACTCAATCCTCGAGCCTATAAATTGCAATCCAAGTCAAATTAATCTCCAAGTTAATACTAAACATGTTTTTATTTTATCAAAAAAGTTTTTTTTATACAGATACATATTATTTTTACGTTATGTAATTAACGTTTCTGCTTCTCTAATGATTTGAGAAGCTCGTATTTAGAGGAGAGAGTTTGTTTTCCTATGTTTATAACAGTATTTATTTTTATTTCAAGAATCGATGAATAACGCTTGGAAATTAGGATTGAGTGGGTTTCATATGATTTTTCAGTACCTGATGAATACTTTTATATTTTCAATTATTTTTGTTTCGTAAGGAATAATTTGTGTTGCATCTACTATATGTAAAGGAAAATCTTGTTTTTCGGAATCCAAAATAAATATTGAAATATTGATGTGATTTTTTTTCTGTAATATGATTTATACTTAGAGTATATACATCTGATTTGTACAACGAACCTTTTGCAATTTTTGAAAAATATTATAATTTTGGGAAAGATAATTTAAGTTGACTATCGACAAAATCTCTTTCCGCGTCTTCGTAATCGAGGGTATAAAGTTTTACACGTCAACACAAGATAATATTTTTTCACTGATAAATTTCTATTATTCCGCTGTGTTACTAACACGTCACTGCCGCTTCGTCATTTCCAAACAATTTTGGAATGCTGAAAACGCCCGTCATGTCTCGCAAATTGCTCGTCTATTCTGTCTTGTCGCTTTTCCTCGGTTTGTGCCCCGCTCTCACTTTCCACCGGCCGTGGCCGAGGCGCGAGGGGGGCCGAAAGTCGAGTGTGGCGGTAGGCCCTGTAGGCAGGGGCACTTGTGTCAGTAGCACTGCAAACTGGCAGTAGGCACTGTAAGCGGTATGCGGTAGTGATGGCATAATTAGCATTAGCATCGTACATTTATGATGAATATACAATGGCAATACGGCAACGGCATCAGCAAATGCTACCATTTTTTTCTCTTTTAATAAATTCTTGATAAAATTTCAAATTACCAGCGCAACGTTCAAATGCAGTATAAACAATATAAATGAAATGATTATATACAAAAGCAATTTGAATGCCTTTTTATTAGCACTCATTTCAAATACCGTTGATTGTAAAACTTTTTTAAATTCTGAAAGACTGTCCGAAATACGTATATAGAAATAGGTAACTTAGAAAAGGAGGAATTTTCTATTTATAACTTATGAAATAACCAAGTCCCATAATAACATATACACATTTATAATTTTAAATAAGTATTAACGGTCGAAAGGAAGAGATTGCCAGTGAAAGTTGTTTCACCATTTTAACATAATTTGTAATTTTTGTGTCTTTATGCCAAAAAAATGAGAATCGAAAATTTCGTAAAAAATTATCGCGAAAATTCACAAGTTTAAAAAAAAACATCGGCACTAGGGTAAAAGTCTCATAATTTAGCAATATCCTATCTACTGCGAAATAATAACATTACTAATTTAAATTCTACGATTATTAATTGATTTCTCGTGTTAATTAGAATAAATGAAAGAAAATAGCAATAATTACCATTACTTCTGCCTCTGTGCATTGAGGTACTCCAGACGGAGGATCGAGGCGCCTCGCCTACCGCCTGCCGCCGGAGCTAACTTCTGTCTAGTCGCTAGCCGAACGCCCAGCAAGCCGGTGCGCGGTAGCCGGTTCTCGACGCCAATCTTCCTACTTTAATGAAAAATTCACCCTTTCCGATCGAACTGGTTGTGTTCAAATTTTTGTATGAAATTTTCAACACAATAAAAAAAACGAAACCTCGAGTGATTCAACGCTAAAATGCAATCAATTTACATACGTACCACGATGGATAAATTGTTGTAGTTTTAAAAAGAAAAATTTGGTGTTTGTGGTGTGTTTGACGTAGTGTTGTGTGAGTTGTGCGTGCGCTGGACGCCCTGGGAGGGTGGTTCAGGCGGGGCAAGATGCAGCCGGCTACTTCTATGTCCTGCATCCCCGTGCAATTTTCTCCGCCTACCTTCTTTGGAAGGAGGCTCAAACGCTGGGGATCTGCCGGCTCTTGGGTGGGACATAATTTTTATATTTTTTTCAAATAACATATCACGCGATGTTTCTTAACTCTTAAAAGACTGTGCTAAAAAATCCCTCTGCAAACGGTGCTGTAACATCGTGTTACATAAAGCAAAATACGAGATATTTTGAAATACAGATATTTAAAAGAAAAAATGTATGTAATCTATTTTCCATAATTTGTGAAAATAATAATTTAGGCCTGTTGTAGCAAAATATGACTTACGTATTTAAAAGAATAAGAGAGATATATTAAGTTTTGTATTATATGTGGAGTTGTGTCATTATTATTACATCATACACGCGAGGGGTTAATGTTTCAAAATTTATTTAGACCTAAATATAAATTTTTGATAAATGAGAAAAAATGAATCTGTATTATAGCTGCTTGAAATTTAAAAAACATTTTTAAGTAGATAAAACCAAAAATAAATAAAGCATCAATTGATTTTAATTCCAGTAAAATTTATCTTGAAGTGATCTGAATCTGTTCCTGCTTCTTGTATAATAGCACTGGTTGATATTTACTTCCTTATTTATGTTTTATTGTGTTGCATGTATCTTAATTCAAATATTTTTATTTTATTTGTAATATTTACAGCCTAAGCCATTACATCCATCACATTAATGAACATGTGTACAAATCTTAGAAATTTTACTAACAATACAAAAATATATTTAGCGATTACAAAACAAGGACACTGAAATAAGGGTACATTGTTTGTACTTAAAGCAAAGCTAAACCATGGCAATCTTTATTTTGAAGTATATCTAATTTGATGTAGTAAAATGTAAACATATACTATAACTAAATAGAGAAGTTACTATAGCAAAGATTTTTACTTATACCGCTGTACAAAAAGTTTATGTCTTTAACCCCGACGATGCACGCTCCAATGTGATCCGAAAAAACGGCAAAGAGTGCGAACGACACACGGCACAACCTAAAAAAAACTTAATGTGCAAAGTATTTTTTCATCTATCCAAAATCTTCAGAAATCGAAATTCACGTTTCGTTATAATAGGCCTCCCTTTACTAAGTATCGTAAGATAATAATTAGTTTTATTATAATTTGAACAAAATGTTTAAAAATTGTTTTTTTATGAAAAAGATGACGCGTTTCGTCTTATTAGAACAATTTTTCTTTAATAATATAATAAATAGTACGAAATTACTTTCACTTGTTAATTTTAGAATACCAACCCGGCACATGATTTAGTAAAACAGTTTTCACAGCAGTTAGATTCGAAATGTCTATCATTGTATTAATGTATTCTTGTATACTGAAAAGTTTGAGGTACTGCTGTGAATTCATTGAAATTATCAACACAATATGTATAATTTTTTTAAGTATATTTCGCACCTGAGCTATAATAATGGCACAAATCCGAATTAGTAGTTTTTGTGTTCCCATATATTTTTTATCCTCACAACTGACTCTTAAAAATAAAAGCAAAAATTACGATGTTGTATTATAATATTTTGCTCAAATTCAAGAAATAATTATGGCACAATGATCATTACGCCATTGTTATTTGAAGTTGAGTGAACTTGAAGTTGTCCCTTTGTTTTTTCGATACAATGTTAGTTTAATTTTAGCGCGGTTGTGTGTAAAACTGGTCTCCTGGAAAAATGTTTTTTTTTTGGTTTGTACCACTATTATTCCCGGGGTGCAAATTTATAATGGGTTTAATGATTCGTCGTCTTGGTGAAAAGAACACAGCTAACATATACACAAAATGACTTATATAAATAAAACAAACATATTTCCGTCGTAGATCAACATTTATTCAGCTAGGTCAGTGTTTTTCAACCTGTTATTTGAGGGGTCGCGGTCGCAGACAAGGTAAAATTATACACGCAAATTACCAAAATATTTTCTAATTAAATTATTATTTTATTTTTTATGTCCATCATTGAAAAGAACGTTATTTCACTCCTGTACTATTTTTGAAACGCAAATAACCAAACTGTTTTCTAATTGGAGTATATTTATATTTTTCATGTTTATGCCCACCATTGAACAGAATGTTAGTTCACACAGGTAGGGTGTGGCAAACCGCACTAATATTTTTTTTTGACAAGTCTGGATATTCTCTTTTTCTCTTCTTCAAGTAGGGGAATTCAATTTCATGTCAGCAGCAAGATCTTTAAGATTTATAGATCTTGCCGCTGATCGCCCGCTGCGCCCGATCCTACCTTGCACTTGGCTTTTTTTAAATTTAATAATAATGAATATGGTCTCAATAGAAATAAAATTAAATACTTTATTGCTGAAATCACTGACATACGACTAATATGATAAAACTAAGGTTCCGCAAACTGTTTTTTTAAATCGTTTAGGGGTCGCGTATTTAAAACGATTGAAAAAGACTGAACTAGGTTAACAAAACTTTCGGGAAATATTTCTGTGGCTTGGATCTAAAAGGGCCAATGCCAGTTTTCACTTTTTTCTTGCCAAAATTTTGTAGAGGGTCGATGTCAATTTAAAAAAATGTATCTAACGATTTTATATGCACGTATTATTCATAATGTGGCAATGTTTTTTTTATAATAATATTCGTTATAAAACAAGTCAAAACGGTATGACGCCCCAAAATAGCTGAAAATTTACTCTCCTGTATTATTGTGATTTTCGACAATCGCCCTTTTAGATCCAAGCCACAGATCCTCACCGAATATGCGTAAATATAACAAATTTGTTACAATGAGTATTAGGCATTTTTCACTTGGGTACGACCTGTAATTATTTATTTAATATAATCCATTTCTATGGTTTTAAACAATATTAATGACTTGAGAGAGTGGTTCCACAGTTGCTTCAAATTCTTATTCAGAGCGATTGATGATAGTCAACCTCCGCCGCCTAGTAGACAATAATTTGTCAATAATAATTATGGAATATAAGCAATAAATTCTCTCAACTACTTTATTTGTTTTCACGTACATATGTTTGTCTGTGTTTCATTACGTTTCATGGTGTGAATGTGAAATTTTGTTTACCCGTTGTGCGTTTTTCTCCTATGAACCTAGGATTACGTTGCCTTTTGCGCTGAGAACATTTTCCACACCCGGCGATCTCACGGTGACAATGATTATAATTATGTTCTCGAATGTTTTAATGATCGGTTCATTATTGCGGTTTTCTAACTAATGTGTCTATTCAAAATGCGCCCATTCTCCCCGCAAGGCGGTGAATTTTCATTGTTACAATGTAATAGTCTAATATTTATCGTAATATTACTAAATAGATTTTCGTAGACTTCCCGTTTTAACTCTGTTAGATTGTTTTATCTGAATCAGACTAGCCATTCCACCCGTCTCAATGGCCCACTATAATTTATCATGGCAGTTTGGCCGATAATGTGAGCTTCTCCATCTCTGTTGAAATACCTATCAATCTTGATGAACTCCCCAATGTTAAATGCAGGACAAATGCTCAAATTGTCTACTGAATAGAGCGCTGACCGGCTTCGGATTATTTTGTTACAGTTTATTTACACGCTTCGATAAAGGAACAGTTGTGTTCCGAAACCCTTCGAAATTTCAATTAGTGAAATTAAACAAAGTAATTTAATATAAATCATTAAACATGGAATATGACAAAGATAGTGCTTCGTATATTAAGAATATAAAATAAGATTCCCGTCTATTCTCCCTTTTCCTGTCCACGTATGCTTCATAGGGTAAAATTATTCAAATGAATGATTATCAATCTTTCGAGAGAACGTTTCATTATCATCATCATTCTTCAGGGCACTGCATTGGTGGAAGGTAAGATGATCAGCCTTACGCTTTAGTTACCAGTCCAGGGACTATGAAAATATTCTAGAGTAAAATCACCTTTTTAAATAAATATCATATTTCGTGTCAACCATGTCGGAAATCGAACCCGAGACCTCTTGCATAGTAGGCAAACCCGCTGACCACTAAACCACCAGGCCGACAAACGTTTTTACATGTTTGTATTAAATAAAAACGTATTGCATAATAATAGTTACCTATTAACTTAATTTCGTTTTTTTTTTTTTTTTTTAATAAATAAATTACACGTGGCTAGCAATACCCTCTTAAACTTTATGATTTTTTGGTGGATTCGATGTTTTTTTAAATATTTTTTTCGTAAGTCTGCAAAATGCTTTCAATTCCTTAAATTTCGCTTTATATTTAATTGAAAATTTCGTAGTTAAAGTTAAACTCTGGGTGCACAGTTTCCACCTGCGCGATGCAAACTGATATCCTCTAGGTATCAGACCCTTACAGACAAAACATTATTCGAAAACATCGAAAATAATTATTACAATTTTACGTGAAATTTACAGAATATTTGCCCTTCTTATAATGTATAAAGTTTGTTTTATTACGCTTGTGGATTTTACTTTCTTTCTATTTACCTAAACATTAAATTTAAATATTTCTGCTACGGACTATAAAATATTTCGTAATTAAAATAAAGAAAGTGTTTGATATTTTTAACGATTGCTCTGTTTGTTTGATCAACACGGACATAGCGCGCTGAGGTTTTAAATTTACCTTACATTTACATAGAATTCTAAATACCTTATTTTGTTCGTGTTTACGTTTTGAGATTCTTGTCAATGTTGCGTGTTTTCATTAAATTCAGCCTTGAACGGACACTCCCCCTCCAACGGATATATCTCCTTTCCCACCCACTCTTCGCTTGCTTCGCAAAACTCAACATCAGCCCTAAACATAATTAGGGCAATTCGTAAACTGATTGTGTATGAGCTGAAATATATTTCATATGTTTCGAGAGAAAATTTTGTGAACAAAAACTAAATCAAATAGTTGCTACGAATCAAATCAAGTTCAATGTCCCGGGAAATAAGAATTTGACATGATCACTCTTCGTTTCGGGATCGATGGCGGTGATTCAGCGATTGTAACTTCCATATTCGCTCGTGGCTCGTGTCACAAGTCCAGACCAAATATGTGTCGAGGAATGTCTTCCGACGCTCTGCAGAGGACACCTCAGCCCCTTACGCCATACGCCACCTGTCGCCTGACTGCAATAACAATGAGGTTTCTCTTTTTGTCTCTCCAAGGTTACAATTGTTCTTTATTATTTCACGAAGTGTACCTGTCGCGCCGCGTTACTGCGTGATTTACTTTGGAGACAGTATATTTATTATCACCTACCCACTGTCTACCTGATTTAATTGTAACCCGAGTACTGTTCCCTCGCCATCATATAAATCGTCTGGATTTTATGGATTTGACCTGATTTCGACGCTCTGAACCCCTAAATGAATCTGAACCTACGTCCGCGCCTCTTATGCCCATTATTATATCCATTATTTATACCTAAACGTATTTCAATAAACGCTCTGAAAGAAGCAAAATATCAATAATAATAATAAGATGATAAAGATGCATTTAACAAAAATGTACATTCTAAATAATGTATACTAGTCTGTTAGTTAAAATAAATATACCCCAATAATGTCTTTCTAGCTTTGGGTTAGGTTCAATCAAATTTTAAATTTAGAATAAAAGTAATATTTGGATATGCGCGGGGATTGTAGTATACCTCGTCCGTAAATAAATTTGTTAAATTTAAAAAACGTTTGGATCTTTTGTTTTAGACTTTCAAGGGGGCTTATTTATCGAGTTTTAAGTATTAAAGTAAATTGATTTTTCCTTGTGCCATTATAGACAAAATCGTTGTCAAAAAAATTTAAAATTTAAACTCGACCAACTAAACCAAATTAAAAACCAAAAGTATAAATCGGCCAGTATTATCAAAGATTATCTGGTTTCGGTAAAATAATGTTTGATAAACATAGAATATCTAGTGTCGCAAAGCTCGATGGTAGTCGTGATTTGAGGAAAAATATAATGCTAAGTGTAATTTTGTTCTATGTTTGGAAATGTATGTTTTTATATATAGTGTCTTCATTAAATTCATAAATAAATCATCTATTTGGATGAGAAATTATTCCTTAGAATAGGCATTTCGCCCCGTGGAAACCGATAAAACCCTCTGATTAGTTTTGTTATACTGTACTTCGCCAGTTCATGTTTAATAAATGAAATTAATTTTTCGTAAAAAATCAGCTTTTTAAATAAATTGTAATATGTAAGTACGTGTCCAACACCCATCCACTTCCTGCGAAAAAAACATCACCATATTTCCACATTAATTGGATAAAGGTGTACCGTAACTGTGACGGATCGTTTACACGCGCACCGCTCTAATGTTATACCATTGTGCCAGCAAAAATTGTGAAAGCGCTGTTTTAGGGACCTAAATGAAAAATAGCACATTATCCATGTTTTTAAGATTCCTTTTGAACCGGTGAAAATAGCAGAGTTTCGGTTGTTTTCACGAGGAATTTGGCAGCGACGCGGAACTATGAACTTCTCTGGATCGGGTGATCTTTTGTTACTCAACTGTTGCATCGGTCGATGGTGGGGATAGAGGACATTGTCCTGAAACCAATTAATAGTGACCGAGGAACTAAAACAATTCTCAAAATGATATAGCGTAATTTATCAGTGGCAAATCTAATAACCGTCTCGCTAACGGAACATTTAAAAGAGGCATTGGAAAAGTAATTCCGGAATTTAAAATTATTGGATTTTTTTTGGCAATTCTATGGAAATAACTATCCTTTACTTTGCTTTCCTGTCAGGTTATGTAGAGAGGATATAACGTGCCACTACTCATTTCTTTTCGACTTCATTTTCTCCACATGATTGCGATTTTTTGTCTTCTACATCAGCATCATTCGCACCATAAATATTGCTAATCGTTCTTTCGTTATCCATTTGTTTAAGATGCCCGAACCTCCTAGCACACATTTCCCTATTTTGTCGTTAAGATGCTGTTTAGAAACGCACAGAGAAATAGATTAAGTTGTGTATTCGAATAGCCATTTTTACATCTTCTATTTAATCTACCTTTAGTTTGTTTTGAATAAAATCAGACATTGGAGAATTAATCGAGTAAAGTTTTACAAAAGGAAAGGCTATTCGATTCGTTGTTCATAACAAGACAATAAATAAGACAGGTACTAAATAATTTAATTGGCGTACATCTTCGTAACTGCTTCAATTTTAATAATGTGAATCAAATTATTAGACCGTGCTATAAAACAAATGGCTTTGAATTCCACGCTTCGTATCGAGAACATTTAGTTTGCTTATTCCGAAGGTTTGGTCGCTCGCCTTCGTGTTTTCCTTGGAGAAGCCTTATTTCCAAGGTCGGCCGCAGACGGCCTATACCAGACGACCAGACAACCAGACGTATCATTAGCCGCCACTGCACATCGACGTTTCAGGTCCGACACTCGTTCTTGACTGCTCCACATTAGACACTCTCGTGCTTGAAATTATTCATGAACCATAATACCCCCAGGTAATGGGCCCATCTTCTCACTCTCGAGAGACGAAAATCGAAAGTGGTCAAGTTTGCGTGATTTTACTCAATCTTCGCCGCATCTGTCTAGCGAAACTACGTCTTATGTGCAATAATTGTTTATAATTATTACACAGCATCTAAATACATACAACAGTCGTTAATATACCTACTATGCTAAGCATTCAAATCTTTAATAATCTTTGCTTATGTGTGCGTAACATTTTTTTTTCATATAAATAATGATTTGAATTGAAATATTCGTGCTTACACAAGGAAAAATTGTATGTTTATTTGGTTTACCGACAGGCACTGACACATTAACATACGAACGTACTGTAGGTATATTATAGTTTAGTTACAAAACAGGAATCAAATCAAATAAAAAAATATATTACAATTTGACTAACAATTTTTTTTCCTGCGTGATCGAGTAAACGGGCATAAAGCCCACAAGTTTCCAATACAGAAGAAAAAGTATTTACAGCAATATAGTAAAGTTGGCAACAAACACAAATTAACCCATAATGACCGTTAACAATTTATTTTTTAATGACTGTCTAGATTCCTCAAATATATCCGACCCCATTCACTTGGAATAAATAATTAAACATTCGTTGAATTCTTGATAGGGTTGAGTGGTAAGCAATATTCAAAAGATTCTTTTTAACGTTCCCACCCGTAGACTAAGAAATAATGAAATGCTTTTCCTCGGTCACTACAGGACCAATTATGGTGCACAGTCGCCTTTGCCCAGAATGATCAGGCGGGTGAACGATCATCAAGATCTTGATTATTATGGTGTAAGGATGTCTTTCTTTACAAATCAGCTAAAGAATCTGTATAGTTAGCCTATGCTTTTTACTTAATCTAAAAAATCTATCATCTGTCTTTGCTGCTTATTTCTGTTCCTTATATTTTTTTATTCCTTTGTAAAAATTTCTTTTAATTGTAATGTTTATAATGGACTTTGTCCGTAAATAAATAAATAAATAAATAAATAAATAAATAAATAAATAAATAAATAAATATTTGATTTGGCTGGAAGGTATTGGTTTTAGCAATACGCGCGCCAAAGTGCATATATTAGCTATATTTATTTATAAATTTATTGCATAATACATATACATATATTATATATTCATTGCCATGGAAACTACAATATTTCACCAGAGCATTGATATGGAGTGTCCTCCGGTTAGGTAATACCCGTATGCAGAGACAAAACTTAAGGTGAGGAAAGTACATTCTAATCTCAAATGCGGAGAATAACCCGAAGGTGAAGACAATAGAATGTACTTTCCTCACCTTAAACTTAAGGTGAGGAAAGTACATTCTAATCTCAAATGCGGAGAATAATCCGAAGGTGAAGACAATAGAATGTACTTTCCTCACCTTAAGTTTTGTCTCTGCATATGGGTATAAGTCTCAATCTTAGAGTAAGGATTATATACTCCAAGGTCTCAATGTACAATGTATAATAACTCAGTCTGGAGTTTCAACTTTAACAAATAAATAAACAATGCCATACATATTAAAATAGAACTACAAAAAAGATAAGACTGCCATTGAGTAGGAAAATAGAGCCTTCTATCAAAATTCATCGTACAGAGGTTTTTTTATAAAAAATAAATATTTGCGTTCTTATGATTTACCCAAATATTTCATTTTGAGGGCCATTTTCAACGAGTTGTAAATAACTCACTTTTAGATAATGGGATCAGGTTGGGGTAGAGTAGGACCCGAACCACGGACTTTTGAGCCGCGAGTCCGAGACACTAGCCACGGGACCAAAACCCGATCGTTTTAAATTGTACAATGAGTTATCTGAAAAAAATATTTTTGATAAGCAATACTTTTGATGTTAATTAAATGCTCATAATTAGCTTATAATATCTTAGTAACTATTTAATTAATATGATCTTATTAAATTTATTTCAACAGAGAGGGAAAATTTTTTGAGAAGGGGATATGGAAGTCTAGGCATTTACAGGGCTTATGAAATGCCTAGACTTCCATATCCCCTTCTCAAAAATTTTTCCCTCTCTGTTGAAATAAATTTAAATATGAATAACTCCCTAGGGAGGAAATCCAGCCAGTCTGCAAGCATTTGGACATAATCAAACATTGTTAAATATGATCTTATTAAGTTTAACAAACAAAACAAACCATCACGCCGTTTCCCAGTAGGGGTAGGCAGAGATGATAGAACGCCATATCACTCTGTCTTTGCATACAGACCTCGCTTCCTCTACATTCATACATCTTCTCGTGCGCGCACGTTGATTATTCCTACTCTTGACATTTTCATCTTTAAGTATTTAAAGGACTTGATCGTGCCATATCTTTCTCGGTCTTCCTCGTTTTCTGCATCCATCAACATTCGCATCGTAGATCTTTTTAGCCGTCCTTTCGCTGTCCATTCGCTCCACATGTCCGAACCAACGCAGCACCCCTTTCTTGATTATGTCGATAATGCAATAAATGCGTTTAATAAAGCATAAATAAATAATTCTGCCTTAATTTTCCAATCTAATACAAAAATAAAACGTCCAATTTTATACGCTGAACATTTTACTTAAATTAACTTTCAAGTATTTAGCATAACCAAACAAATATTCGTAAAAAATGTTTTAAATGTAGAATGAACTTAAAAAGAGATTAATTCATAATGTATATTTTTATGACATACAAACTGCATGTTTGAAAACACGACGAATCATAAACCATGCCCATTCCGTATCCTATATGTTGGACCTTAATAATGTATTGTGCTTTTTAAAAACATGGTTTTGTAATAATCTAATCAAATATGTACATTAAAACGAAGAAATTCAGCCCTACGGGAAATTGGATGCAAAAAATGTATTCTTACGCGCGGTAAAAATTAGAGCATTAAAATGTGTGAAAACAATTATAAAATTTATTTTGATAAAAACAAACTACTTTGCATGACGTCTCTAGTTCTTCCGAATCAACCAATGATAAGAGAGTTGTAATAGATTTCCGGTTTACCGTAAATCAACTGACCAATCGGCGGAACTCATCGAGAAGAATGGGGAAAAGAACTTGAGACGTCAAACGCGAAATAATTTCAAAAATACAAAACTTAAAAAATCATAGCGCTGATAATACGATACATTTATTTTTTTAATCAGTTTAGTTTAATAGTCTATTAACAAATATATATTTTTTAATCACTGAACTTCCTCAATTAATAGCAGGCATGCTGTATTGTACAATAAAATAAAATAAATAAATAAAACCGCACAATATTCACAATTACAACAACACTTAGGTACGAACTTTGTTTACTTAATGTGGAGCCTATTGTTATTTTAAAAAGCAGCCATGTCTCGTGCTCGCCTTGTATTGAACAATGTCTGTTTATTTTTGTGAACAATCTCGTCAATTTTCCTGACCATGAACCACTTTCGGACAACCATCAATTTTGACCGAGTGCTTTATGGTCTGTACAGCGCGCAGCGTGTACTACGTATACACAAATTGTACTTTATTATTAACTGCCAATCTTAAGATTATTTTAGACCCGGCAAATATTTTAATTTAATATTTTAATTTAATTTTAAATGAAATAAGGAAGGCTAAATGACTGTCACGAAAAGTTATTAACTGAAAGTGGAACAAAATACTTTAAAAAAAAAAAGTTAATAATAATAAATATATTAATGCTACCTTTAAATAAATAAATTATAATCTGTAGGTAAATATTATAATTTAAATCATTTAATTTTGTACGTTTTTATAATTTAAAATCAATAACTTTGATATTCCGAAATGCAAAAAATTGTCTTATCGATATTTTTAATTTCGAACCTAATGTATTTTTTGTATTGCATATCATTTATTTATTTTATTCGTTTTTTTAGTAAAAAAACAATATTATTTAATAATAAATAATGTTTTTTTAATAAATAAATTCACACAAAAATGTTATTTGACAATAAAATAGCTGAAATAAATCTTGTATCATAATAAATCATAAGGATTTTTAGCGTTTTTTTTTTCAAATCAAAATCGAGTCATCGTCTTTTTTAAATACCCATGTACAGGAAATTGGATATTAAAAATGTTTTCTTACACGCGTTAAAAATTGAAGCATTTACAATTATTGTATGGTGAAGTTTCTCGAAAACGTACGAAAAATGTACAACAATGAACTACTTTGAACTACGTCAAGAGTTCTTAAGAATCAATAAATGATAGAGTTGTGATAGATTTTCGGTTTCCGGGAAGCCAACTCACCAAACAGCAGAACTCCGACTAGAATTTGTGATTTATACAGGCGGAGAAATTTCAAAATTTCAAAAAAAAATCACAGCGCTATTGTTATCAGAAAAAATACGTTTTTTGGATTAGTTTGATAGACTATTAACTAATAAGAAAAACCACTGTACTTTTCTCATTACTAATGAATCTGATAATTCTATATTCCGCTTCTAACAGTTCCGCGGACACAATTTAACCTTTTCCTATTTCTGTATTACTTTTCCATGTTTGTATATGACTTCCACTTTAACCTTTGGGTAACTAGATGCGTCACATTTTACGCTCAGCCCTTTGACGAAATGTCACTCAATAAAAATATATTCTCAAGTAAATAGCCAGTATAAATAACTTCATCTCAAGTAAACTTGTGTACTGTTTATTCGAATTTCCCGCCTGCAGGATACAGGACCTCAACCCAAAAGTTGTCCATCAAATGAGATTTTTAAAATACCCAATTTATTAAACATAGATTAATTTATGACGTTGAAAGTTTGTCGTAATGTTTGAGCCATCTTTTTTTATTGGTTTATTTTTGTGAGGATTTAAACGTTATTTTAAATTAACTTAATTGAATCTGTTACGTATTTATTTCACTACCGTGCGCATACGCCAAAAAATAGGACAGTGCTTCTGAGTCAAGTAATGTAAGTTACGGAATTTTTTTAATGTACCTACATTATTTTTAATATTATAAACAAATCATTCTGAAAAAGTGACTTCTAAAATCAATGATTTCGTAGTTTTTTTTATAGGTACCTGATAATCATTACCTAAATATTCTAACAGTCTGCCAAAAAATGTTAGGGATATATCAAAATACTCAAAATACAACCAGGAAGTAAAAAAATTGTTAAAATATGGCAATGCAAAAAACCTAGAAACTATGGTCACCCTTTAATCCAAGCTACTTACACATAGTTGAGAGTTGTGGCTATTGCTTTTATTTATTTCTTACACAAATAATAATTTTACAATAGGCTTTTTACATAAATTAAAAATGAATAAATCAAACCAAACTAAAAATGTAAAATAGTTTCTCCCTCACTAGGAAAACATGTTCTGAGGAGGACTGTAGTGTTTTTTTTTAAATGTATTTTTTTACGTATTTCACAGGTCATTCAAAGAGTATTATTTCTTCTGCAACAAAATATCTATATCAAAACGATATAAATATCTATAAAATTGTTTATTACTTCTCACGAAACTAGTAGTTTTCTACAGCTTTTGCTCCTGAACATTTATTTTTGATATTTAATTTTCACTCCCTACTGTTTCGTCGACAGTTTGAGTATCGAACTGGCAGTTTTTGACCGTAGTTATTAAGTAAGGAGCGATTAATAATTTAAGTTATTTTTTGCTTTTCAGAGTCCCACACAAGGTGGTTCGAGCGAGTCCCTGAACTTGCGCTTTTCCATGGCGGACGTGGCTGGCGACTACACCAAGAGGAAACACGTGGTGCGCGTGACGTCCATCGCGGGGGCGGAGCTCCTACTGCAGGCGGGCAGCGCGGCGGAGGCGGCTCGCTGGCTGCAAGCGCTTCGCGGACAGGTGGCGGAGCCCCAGCGCGCCGCCCTCGCCCCCGACAGCCCCGCGGGCATGTCCCCGCCATCGAGGAGCAAAAAGCCCGCCAACACCCGCACCATGTCGCCTACCACTGGTATGTTTTCTAATTTACATTCATGTTTCATTTTCTAATGATTAATTATATATTTTTTAGTTTATATTTATTTTTAATTTTTTCATATTTTTATTATTAGTTGAATTTTTTAAGAATCATTTAATGGAAAAAAAAAAACTCACGTAAAAAAGAAGGTCCTGCCTTTAAACACAGGAATTTCCTAGCCAGTAGGGACCTGAAACAAAGAACCTCAGTACATTTTAAAACTGTGAAATAAATAAATAAATATCAAGTCTATCACATTACTTTATTTTTCATAAATAATGAAAAAAAAAATTACATTAAGTACTTTTTTTATATGTTACGATTTTTTTTTTATTAATTACCAACTTTTTAAATACATTACACACTTTTTTAAAGTTCTTCTTAAAAGATGACATATTTCACTAATAAAATAAAATTTTATTTTAGAAAATTCCCCCGCATCGCTAACTGCATCGCCGAAAAGCAAGACCTGGAAAGGTCGCGTCGCTCGGCAACTGAGGCGCATGCAGGCGGGGGGCACGCCCTCTGGGGGGCACAGCCCCGCCGGGGGCGTGGTGCCCGGTGGAGTGGGCGTAGCTCTAGAGCGCTGCCAGGGCCTCCCGGAGCGGCCGCTGGTGCCGCAGCTAGTTGGACTCTGCACGCGCGCTGTAGAGGAGAGGGGGCTCCACGTTATAGGGGTCTATCGAGTCCCAGGGAACACGGCCAGTGTTACCGCTCTCCGCGAGTCTCTGGAGAGAGGAATTCCTCCTGACCTGCAAGATCCGCGGTGGAACGACGTCAATGTCGTCTCTAGTCTCCTCAAAGCTTTCTTCCGATGCCTCCCGAACCCCCTCTTGACCAAGGAACTTTACCCGATGTTCATTTCCGCTGACAAGTTATCGGATAACTCCACCCGATTAAGGACTATCAGGCGGCTGATACGAGGTTTGCCAGACTACCATTACGAGACCCTCAAGTTCCTGATGGAGCACCTGAAGAGAGTAGTGGCCGAGAGTGCCGTGAACAAGATGGAGGCCAGGAACTTGGCCATTGTGTTCGGTCCTACTCTGGTTCGCAGTGCAGATGACAATATGCTGACAATGGTTAATGACATGTCCAGTCAATGCCGCATCATAGAATCCCTAATAATCCACGTGAGTACATAACAGACATTAATATACATTTTTATTGTTTTAAGTTGAATGAACTTTCTTTATTTTTCTTTCTACCTTCATTTGTCTATTTTCTTTTTTTTTCAGATGGAATGGTATTTCGACGAAGAAGATAAAAGTTCTCCTGTCGCAGATTTACTATGTGATGAAGAACTTCCTTCTACCACATCAAACCAGGCCTTACTTTTACAAAATGTTAAAAAGATGGAAGGTATGTTGTGTAACATTATTATTACAATAAAACCATCCATCATATTCTGCCAATCGTGACTCATTTAAAGTGATTGGGAAATATAATTGATAAATGTTAAACTCTTATTCTCTGTGGTTATAACAATTAGCTTACCTATTGATTCATTTGCAGCAATAAGAAATTATAGATCATCTCCTTAAGCCAGATTAGATCTTAACCGGAGATTTTGTTATAACTAATATAACGGACATAACATTCTAATTGCGTAACTTTTCTATCTATTTTACAACAATTTGTACAATAATTTGTAATTAAAACCTTTTATAATTAGATGACTAAATTGGTGCTTTATTTACTACAAATTTGATTGTGATACAGCTGGGTCTTAGAGAATATTATTAGGATGATTCTTAGTTTGAAATTTGTAAAGTTATAAAATTGTTTATATGGCCCATATTTCCAAATGAACGTAATAAGTATTTTGTAAATCTGATTGATTAAGAGGACTCTAGGCTTCTTTAAGGCTTTTAGAAATTATTAGTAAAACAATTGTTTTTATCAGTAAGATAACTTTGAAATGATGTAAAAAAAAATGATTTGTTGTTCTTCAAAATTGTTTTTCAATGAAATGATGGAAAAAAATTACTATCATCATTTTCTAACAAACTTTTGCATAAATTTAATAATTTTATATTAAGAGTAAGTATTTAAGTCAATTATTATTATTCGTCCCGTGTCCAGGCGGGTGAAGAATACAGTCCTATGTGCAAAATAGAACCAGAACCCTGGACTAGTGTTTTCGACTCGTTGACTGCTCTCAGGTAAAAACCCTGAATAAGGAAATCGAGTGGAGAAAAGTCAGCTTCGTTGTGCAGTGGTTAGCGCGATCGCCTACCATTCCTGAGATCCCGGGTTCGATTCCTAGCAGAACAATGAACTGAAATATTGATCTTTAAGGTTGTTTAATTTAAATTAAATTTAAATTTCATTGTTTCTGGACTGGCACCTGAAGCATAAGACTGATTACCTTACCTTCATGTGACAGATGATCGAAATGCGCTGCATTTGGAATGTAGTACTGAGGGAAATAATAATTTAATTCAAATTACAATTTAAATGTGTTTTATTCCAGGTATCAGTCCGAAAGACATAGTGAGTTCAATAATATCCGCTGCAAATAAGAAAATCCAACGCAAACCTCGTTCCAAGCACAACACCCACACAGACTGTAGTCCGGGGCACATTAGAGAGGGGGGAGGGGGTGACAAGCCGCCGCCCTCGCCCCCTTCACCCGCCGCTGCTCCTCCCCTGGAGGCTGACCCCGGCCCGCCCCCCTCCCAGGTGGCTCCCGCACAGGAGACAGACAACTACCCTATCAAGACATACACGGGACTAGACCAAACTACGCAGGAGAGAGTTAAAAGGTATAATTATAATTTATAACTAAGGTTGGTAAATATTAGCATATAGCCACTTATAAACTATTTTATGTCCATTGGTTTTGAGGTGTTTCCGTCTCTTCGTTAGGATGTGCTATATTAATATGCAATATTAAAATACCAAGTCAACTTAACTATCAGCGCATATATCCATGAAAAAATAATTTAATGCACAGTTAGAAAGATGCAAATAAATTACAGATTCTGAATATACTTTGCTTCGCATTAGGTTTATATCGTGGGGTAATTACTACAAATAGGTAACTTTAAAATCGGCGTTTTCAACCACTAAAAACATTTTTTTGTATTTGTAGACAAGTTGTGCATTCAAATCATCATAACATCATTTGAATGCATAATGACTTGTCTATTTGTTTGCATTCACAGAGGACAATACAATGATGTGTTTTCGTGGTTAACTCAAAAATCCTGATTTTGAAGTTACCTAATGGTAGTAATTACCCTGCGATATATTCAGTGATGTGAAATAGTGGGAGTAAGGACAGGCAAAGACAAGAGGGTTCAATAATTCCTAGTCAGTTAACTTTTTATTAAAATAGTGGGCTACGTTAAAGTTATTTGATTTTTTATTAAATGTTCATATAACATTGCATGTACATTAGAGTGGGCCGATGATGTTTGAGGTTTTTTATTTTTTTAGACATCAAAGTGAAAGGGGTCTAAAAAGTTGCATTTTGGATAACATTGAACGTAAAAATTATTTAAAAAAATATTCCATACTACTTTTGGCCCTCAACCGAGGTTTGAAGTTTATCACTGTCTGAACATTTTGTTAATTATCTATAATGATAAAATTATTTTGTGTTAGTAAAGAAATAACTTAATCACATTACAAATTCGAACGCGCTTTAAAACTACCGAAATGGAAAAAGTTTTCACTCCGCGGAACTAATTCCGTCGAGCGCCTGGCTAATATTGACGAAAACAATGGCCTATTAAAACAATGCTACCCATTTATTACAAAACAAAGTGCAACTCACGCCCTTAGATGCTTATTTAATAAGATTTAATGCACATTATAACATTTAATTAGACTGATTTTCTTACTTAAATACGAAATGACAGCCGCTTTACTCCAAAAAATCTTTTTTTTCGAAAACTTCAAGCCCTGGTTGAGGGCCAAAAGTAGTATCGAATATTTTTTTTGTTTTTTTTTTGCATTCTGAGTAATCCAAAAGGCAACTTTTTAGACCCCTTTCATTTCAAAATTCGGAAAAAAAAATTATCGGCCCACCCTAATGTACATGTAATGCACTCTCCTCTAAAATGTTCAAATTTTAGTTACGCGGTGGATTGCCATTGATGATGTGTTATTTTTTAAAACCTGCCGAATATGAATAGTATAAAATTATAATCTGACAAACTGTAAAAGCTGTCCCTCAACTTTCTTCATATTTACTAACTGTATTTATAAATCCCTTTCAGATTCGAAATGGAAACGAGAGCAGTGCTGCGGAGAGAAAAAAGACGCGACCAGCCCAATGATTGGCACGGTCAATCTAGACAAGAGACCTGGTCTCCTGTACTCTCATCCAACACACATCTAGGTGGCGAATCTGATACAGACATAAATGGAAGGGCGGTAGCACCATACTTCACCAAAAGTAACAATAACAAAGATTCGAATATCACCGGGAAAAGGTTAAAAACTGAAGCTGGAGAAAACTTTAGTGATGGTAAGTCTCGTCCAATATTTTACTCGAAAATTATCCATGTGAACTGTTAATCGTTATGTACTTGAAATGACAATGATATATTTGTAATACGGACATTTTTCCTAGGAAGATACTATGCAGATTTGAAGAATGGCCAGCACTATTAATGACTTTCAGGTAGATCAAATAATAGCTGAAACCAAAACATGGCAACCCAAATTTCAATACTGTCTTGTTTAATTCTGTCTTCAGGCGCTTCTCTGACTAAAAATTAACATTTCTTTATGGCGTTTAGCTGAGATGTGTTGTCTGTGTTTCTGTTTTATAGATCTACTAAGACATTGTCCAGTGCATTTGTTTGTTTGTAGCGCTTTTAATATGCCGAGTGCATAAAGCTGTGTTATTTGTATATTTTTGCAAAAAAGAGTATTTATTCATAAAACAATAATTATAAAAACATACATTTTTTTATTTTAAAAAATATATGTGAGGTTATGTAATAACTGTGATTAATTTACTTATTATTGAAAAGTAATTCATAACAATGCATTAACAGTTCGCTTCAAATAACAAATTGCTTTGTTAAAACGTCTGTGTTAAACATGAGTTATGTATTCCACTTACTGGTTTAACTCATTGACTAAATTTTAGTTCAATCGAAAAGGTTGGTTTAACCACTTAAATGCCAAACTAGAGGGATGCAGAATGTACCCCAACTGCCGAGCATTTTGCCTGCTGATTACTGGTTTTGAGCCTTGTTTTGCAATCGTAACTTTTACATGAAAACGGAACGTAATCACTGATGGATTTCAATTCTTGGTTGACCATAGAGGTCAAGCAGGATATATATATACAAACTGTATATTTGCGTGATTTTAAATCTCCAATAACATCTATATACGATTAAAGCATGACATTCTTGGTTGACCATAAAGGTCAAGCAGGATATATATATACAAACTGTATATTTGCGTGATTTCAAATCTCCAATAACGTCTATATATGATTATAGCATGACATTCTTAGAGAGTGAAACTAAAATTTTGTAATTAGTCTTAGAAAATTTTAATAAAACAAAGACTGCATTACAAAACTATGCCTTTTTAAAAATAAAAGCCATTTTAGGATACAGGCTATCATAAAAGTAGTAAAACGGTATGGTATTTATACAAATACTGAAGAAAATGGGTTAAAAACCTCCAAGGCATTCCAATTTCAAACCAATCTACAAGCATCCGCTCGTTGTGCTAATTTGTTTGTAAAAAAACGTAATTTTGTTATCTACCATATCACATATATTTATAATTTTTTTATACAATTTGATATAAACTGGCATAAACAATGTGTAAACTATTAAATACACTTTGCTAAAAAAACCCAAGTTAATTTATTACATGAACTGTCATTTTATTTTAATAAAACAAGGCAGTGATTTTATTATTTGAATATATCCCTAAATACAACCGATAATTAACAAAAACTTACATCTATTGTTATCTTTCTGAAAAAAACACTTTTATTTCACAAAATCAAAAAGCACAAAACAATCCAATCGCGATCCGTTGAATGCGGTTTTTAGCACTGTTATTGGTATTGTAAGATTTTGAAGGGCAGATCTCAACTCCGGCAGTTCTCAGTCAACAGAACTGAGATCTACTCTCCGGCACTCGAGTGGTTAAAGAGGTCAATGATGTATTGCATGAAGAATATGAATCATATTTAAAATTGAAATGATCTAATTATTAACTAATTCTTGAAGCGCTGGCATATTCATGATTGAATTGATTTCGGTGTACATATTTACCTACATTTGTGTATTTCTATGGGAAGATCCGTAGCTAAATAATAAATACACTATCTATCGACTCCAGGTTTGGTTTAGTTATATATTTTACTGAGTTATATTTTACAGGTATCGTGGATATGGTTTCATCACTAACATCAACATTTGATCAGAAATTACGTTCCCTTCACAACTATTCACCGCTGGATCAAAGTATTCCATTTGTGGACAGCAACCATGAAGAAGCTCAAGACTTTGGAGATCCGAGTCTCCACCGCACCCCAGACCTTCGCTCGTCTCGCGATATCCTTCATGAGAGAAATGACGATGATTACAAAACTGAATCGGATTGTACAGATAGTAGTAGTCCACACGACGAAGAATCACTAAAATTATCATCTGATAAAAACTCTTTTGAAAATTCCTCATTAAACCACAAAGACGACAGTGATACACATTCTGAAAAAGAATGCTTATCGAAAACGAACTCGGTTGGAATGAATCTATCGTTTTTTACAAAAAAAATAGAGAGTAAAGGCAGTCTTTACTCTAAGAGTATAGAAAATGAAAGCGAAAGTGAAAAAGATATAGATATAACTTCAGCGCAAAATTCTCCTTTAGACTTACCAGATAATGACAAGAACAAAGGAAAGTTCACCTTCCGTAAGTCGCTCGACGAAGACAAAGATTACCGTAAAGAGTTGTCTAATATAATTAAAAAGACTGAAGTTCCTAATAAAAATACTTTGCAAGATATATTTTTTAAGAAAGGAACTTTTAATCCGGATATAGCAGATTCTTTTACCATTTTGAAGAGTAAACTCAAACGATCAGAATCTCTTAATAGAGAAACTGAAAAGCAGATGGCCAAGAATAACAATACTCTAGCATCAATAGAAAATAATGTCAATACCAAGAACGACGCAAGCGACTCCGGAATAGAAACAGAAAGGTCCACATCTCCAAAACTAAGAAGATCCGTTTCATTGAATCGATCGGATGTAAAACTTAAACGGGTCGATAGTTTAACCAAGAATGAGAAGACGGAAACCAATCTCATTAAACGGAGAGAAATTTACTACGGTGGTCTGAATAAACCATCGGCCAAACTTAAGAGGAAGAATGGAATGCCCGAGAGGTCTATCAAGCGACGCCACACTGTGGGAGGTACCAAGGACTTTGACAAGGACGAGTGGGTGGCTCTCGGTTGCGCCAGAACCTCCTCTCCCGACCTCCCCGCTACTCTCCTCCACACGCATCTCCTACCGCTAGAATCACATGTTTAGCAAATGCCTTTTACCTGTGTATTAGCGCTTCCACTTTGGTTAATGATGTTTCTAAAGGGTTTTCTTGAAGGATTCTTTTATATTTTCTTTAGTATATAATTATTTGAAGCACTTAAATTAGTGCAATTTTAAATTATGAATCAAATTTTAAAACAATGTATAGTACAATAGTCCTGTTACACTACAAATTTAGATACAAAATTATATATTATTTATATTTTATATGAAACATCCTATTTAGTATAATTCATATAAATTTTACATATCATTACGTGCATTATGATGAAATTACATTTTAGATAGTACGAAATTAGATACATTATAATTAAACAATCTGAAATATAAGCCGTTACAAAAAATAAAGAAATTAAAATAACCGAACTACACAGTTCAGTCTAGTTTCATATAATCCTAATATGTACATTTTATACATATAAACCATCGACTGAACTATTTCGCATTACCCATTTGAAATTAACGGTATCCACAAATCTGTTACATAATATGAACTTGTTGGATTTATTTATCTTATTTGTTAGCATTTTTGTAGAGTAATGCATTTTGGCTGTAATTAAACTTATGTAGTTTAATGTTACGTTAGTTATTTGTACATAATTAAAATAGTATTTAGATTAGAGCTAAAAATTGTAAAAGGCATCCAGGGTGCACAAAGGAAGAAAGTCGGTCCTGCATTGTCCCAGTGTCTATAATAATTCACGTGGCCTTTTGACATTCCCAGAACACCAAATGACTTTCACCATCACGTTGATAAGGCTGAGTACCTGTATGTAGTATATAGTATGAGGAACTTCCTATTTCAGAGCGGAGATGTACACCAAGTGCATACTCGCATCCAAACTGAGACAAATTACTTCAATTCATCGACTGCAGCTCTGTTGCAATTAATGTATTGCTATGTATTTTCCTTCAACCGTGTTTAAGAATATTATGAATTATATATTACTGTATACGTTAACATAATTAAAAATAATGATATCAATATTGCAGGAATTGAGCTGGTATAGACACAAATATACTCTGAAATGTTAAATTGATGCATTTTTTCATTTCAGCTATGATTCCTAATCTGTATTGAATGTTGATTCTTAATATTTTTAAGGTAATTTAAATTTCGCACTACCCTCTATATAGATATTCCCTTTTTAGGACATTATTTATTGGAAATGAAAACAGTTCATTTTAGAATCGAATGTCACTCCTAGATGTAATTTGTATTGCAATTTTAGCTCATATTAGAAACACTATAGATCTCATTACGCGTAAGTAAATTGTGTTACTAAATCTACGTATTTTCTTTACTTCGCTTTGCTACAAAGCAAATAAAGATACAAGTTATTTAACAAAATAATTATGCATGTATATAAAACACCAATAACTTGTAAGAAATTCCAATAAAAATTGGGATGTATTCGTCTGATATAAGTCTTCAATTAATTAAACTGTAAAAATATTTATACTTCGTGATTTTACTTCTTTAAATCCTAAATTTAAGTATTTTTGTTGCTTGTATGAATTATTATTGTAAAACAGAGATTTCTTGTATATTTTGTTTTATTGTGCATCCCGTGAAAACATTCTTAAATTATTGACATTTTATTTGAAAGTATGTCCAAATGCCAAAGCACGTGAATTTTAATTTAAGATTCAAAGTTCCATCATAATTGAAACCTATCATCTACTTAGAGCAACATTTCTACTGTTGTGGCTCGCTGAATATTGAGCAGCATGTTGTTTGGATAAATATTTGCGCACTTATTTATACATGAAATATAAAATCATCATTTTATAAGGCAAATGCACTTTTTATCAATGTATTTCAATTTGCTTCAATATTTTACCGGCACATAAATGCCAAACTTAATTGATTATTGTAATAATTGTTTTCCCAGTGTAATAAAATTGGATTTGGGAGGAAATTGAATTCACTGTTTTTTTCTTTCACATATTCATAACCGATGATAAATATGTAGCACATAACCCACTACTTTGGCTCGATGCGGAAATTTATTGGTTATAAATTACTCGAGGGTAAGAATGTGAGAGTGAATATGTTTCACAGCACTATTACATGTATACCATAATCCCTTTTAAGAATTTTAAACAAAACACTTTGCGAATGCAGACGAATGTCTCAGATAAGTTGGAAGGGTTTTATTTGTTAGTAGGAAGAGGATGTGTGTGATGTGAGGATGCATCAGGAGTTTGTGCATTTAAAAAAAATTGGCTTTAATTTGTAGAAATTATTTTTACTAACCCTTTCAAATAAACACAATATTTCAGATTTATTTACTTCCATACCTACCAAAATTAAAAAGTGGCGAGTTTATTTTTCAATTACTGGTATCTCTAAGTACAGTAGTCAGCATTATACCGGAAAGTTCGTTTTTAATTTGACAGTTGATTTCTAGCTGTTTGGTTTGTTTTGGAACAAACTCTAGTCATCCTTTCAACTAATATTTGGGTTTAAAAATAGATAAATTCATGAGATGGAACCTACAAACTAAAGAAATTTCTAAAAAAATAAAACATTTGATTTATTTTTTCATACCTTTAAGAAATATACGAAGGACAAAAGAACTAAAACAATTGTATTATGGATTGGTAAATTCAATCCTGACGTAGGGTTTGATTGGCTGGGGAAGCTGCACTAAAACGACTATGTTTTCAGCAGCTATAGCTCAAAAATCAGTGATAAGAGTTATATAAAAAAAAACTTTTATATTAAAAAATGGTTTTTGAGAGTCTTAGTCACGATAGCCGAGAGATGGGGTCCGGGGGGCCGCTGAGGCCCCCCGCGCGTCCCAGGACCGACGCCCGGCTGAACAGGGGTGCTGTTCACCCGGGTGTCGGATACGGCGTACGATTATCTTAGGTACAGTGCTCAGATCACAAACGGAGCGTATTCCGTGAACCGTTTTACAACTGATGTAATGCAGGATAGCGATTTAACAACAGTCCTTTCACAATGTCCCGTATCTCATGACCCTGGCCGACAACTCAACACCCGCTACTATGACTACCGGATTTCGCTCGCACTCCAAGCGGCAGGGACCACGGCTGTGAGGGACTCACTTCCAGGTATCATCAGCCGCGGCGGGGATAGGAGCCGTGCTAACTCCCCCCCTTCGTAAGCAGTATGCACACACATGAATGAGAATACAACTGCATCTGTTACTTAGGTCTGGCACCACGCCCCTAAGAGTCCGACACCAATCGGGGTGGTACGTGTAGCTCACTCACGTAGGGCTCCACCCCCCCTTAGTACTCATGCCTCGGCCACACTAGGCCACGTTGGATGAGTAACCGCCAGGTATAACTACCTTACCTCATACCAAACTCCCGCCGCCTAAGCCTGTTGCCCTGAAAATCCTAAAGATAGGGTATGCTAAAGCGGCGGTTTCCAGGGGTAAACCGCATGAGGTACACGGTTTACCCGCGAAACTGATTCAACATCAATATAAAAAAATATTATGTAATTAAAAAAACACAAGTTTTTTAAATATCGTAAAGGAATATACATATATGTAAAGGACCCAAGTGATTCGCTCTTCAAAGAATTTCAAGTGCTGGATATTCGTCAACAGTATACATTGAGGTCAGTAGCGGTCACGAATCTCAACAGGGAAAAATACGCAACGGTTTGCCATGCTCCATAATACTAGACACTCCGATAAGGATCTGATTCTACATAGAGGAGTTAATACGTTTTTGGCTCAAAGGAAGCAATAATAGGCTCGAGGAAATATAACCTTATCCCAGATTCATGGAAGTGTGGTGGGATTGCCAGTCTGAGGAATGTGTTGACTGCATTTTTAATGTGTATTGGTCGGAGGGAGTCAGAGAAATTGTTGTCCGCTGTAGAAGGACGTAAGCTGATTTCTAGTTTTACTGGTAATGACTTAGAATTTAGAGATTTAGGTATTATTTAGGTGTTCATGGTATATTTATTATTTACTTTTAAATTTGGAAGTGGGCACTCATAATAATAAAATTGTAATTATTTATATTACAATAATGTTTTTTTTTGTTTTTTACAAATTTTATAAAAAATACATGATTTACTGCCTTAGAACGGGGAAGCTACCCCTAGTTAGGCAGTTTAGATGAACCACCAGCAAAAAAAAAAAAAATGTTTGTATACTTTTACTATTCAATTAATCTATCGTATAAATAATTCAATGTAAATTGCTGTTAAAAATACATTAAAAAAAATAAAAAATTTAAGCCAAGTTTTCAATATAATTCATTAAAATAAAACTAATTTGATTGAATAAACATACATTGTAAGATTCATTATCAGTTTAAGACCCATTGTCATTTTTAAAAAAAAGTGAAATATTTTATAAAGTATAAAATAATTAATTTTTTTAAATTATAGCAAAAATTTTCAAATAATTCCTTTAGTAAGTACAGAATGAAAAACATTTTTTATATCCACAGGAATTAATTCAGGTCTGAAAGAGTTAACCTAATCACCGAGCTGAGGCTCACGCCCACCATGAATAGATTAAAATAAGACACAAATAGTAATGTTTAAAGTTTATTTGTCTAATACTGAAATAATAATATCTGTAGCTTAGAGGATTAAACACGGGAGTCCACTTTTTGCCATTTTTAAGTTAAAAGTGCAGAAATAATCGGATTAAGCTATTTTACACGTGAATAAATCACTGAAATCCACTTGATAAGAATGCTATTTTAAGTTGAAACAAAAATCTGAAGTCCACTTTGTTTTAGTGCAAAAAACATTAGTAGTCCCAGATATGCTATTTTCATATGTTATTTTATTAGCAGAATAATGTTTTTTTTACATTAAAAGTTCTTTCTTTAAAAGATTGAATTTATCTAATTTGGTTTCAAAGTTATCATGTTTACATGCACAATAACGAAATCCTGTTTCCTGAATATTTTGTTCAATGTGACTCCTGCGGTTTATCATTTAAGATACAATTTTGTGTGTCACCTTAAAGGCGTTTTCCCAGTGTCATGTTAAATATTTAAAAAATAAAATATGAATATAAACTTATGAAGGTGGGGTAAGGAGGACATCACAGACGAATTTAGTTGATTTTGATCAATTCCAATAATGGTTTGAATTGTTTTGGCGGTTGTTCAGTATTAGGGATGGATTTACTATAATAGATGTAATAAGGGCAATTAGACTTGCCAGACTTTGTGAGATATCTTCAGTATCCAATGGGGGAGAGGATTCATGGTGATGGAGGGCGCTGCCATTACGACAGTAGCTTATAGTAATAAGGAGATTGATAAGACAGAGAATTAAGTTTTTCTTGAGTGGATTTGGTAATATTTGGAGACACAGTTGGCCGAGAGAAATTTTCTTTATAAACTGTTTTTCTAAACGACACAGTTTTTTTGTGGGGATTGGGAGTAACTACTTAACTATTGGACATTTTCTGCAAGTTTTCCAGTTTTGAGATATTCAGCATAAGATTTTCCTCATAATAATAAAAATACGTAAGTAGTTTTATTCCACTTTTATTTATAAATTTTTACCAGTGACCGGGTTTCGTCGTGACCGACATCATCAGACTGGTGGGAGGCACACAAATTACATGCTTATTTTTATTATTATAATTAAATTGCAGTTCCACCAAGAAATTTCAGTAGAAAACCTCAATTTATTAATAAGACTTTCCTTTAGTTATTTTTGACACTTTGAAATAGGAAATGTTTAGTTCTGTTATATTTTGAAAAATTATATTTTGTATAACAAATTCCGAACAAAGTTTATTAGTAGCCGTGTGACTACCAGAGCAATTTACACAGAAACTATTTTCAATCTGAGTCATGCAAGATTCCCCAAGATGTCCATCTCCGCATTTGTAACAGCGAGGGTCGGATCTACAGAGGTTCTTAGAGTGGCCAAAATGGAGGCACTTAAAACGTTGTATTGTTGGAAAAATATAGCTATTGAGGAAAAAAAGAAGAGACTGTCATTAAAATGCGAGGACTACCGTTTGGGTCGGAACCCATGTAAATAGTCGAAGAATCTGGAGAAAATACCTTTCTCGAAAGCCGTCTAATTTTATTATTTTTCCACAGTTGTCTGGTATTATTTACAATCTCTTTGTGAGTCTATTTCAATGGGAATTTCCCTGACGAGACCCATTCTTATTCTTAGAGGTGGGGGTCAGTGCTATGCAAGCTCCTGATTTCACACAAGGTGACGAGACCCATACGAGAAACCATAAAAAACGATTTATAATTTAGTTGATTGAGCACTGGTTTATTTACAAAATCATTTGCTGGCAAAAAGTTTTCAAATTCAATGGATATTCTACTGCGGCCTATGCCCCCCTCTGGTAACATCTGTAACACCATTTGCATGAAGCTGTTTTCTAACCTCTATGCAGTTAACGGTGACTGCAGAATTTTCTAAAACATTCATTTGAAAATGAACCAGAAATAGTGTACAATCTCTATCAGTATAATACATTTTTTGTATGTAAGATTCTTCCGATGGAGCTAAATTTACAATTGGGATGATATACGGGGGGGGGGGGACCCAAAAAAATGGGAATTTCGTCATAATTCAAAGAAGTTTTTAATATTTTATAGAGCGGTGTGGGCCGGCGCGTTGTCATGATGGAAGAATAAGTCGCATGTGCGCCAAAGATATGCCCTTTTCTTCCGTCAATTAGAACGAAAAGAATAATAAGTTAAAATTAATGTGTGAATAAAGTTATTTGTGAATTAATTTTTAAAAAAAAAACGAAATATGTAAAAAAATATATATGCAAAGGATACTGATGCACCAAAAGAAAAGATTATCACAGTTTTTAAAACTTAAAGAACGCTCGAAACATAATAAAAAAAACACCAAAAACGTAGGAGCACTTTGACAGTTGTTGTCAATCACTATTCACGGTTATTGTTGCAATCGCCTTAAGGTACAATTATGTATAATCATTTCTTACACTAAAAATAACAATTTGAGTTTATTAAAAATATATTTTCATGATAAATTCGAAAACGTAAATGGTTAAAAGTAATGGTTGTTGGTTGGATTAGCTCTAGAAAATTCAACAACATTATAAATAGCAGATGCTAAGATGATTCGCCGCCGAAACTGATATTTTCATCGACGAATAAAGTTGCCACACTACATCTCTGCCTGCTTTCCTTGCTACTTCTCATGCCACTCGTCGAGTGTGTGGCAGGCCCATAAGAGACAACGAGACAACTGATCGCACGGTTGATGGTGAAGATTATAATTGTCCTATTTATCATTTTACTAAAAAGGAATACGTTCCTTCAAGATTTTACAGACAGATGTCAATAGTCTGAAGACTTAGCCACGTTTTGAGCAAAACAATAATTAAAATATCCTGATTTGAAAACTCGCTCCCGAGAAATTGAGGTTTGAATCTTGGGTGCTGGGTGTTCACATGTGCTGTGAGCACAGTGCGTTTTTTTATTAAACATTTATAAAAGCTTTTGGTACTATCTTTGCAAAAAATTGATCAAATATTATCTTTGTTTAAAAAAGGACAATATCTATGTAATTCAAATTTATAATAAATAAAATATTCTGATTTGAAAACTCGCTCCCGAGAAATTGAGGTTTGAATCTTGGGTGCTGGGTGTTCACATATGCTGTGAGCACAGTTGGTGTAATTTATCCACGGATCAATTTTGGACTCTACATTTTTTAATGATAATATATGAAGGATGCAAGATACAAATGATCAATTTAAAAAAGGAAGTTTATAGATAAAATGCTTTTCAGTTTTTAAACCTCTTGGGCATTAAAATAAGCTTATAAATATAAAAGAACCTAATATTGTTCATCGAATTGGCATTCACTTCGTAACACTTCATTATAAATTATTATGAAAATAAAACTTTGTTATTAGTGTTGTGCAATTTTATTATTTTACAAGAATACTACTACAGTTTTGATAGAGCACTCCTCCCATCGATAGGTGATATAAGACTAATAAAGTAAACATAAGTGGAATAAACCTTTCACTGATTAATTAGTTTATTTTTGTTTGAATTCTATGACATCGTGAACAATATTCTGTGTTTACTATATTAGTGTTATATCACCCGTCGATGGGAGGAGTGCTCTCCCGAAACTGTAGTAGTGTTCTTGTAAAATAATAAAATTGTGTAACACCAATAACAAAGTTTTATTTTCATAATAGTTTATAAAAGAACCTGCTTAATGTAATTAGCCTATACTGTTTTATATTATATAAAATGGTTTTTATTAATATTAAATTATTGCTTTATTTCCAGTATTCAACTGACATCCATCCTTTTTCCCCTTGTATGCATTTTTTTTCTAGTTCAGGTATTTTGGAAAGTACAGCCTTGATGTCAAATTTTATGAAACAGAAATTTAGATCATGTGAACTGCTGTCAGGTGCCATTATTAGTTTAAAACTCATAAAAATTTACATCCGTCCTTCATATCCTGTGCCCTTCAATATATCTGTATGCGAGAGGTAAAGTACGGCAACTCCAAATATGATGAAATTGCGTCATTACTATCTCAAAACCAAATTTTTCACCCTCTATTACGAGGTCAACAGCATCAACATCTTTAATAACAAAGAGAATTTATATTTTTATTCTGTAACTCCACATTACATTAGAGATTAAATAAGAAAACATACAGTACTAATAAACGTAGGAAATAAACTTTGAATAATTTGTATTACAGAAAAAGTTACAGTATTACTTATTTTATACAAAAAATTATAAAGTCAAATCGAGTTAATTTCCTGAAAAAAAATACTTCACTGCTGGTTTATCGAAAATCTAAACTATTTTTTTATGGCAATAAATTAAAGAAAATTAAAACCTAATGTTGATGTATAGGCACCCTTCCAACGTGTTATTATTTAAAAAAACATTGAACTGTATTATACATACAAAAAACATTTTTATGATTAATAAATTACACTTATTTTTTTACTTATTATAAAAGAGTTTTTTTTATCATCTTTTGGATTAACTGTTGTTTACCCATACAACATATGAGGTTGTACCATGAGGAGAAAATAAGGGTAAAAAAATGTATCTCTATTTTGAGCATTAAAAAAATCCGAACCCTGGAGAAAAAACATTATATGTAGTATTAAGAACACATAACAAAACAAATTCACTTTAAGGCCTCTAATTAAAAAAATACAGAATGTTTAAAGTATAAAAAATAACTAATTTGTAGTGAGTAACCGAAACAAGATTTTCAGTCAAAACCGAAACAGAATTTTAGCTACTGTTCAAGTTTCGGCCGAAACCTAAACTTATTTAAATGCGTTAAGTCACATAAAAACGACTTAGCCGTTTTTATTGTTGAACATTACGAGTTCATTAAAATAAGTGATAAATAAAATACATAATGAAATAAAAGGCATTTATATTTTTTTAAAGGAATGACCCGCTAAGCTTCTATTTAGAGGCTAGTCAACAGGTGGGATAGAGGGTATATGGCAGGAGGTAATAAAAAATACACCACAACACCCAGACCAATTGAGAAAAAAATATTTCTTGAATTATTTATTCAATCAATAAGTGAATTTGATAATAATAAAAATATTTAGTGCTTTTTGGTTCGTTGTTGTTAAATATATGTCATATAACTTGTACGTAACAGTTCTTCAATGTGCACTATAGGAACTTTAACTTATTAACTAGGAAGGAATAATAACAATATATTATGTAAATATGAAACATCATAGTACCCACAAGAGTCACGAGCCATAAGATGCATCCGAGTACAGCCAAATGTAATCTGACACATTCGGACTGCAGGGTTCGGCTGAGCCAAAGTTTCGACCAAAACCGAAACCGCGGCCGAAACTCCTTTTATTGGCTGAAACTGGCCGAAATGGAAACTTTAGTTGGTCACTACTAATTTGTCTCTCCTGAAAGGTTACATTTTTGGAGATACTGTGGTTTACATCTCGCATACATATGTAATCACATTAATTTGTTTATACAGTGAAACCCCGAAATTACGTCCCCGCAATTTGCAGTTTTCTGCGATTTACGTATAATTTTTGTAGTCCCATTGAATTTCGTATTTTTTAGTACATTAAAAACCCAGTTTTAAGTTTTTTTCCCGCAATTAACATCAGATAAATTTGCAATCCACACCGAAAACTGACTTTCTATCATTATATGTACGAACTTTTTTTTATAGAAATTTGTAATTTTTAAAGACAGTTTAATGCGTATAGCGAACATTTATTGCTGCAATTTTTGTGTTTTTGCCAACTCAAGAGTCTGAAGTTTGTCTTTATCATTATACCAACTTGATGGTAAGTTAAATCGGTAATCAATATTATTGCCGCCATTTTCCTGTTTTAGTTGTAATTTTAAAGACAGTTTATTGTGTTTTACAGACATTTATTATTTATGAATACGATATTAAACAAGTTGCAATGAAAAAATGGTTCAAAACATTGATGCATGAATATTTTAATAATTTTTTTTTGCTGAATAATTTTTTTTCACTACCCTCAATTTACAAATTTTTTTTTGTCAGTCTCTTAAAGTGTAATTTAGGGGTTTTACTGTATTCATTTTTCGTAATTTTCCAATGTATTTTTATAAAATATGTTTCAAACTCTATGGAACTTTTGTCCTGTGATGCGTTGTCCTGAGATTGACAATTCACATATTTTTTATTATTTTTAAATGCACTTTATCTTCTTATAAGAGCAACATAAATATATTATATCCAACATACATAATGCCATTTTTGCAAAAAATATTTAAATGAATTTTACTTTTATATGTACCTAAATTTAATTGAATATGTACATTCCTGCCAAGATAAATTAGATCAAAATAATTTATTATTGTAACATTATATAATGCAAAAGGGGGGACTTATCCTTATATTATTATTATTACGACATCTTAATGTCGTAATAATATATCCACCTCAATCCCGAGAAAAACTTCCTTTCCAGCAGGGTGGTTTCAGACTGGAATAAATTGCCGAGCCTAGTTGTCCATTTAATTTTGGTCAACCAGTTAAACTGTTTGGATGCTTTTTTGAAGGAAGAAGGACGCAGACAAAAAGCAGTACACAAGATATAGGTGCATCAGCAAAGGCTGTCTGCCTATAACAACAATATAATTTTTGGAATGTATTATAATGTTTGTTCCTAGTTGTTATAGTGAGGATATAAAATAAAACCATGTAAAGTACATAAACAATGGTGTAAACCAAAATTATATTATAAAAAAGGTTTTAAATTACATGTTTCGACATAAATCATTATTATTAAGACGTATGTATTACTACCATAACACAATTTGTAACATAACATTCTTCTCACTTTGTTCCAATTTATATTATATAACTTACACAAACACAAATTATTATTTGATTAAACATTTGGAATTTGTTTTATTCACTGTATTTTAGTAGTTGAATGAAAGAACTGGGTTGGATAAATTATTTCCTGCAACAAATAAAAAAAACAAACTTTATTGTGAAAATAGACAGACAAACATGAATCAAACTCTACTCTACTTTGGTACAAATTAATTTGTCAGCATGCGTCGCACTCCGAGTATAAACTCAAGTTGGTACATGATTACAACATCAGGTTTACTAGTATGGAAGGGCTAGCTGTTCCTAGATACTGCAATAAATATGGCAAAAGGACACTGCAATACAGTATACCTAAAATATTTAACATGTTACCAAACAATATTAAAAATACTAAGTTAAATACAGGAGTGCGACGTTTGCTCAAATTATGGTTATTAGAAAAAAGTTTTTTGTATTAGTGATAGTTTTTAATTTTTCATAATGTAATCTGTAATTGTTTTTCAAGTAAAATTATTGTTAATGTAGGTTAAGTGTAAATAATCTATGTAATTTATAAGAACCTGCTGACGAGTTGTATGTATGCAACTCAACAGGACTTTAATTTAAGACTATTTTGTAAATATTTTTGAAAAATAATTTTAAAAAAATATTTAAAAAAATGTTAGCTTGGATAAGGATAATTTAATGGCAAATAAAAAGTCGTATAAATCATCCTAATTTTTATTATTATTATTATAATAACACAATGGCATTGCTTGTTTTAAACAAAACAAAAAAACTGTAATAGAGAGAAATCACAAAATCCCCTGAGTAAATCGTAATGTCATCAGTTGACAGGTAAAACTCATTAAGTAAACATTTATAGTAAAATGACTTTATACCATTAAGTTCTATATTTTTTAAACAATCTCTTGAAAAACTGTAGCGAATGAAATTATACAATCATAAACAGCTGTTTCGGATCGCATAAGGGACTTTTAGATTTTTTCATGCAAAATATAGAACTTAGTGACATTAAGTAACTTTACACATAAACCTGTACTTGATGAGTTTTACTTTATCAACCGATGATAAATAAAGTTAGTTGTACATAACTATCATTACTTAGATTTCTTTTTCCTTAGGAGAGAAAAGTTGTACAAATCCGCTTTGGATTATAGTAAATTATCAAAAAGGAAGACTTTTTTACACATTTACATGGATCGAAAAAAAAATAATGCAAAAACTTTACTTTTCTCATAAAAAAATCACAACTTAAAAATGAACCATAACTAATTACTAAAAATAAAATTTTCCTAACTACATTATTAAAAATATGGGACTGAAGGTAATCTTCATAACTATGTATAATAAGTACAGTTACTTACTTGTGTTTCTTAGAACTGTGTCCATTCTTATCTCTGCTATCGTCGCGTGAGCGCTTACGATCACTGCTGGAGTGGGAAGACTTCGTGGGACTGTGTGAAGACTTGCTGCTGCTGTGGTGTGAGGACGACTTGCTGGCGCCATGTGAGGACGACTTGCTGGTGCCGTGTGAGGATGACTTGCTGTTGGTGTTGTGCGAAGAGGACTTGCTGCTAGTGTTGTGTGATGAAGACTTGCTACTGCTGTTGTGAGATGAGGACTTGTGATGTCGGTCTTTGCTTTTTGATGGACTGTGGAAAATTACATTCACAAATATTTAGGTAAATCATTTAGATGATTTCTAGTCACTATTTTTTGTAATTCATTGGCATTCCGTTTGTACAAAATTTATATATAAACACAACAATAAAATCTAACAAAAATACTTAAAACTATCAGAAATTGAAAAAAAATGTTCTAAACATTATCAGATAAATAATAACTATCACTTAGTTCAGTTTTTTTCAACCTGTGGGTCGCGACCCCCGGGGGCCTTGCTAGGGGGACGTGAGCCCAATATGACGGCCCAGGACCTCTACTTTTGCATTGCTCTTGATTGCGACCCCCCCCCCCCCCCTTAAACTAGAGGTGGTTTAAAAACAACGAAACAGTTATCTTAAAACAGTTATTCTCACATTACCATATTTATAAGAGGTTAAATTTGAAGATGGTATAAAATCACCTGTGTTTGGAAGATTTATGGTTTGAGGAACTAGATGCGTGTTTGTGTTTCTTGGGGCTGCGCTCCTCCTGCCTTCCTCCCCCCGGGCGGCCCCCCTTGGAGTTCCCCTTATAGCCATCATCGTAGTTCCTCTCCTTGTCTTCCTCAGCAGCTTCTCTCTCCAGATCTGACCAGTCCTTTCCAGACTCCTCTTCGGATCCCAGTTCTGAAAATAACAGTAAAATTTGGTAAGTAATTATCCTTAGATTGTTAATTGGATAATTAACAACCTGTCAACTGTAGATCCAATAATTAATTGTTTGTTTAGAATAATAAATGGCAAGTTACAAAATGCATGTAAAATAAAAATTAGTAAAGAACATGCCATTGAAAGTATTGTCCATCGCTAGCGACTACTTTTTCCCATCTTTCTGGCAGCATACGAATATGTACCATCTCCAAAAAATAACTCATTTTCTGAGTTTTATTTTCGAATCGAGACATTTTTTGGCATCTTCATAAGAATGGAAGTGCTCCTCAGCCAGGCCATGAGTCATTGATCGGAACAAGTGGTAATCAGAAGGAGCAATATCATGGCGGACAGGATAGGACTTCCCATTTAAGCGTTTCCAAGATGATTGGCCTTTCAACAAGTGGCCGAGCGTTGCCATGCTGCAAAATTACTTTGTTGTGTCTCTCATCGTATTGCAGTTTTTCCTTCAGCTGATCCCACCAAATACAGAGTTTGGAACCATGGATATTTGGCTTTCCCGTCGATGTTGAAGCATGGCCGGGCTGACTCCACAATTTTTTCCTTCGGGTTATCGTAGTGTATCAACTTTTCATTACCAGTCACGATATGATAAAAAAAACCTTTTTCATTTTTGCCATTAGAGCAGCTGTTCACACGCAAAAAATCACCGTTCGACATCTCTCAGCTTTAATTCATACGCAACTCAATTTTCAATTCTTATTTGAAGAAATGATCTCTCTTTTATTTACATATTCTAGTGCATTAACTTTTGAAAACATAATTGGTATATTTATATTAATTATGTTTTTTTATTAAACTATTATTTTTATAGTTACTGTATGGTTTTAAAATTTTTTTTTTTTAATAATCTTTTACTTAAAGTAGTAAAGAGTATTAAACAATGAACAAACCTTCACTTTCATCAGAATCACTGGCAGATGCTTGCGAATCGTATTCAGAATCATCATCTGATTCTTCTACCGAGTCTACATCTGTTGGGGAATACGCTTCATCTTCATCTTCACTATCTTCTTCCTGATATGATAAACAAAAATTGTTAAATTACTTTGAAATACGTATCTACAAATTAATGATTGTACAGTAAAAAAAAACTTATTACACTTTCCTACTGACCATATCGAAACTGTAAAATTAAATATGATCATCATTCTCATTTCTGCACCCAGTGGTGCATAGGGCACTGCATTTGTAAACCAAATGCAGTGTATTTCAATTATCTGTTACATGAAGGTAAGGTCACCAGTCCTACGCTTCAGGTACCAGTCTAAGAACAATGAAATGTTGCAGTTTGAACAACCATGAAAATGAATATTTCATGTCCACCCTGCCAGGAATCGAACCCAGGACCTCAAGAATGATAGTTGAATGTGTTAACTACTACACAATGAGGCGGACGTATCTCCACTCAATTTCCTTTTTCGGGATTTGTTGAGGGTTCTGGACACAGAACTCATTAAAATAGATTTTAAAACCCTTTACCCTTTGAACTCTATTTATTTTAAACTAACTGCTAAAACCAACTCTGAAACACCAACTATGAAACAGTGGAAATTAGAACAGAGATCAATATATTTTATTAAATATAACGGTTTTATAGTATACGGTTAAGTATGGGATTTATTTTTCATTAAATCTTTTTGGTAAGCTGTAGATTTGCACATGAATTTTTACTATGAAAATTTAAGACAAACTAAATTAGTATTGTAGGCATAAATTTGTATGACCTGCGCTCCCTTCCTTTCTTCATCTGATTCAGGATCGAGGAAGCACCAGCCGCCAGTCTCAAAGAATCCTTCAATATCGTCAGTTATGGTTTTCATAACTTTGGTCCAGTTAAGGGATTGAATACCTTCAGAGTAGCGGATATCACAGGAACTGGAATAAAAGTATTTTTAACTAATTTAAATACAAAAAATAAGTACACGAACTTCTATGGTCAGGTTCAGGAAATATTATAAACTTGTATCAAATCAAAAAAATATTCTTTGCACGGTTTGTTTATAAATTTGTATACACCACTTTAACTTGAGTTATACGTTGACTGGTTTCAAGGTTACTTTCTCATCATCGGGACTTGAACTAGCTAAATAAATAAGAAATATTTGCATTCTTATGATATACCCAAATATTTCAATTTTGGAGTTGTTTTCAACGAGTAGTAAATTTTAGAAAATGGGAATCAAGTTAGGGAAGAGTGGGGTTCGAACCTCGGACCTCTGATCCGTGAATCCGCAACACTAGCCAGAGGACCACAACCCGATTATTATATTCAAATATATATATTCAATTTGAATAACTTACTTAAGCCATTCCTTAACATGATCCAGCATATTCATAGGTATAGCGTTCACCATTCCCACTTTCCTAGAGTAATCCTTGAAGATGAAGATCATGTCGAAATTCTTGAGATGGAACTGGACTCTCTCGAAGTGGACAAGTTCAACTTCTTCCAGGGTGATGACAAATGGAGGCCACTCCGTAAGGTTCACGAGGGAACCACTCGTTGGCTGAAGTAACACGGTGCTGCGGAACGGGGCACCAGGGAAACCGAGTTCTCTAAAAAAAAAACATTTATTATTATTTTATCCCTTATCTTATTTCCAAATACAGAGAGTATCCGTGATATAATATCTCAAAATGTACTTGGATCGAAAATTTGATTTCAAAACACATTCCTAATACATAATGTTTAAGTAACATGTATTCTTGGCACATATATATACTTTATATTTGTATAATAATGATTTTTAATTTCTTACATTTGAATAGCTAGGCATTTATAATTAAATAGTTTTAGTTTTTCTTTTTTATGTTATTGTTTTATTAGTATAGGACTACTTACGCTCTAAAGATAAAAAATCTCCATCTTAGAACAGGAGCTGTGCCATGTTAGATGGAGACTATCATAAACAGAGAACACTCTGTTTTCATTTTACATTAATTGGTTTTATATAGATTCCCTGTTATTGAGTATGTAAATTTATTTTTTTTGCAATAAATTTATAAATAAAAATAAATAAACAATAATGAAAATACAAAAGTATCCAATTCATGGATAGATTAAAAAACACATACATGTTTACATAGAAACACTAGTATTTTTATACAATATAAAACAATAATAAATCCACATGTAAATTGCTGTTTGTTGAAACTTTTTTTATGCAATGAGAGAAATAAAAAAAAACTTAAATTCTACACGATAGGACAGGGCAATGAGGGTAATACTCAAAGCCAACAAATATAGAAAAATGCAATGAGAAATCGGCTTTCTTACAGAAAAGTGACAAACAAAATATAATGGTGCCATTATCATTCGTCAAAGAGATTCTTAACACCTATCAATAAAATGAACTTGTTATTTTATCAGTATTAAAGCGTGACAACAGGAATGATTATGGAATTGATATTCAGATGTTGCCAGTGCAACAGTTATAATATCTAACCTGTATGGTGTATCAAATTCGATCTCTTGTTTGGTCATGCCCTCCACTTTCTCACAGAAACTCTTGAAAGCCGTCTTGAGCTTGTGACGCAACTCACGCTCACTCTGCTCAGCCGCGAGATCATCTCTGTCGTGCATGTGTTGGTGTTTCCCCAAGTCTGTGGTGATCTCTCCTACTTCTGTATAGAACTGCACATCCACATGTTTCTTCTTACCTACACATGACATATTCAACAATCCGTTAGAATGGAAAGTTAAACTGAATAACTTTCCACTAATTCATATGAAAAGTAAATTATTTTTTATTTACTTTATTTTGTAAGGCACACAACATGCATTATAATTTATATTATAGATATGTTTTAGGCACTAAAATTAATTATTTTTTAATTACCAAACATAATGGCGTGCTTCAAGTGGAAATGAAGTAGAATGATCATTTCACCATCGCAGGGTTGGAAGTATGCATTCTTGATATTGTTGTATAGAATGTCAACTTTATCTCCACGTACTGAAGTGTATCGGAAACCATTCACATGAGCTTCCAGTGAACCTGAAATTAATCACATTTTACAAGCTGATAATATTGTTTCTGATTAGCACCATTGTTAGGTTCGGTTATTCGGGATGAGATGATGTCAATATGAAATACTGGTTTGAAAGGGGGAATTTCACTGCAATATCTTATAGTAAATACTTCAGATATGTATTGTAATTATATTACCAATACAATGCTCTATGCACCCATAAAGCGTAAATAAAGGCAAGGTGAAGAATAATAGTAAAAACATATATAATTTAAATTAATTTACCCGTCATTCTCTTGGTAACTATATTTGGCCTAATGTAAAGATCTTTTAGCTTGGGGTTTCCTTTGTTTTGTGAGAGTACGAGTGTATCTTGTTTAACTAGATCTTCCTTCTCCCTTTCCTCGGCCTCGCGGGTTTTGAACTTCTTTTGTACTTCCTTAATCAATCTGAAGCCGGTGTTTAAGTTGGAGGAGGGGGGAGAGAGCTCACCGGGTTCCTTGGTATTGGTACTGCGGTATGTTCTGCCAAAAACAAAAAAACCATTTCATACACTAGACAGCACTTATAAGAGCAATTTTATAAAGATTCTTGGGAAAATTTTCTATATACACATGACTATTTTTTATGTGAAGGTTTGTTATATATTCTACTGCGTAGGATCAAAGGAGGCAATGAGAAATATGCTGTGACGAATGAAGATAGAGAACCTTTTAGACTTTAGAAACTAATAAAGCCTATGCTAAAAAAAGGGAAAACATTTTTTAAAAGGCAATCTTAACAACTCCCTACGGAATGAAATCTACCCTGTCTAAAAACATTTGGACATACTCAAAACATTGTTAATAATAATTTGTTCATGTGAAATAATTTTAGTACCGTGATTAAGATCAGACTTCAATGCATGACAATCTTAAATTAGACATGGAGCTTTAGACTACTTACACTTCCTTAACAAAAGTGGCGTCAGGCTGAGTATACTGTCCTCCCTCATTCCTTCCCATGGTAGCTCCGGGATGGAAGAAGTTAATACGCAGGTATGTGTAGTCCCCCTCCACAGACTGGGAGATATTCTTGATGGTGGATATGTGGAAAGGAACGGGAACTCCGAATATAGGTAGGATCACGGTCTCGTATTTTCTATCTGAAATTCATCGAGAAACATTCCATCCATAAATCAAATGATAAAAATAAAATCACAATAGCTAAATTTATTTTTAACAATATTTTTTTTTGGAATCAATTTTAAACGTTTAAAAGGTTACACTAAAAAAAAAAATGTTCCCTTTTATTATATTACATACCATAAGGCATTGAGTTAGGTTTTAGTGACTGACCAAAACAAGATTTTCAGCCGAAACTGAAACAAATTTCGGTTCTGTTCTAGTTTCGGCCGAAACCAAAAGTTATTTAAATAGGTTAAAGTCACTTCAAAACGCCCAAAATTAGGCATTCTCATTTTTTTAACCTTACGAGTTCATTAGAATAAGCGTTAAATAAAATACACAATCAAATAAAAGGCATAAATTTAATGGTTCGTTGTTATATTATACAAATAATGTATATGTAACACTTCTTCAGTGTACGCTGTAGGAAATTTAACTTATTAACTATAAAGAAATTACAAAAATACAAATATAAAAGATCTTAGAACTCACAAGAACGCTAGTTACGACTCATAAGATGTACCCAAGTATAGACAAACGCAAAACTAGTTTTATTGGCCGAAACTTCGATCGGTCACTATGAGGTTTCTTTACAAGTTAGAATAATTGTACAGATGACTTTAATCTTTATGTTCCCCCATGATGTAATGTAGTTTAAGGCACAAAAGGTTTTTAAGTTTTAGTCTTTAAAATGTAGCTTGATTAGAATGACAGCTGTCAAACTAATTTCATTAGTGATGGGAAATTACTGATCACTGATTAAATCGATTTTATCAGTTATTTCATGCAATCATGAAACTATGTTTCCGAAAATTGATATAAAAAACGAAAAAACATGCCTATTATAGTGTGTTTAACATAATTGTTCATCAAAAAATGATACATTTAAACTTTTTTCATGAACAACATCAAACAAATATTTTTTTTATTCGATCAATTTGTCCCATCTCTAACGTTTTTGCAAAATGATGTAACCTTGTAAGAACGTCGTTAATAATTAGGTTTATTTTGGTTTTAAAGCTGATTTTATATATTAATGTTAATTTGTGTCAAGCATTGTATTAAAAAAATTAATTAACATGCCCGATACGAATGATTTTTCATGTGTCAATATAAACAACTTTTTTGACGTTACTACAAAGTTATGTTGTCACTTTTTCTGACAAATGTCATTCTAATCAATATATTTTAAGGACTATAGGTGTTTTTTACAGTAACATAACATATGATAGGTACCCAATGTTTATACACAATGATTATCTTATCTTACCTTAATGTAAATTATTATCAAGATGCCAAAATTGGTTGAGTCAAAAGAGTAATGCTTAGCACAAAATTTAACAGAGTGTTCGTTCACATTAAATATGTAGCAGAAATAAAATTAAATACAAATAGTTGTATGGGAGACAACAAATTTGCGAAATAAAGGAAGATATGGACTAGACAGAGAGAGAAAGAACGAGATGAAACAATGTAAAGTTATATGAACTCACCAACATAAAGTTTAAGCTCCTTGACTTCAGGTTCCCGCGGCATTTGGCTAACTCCCTTGTATGAGATTGTATTCTTGCGCACTTTCTCACTCTCCTTTCCTCCAGATTGCTTAGCGAGACGTTCCTTGGCTTTCTCATTAAGAGAAATTGCCAATTCTTTTTGATGCTCCTTCCTCTTTTCTTCTGAGGAATGCTCGGAACGTAGTTTAGACTCGATGACTGCTGTCCTCTTTCCCCGACCTACGTTAAGGAAAAAATATGTTTATATTGAGAATACAAAGGCATATTAAATCATGCCAAGTAATAAAACCCATTTAACTAACCGCCATTTTCTGTGGATCCACGAGACGAAATCATCATAAAACAAGAAAACACAAATTAGTTTCTAGTAACTATTAACAGTATATTTATAGTTATGATTACAATTTATTTTTAATATACACCAATGGATTATAGAAAACAACAATGGCAAGCGAGGGCATATTCATTTTTGTGTTTAATATTTGCATACATTTTAAAATGAATAAATACAATATATTTTTTTGCAACATAAGGGAGTCTGAACACTCTGTGATGTGATATAATGTATCAATTAATATATGGGAGATAAATTTGAAGGAGATGAAGTTGTAAATTTTGGAGTTGAAAAAATTATTAAACAATGCGTAAATGTTAATATAGAAAGAAAAAATATTCTAATGATTAAATAAATAAAAAGATTTATTTTTATTTATTTCAGATCAATTTATGATTCACAGGGCTCGAGGTTAAGAAACACATTTATTTAAATAATATTGAGTTACATAGTTTGTATTGTTAGTAAATTTAGTTTGATCCCAATGCCATTTTAATTTTATATAACTTGAAATTTTTCTTAGATTTTCAAGGTTACTTACCAGTTTTGGGTGATTTTTAATAAGTTAGTTTGTAGTCAAATTACAAAGTTGACAAGCAAAAAACTAAATATTGAAGTAAAAAAAAATTACCTAAAATTTCAGATTTGTTCTCCTTTTCTTCCTCTTCCTCATCGTCATTTTCATCTTTTAAGAATATACCAATATTTTTTATTTTCTTTTTAGACTGAGTTAACAATCCAGCTGGTTGATCTTCATTCACTATAACAGTATCACCCAAAAATAATGCGTAGACCTACAAAAATATTAGTAATTAGTTGATATTATGTACAATACACAATTTTTTAGTTTTTAATATTCGGGGATGTAAATGCAATTCTTTGAAGAATACAGTTTGCCTACAATATTATGTAGTTTGAGTGACACGGGTATATTTTATTTAAAGTATTTTATTGTATCTATAATTATTCGGGACTGGATTTTCCTTGTGGAGAGAGATTTGAGTTGGAAACTCTTTGATGATTTTTCAATTATGTATTTGAGTTGGTTGTTTAGGTAAATCAAACACTAGTTTTTTTTAAAGTTAAAAATAAATATTTGCAATTTACCCAAATATTTCGATTTTGGTGACATTTTCAACGTGTTGTAAATAACTCAATATTAGAAAATGGAATTCAAGTTAAGGTAGATGGGGTTTGAACCTCGGACCTCTGATCCGTGAGTCAGCAACACTAGTCACGGGACCACAACCCGATTCTATATATTGATGCATTATTTTTTAATGATGTTCTTGTTACATTATAAAATTATTCTAGTGTATTATTTGTCCCAACTCAAAACAGGACTTTAGTCCCATGGAATTCAGCCTTTGTGTCTCAATAAATATAAATAAATTAATTATTTGTGAACATTTGACATCACTTTATACAATAAATGTTGTGCTAGGCATTAGAAGTATTTTGACATTAAACAAAGGATCACACTTGTGTAAAATCATGATGGTGGACTAACCTTTCCTTCTTTATCTGAAGCATCTTTATTAGCGAGGCCTGATAAGCCAACATGGATATTAAATACCATACCCTTTTTGACAATAATACTGGTTTTGGTCCGATGACCATTGAACTTTCGCGGAATTCTATCCCCATTCCAAATCTATAAACCAAAATGTAAATATAATATTTGCATTTAATTATTCCACTTCTAGTTATGGAGTTTATTTTTCAGAATAACAACTGCCAGTAGTACTTTATTTATATTTTTGATGTAACTAACTTTCCAAAAAGATACTAGCTCTTGTGCTTGGAGAGTGACTTGCATATATAAATATATATTACAAATTTTAAAAGAAAATGTTGATCGGAAGAGTTGATTACAAGAAATATTTTCACTTGGAACTTTCCAGATATTTTGAATGAATAAATACATAAAAATACTGTATTATTATATTCGAAAATCACAAATCAGGCTTTAGTTGTTGTCAATAGTCAAGGAACTCATTCCATCACAAAGAAAACAATAGTAATGAGGCTGAGTTACCCCAGTGAGGACACATTGACTTTTTAACATTTAGAAAAAAATTGAAAAAAAAAACTCACCCAAAGCTTTTGATCAGAGATTCCACAAGTTTAGGTTTTTCCTTTTGGCATACGACATTCCGGCATCATAAACTGCTGATAACTTAGCACCGGCGACTAATTTCTTGCACAGTTCTTCTTCTAGGCTAACTAAAAAGTTATAATTGTCCTGCATCTCTTCAGTGGGGTTGACCAGCAACGTGCGGATGATGTCTTGAAGCGTAGGATTGAAGCGGTCCGAGGCAGCAGACAATAGAACCGAAGTGGAGGTAGTTTTTGTCAGAAGTGGCGCTGAACTTGAGACTATAGTTCCTCCCGATTGAATTATTGGGGGATAGCACATATCTACAAGAGAAGAATCCACTCCCGTAACATATTTCTTATCAGATATGGCTGAATCAACTCCCTCAGCTAGTTTGGAATGTTTTACTTTCTGGAAACAATTTTTTTAATTAGAAATATGCTTAATGTTTCTTGCTTAAAAATCTGATTTATTGGATTTAGATTTAGACATTATAATTATACAACGTGCAAACAAGCTCTGACACATCTATATAATCTAGTCTTCCCTCGTACGACGTAATGGAACATAAGACTACATTGGTGCAGCAATTCTATTTTATTTGTCATGTTAATAATGTAGACAGATATATTTGATTACTAGTGGGCTTTCAAACCCTTTCTTAAATATGCTATGTTTTTTTCAAAAGTCGGGGTTATCATATCAAAGTTGTCAACAAAAATTTGGACATACAAATAGCTGTCAACTTACGAACGATGGACTTACGGCTGTTTGACTTTACGACCACAATCTGCAATCAGTTTCTGCCTGCGCCCAAGTTTGGCGATAACAATTCAAGGCTTTCTGAGATGTTAGCAAAAAAGGAAAATGTCAAAATATCAACCTGCCAAGAAGCAAAGGATATTAAAGAAAACATAAAGAAAACCGATAAATGATAGTGACGATACACTAATTATAACAAGAACCTAGAAAATAAAGACAAGTTTGAATTTTTTTAAGCCATAGGCAAGCTGACTTGACTAGATCTATTTACGACCTGTTTATCAGACCCGACTGTAGTCAAAAGCCTATGACTAGATGTACACAAAAAATTACTAAGAAATATTAGTTTTATTTACTTTATCTGAGTCAATAATCTCCATAATTTGATCCTTCAGGTACTTGTTGAATATGTCTACGGTGACCATGCACGCCTTCTTAATGTTCAGTACTTCACTCTCCTCCTTTGGTCCCATAAGGAGTGCCATGGGGAAGCTCACATCTAAGGTTTCGAAGCTCTCCTTCTTCAGTGCATTCTTCCAAGCGACGAAGAATTCATCTGTATACGTATCCTTCGAAAACACTCCCAAAGTTTTACCATTTTTAGATTCTTTTATTGCTTCAATCAGTTTTTCGAAATTTGCCTTGTCTTTATCATTCTGGAATCAATGAAATAATAATTATAATCAAACAGAGATGGAGAACAATTTTAAGAAGAAAATTTATATGATTTGTAGAATTATGGATGTTCAAACATATGCAGAATGGTAAATGCTTCAGTGTTGTGACCACTTTAACCATTCAATGACAGGTCATAGGCCCTGTAAATAACTAGACTTCCATATTCTCGTAACAATTTTTTTACCTTGAAATGGGTAATCAAATTAAGTACTAAAACATTTGGACATAGGGTCAAGGTTCGGACAGTGCCTCAGGTGGGTACTTCAGTACAGTGAATCAGTACCATGCGCGTAAAAGTAGTAGTATAAGAACTCTAAGTGCATCCTGCTAACACTAAGAAGGTATCATAGGACAAAAATGTCACAACTAGTCGGCTGTTAGCTGTGACAGAGCATACACGTGGTGCGACCATTTAAAAAAAATCATTTTCATGTCTCAAAATTAAATTTTAAAGGTAAGTTTTCTGCGTTTCTTATCTGATTTGCATTTAACATTTTTATATGGCATTGATTTACTGTAAACTATGTGTATTTCACTGTATTAATTAATCATGAACAACCTTAGTAATTTGGGCATGTTTGATTAAAAAATCAAAATGGCCGCATGGGGTTCAGTGGATCAAACATCCGTAGTACACAATGAATGATTCACTGTGTACATAGGTATTAAAAGTATTTCTTATGCTACCCACATATTCACTGAAGTCTAAATACATATTTATTTACTTGCGGGATGCCTCAACCCATAACTGTAAAAAATAGGCCATCACACAGAACTCAATAAAAGAAGCACTAAATGCATAATAAAAACCCAAAGTATCAGAAAAATAGCATGTGAAATGAGCAGAGGCAAAGAGACAAATAAAGGAAAAAGGTATCTAAACAAATATAGTAAAGCGATACAGAGGGTGAAACTGAAAAAATAGAGGCTGTAATTCTGTGTATGATCCACTGTACCCGACCTAGAGTACACGGTGGAACTATCCCATTTTTTAATAAAACTGTTGTAGATCTATATATTGTTAGTAAATCAAAAAATACAATGCAGTCTGAAAATACGATAATTAAGCTACAGCGATACCAAATGTTAGCTTTACAGTTTAAACCATTGCAGAATTGCAGCCCTCCAAAAAAGGGTTGATCCACCGTCGGCGCTCTGACCCTACATAAAATATTGTCGATTATAACATTTATGCACACGATGTTAAGAATAATTTGGATATTGAAAAGATGACAATACAGTAGAACTCCGCTCATCCGAACTCTTGTCATTCGGATTGCCAAATATCCAGATCGTTATCAAGAAATAAAGTTTAAATATCGTTTTTAAGACACATTATCCGAAGAGTGCGCATTTTATTTTATTTATAAACATAAACCGCACGTGAACCCATACGCCATTTGCTTTCTTCGTATTAATGTTTAGGTGATACCATACTGGTATGCTAAGCAAATGGTGACTGCGGTACGGTATGAAATCATAATAAGACTAAAACACATTAAAATATTAAAAATTACATCGGCTCAGATGATGGACGTTACAATACCATCCAATACAGTAACATTTTTGGATGTCATAATAACTAAGAAATCATTATCAGTGGCTTTTGATAGCACAATCAAATGCTTATATATATTTTTTTTTTTTAAATATTGCTTGTGTATAGTTGTAATATGCTGCTTTCCGACGGACTAATACTTGGTACTTAATTATATAAAAATAACACATAACTCGAACTTACCCTATCTCTTGTTAATAATTTAATTTGAGGAAAGTCTTCTTCTTTGTGTTGATCAACTTGCTTCATGAACTCTATTTTCTTTTTGCTGGCTAAGAAAAGGACACATTTTTCAGTTAATACCGTTACTGTGTCTGATAGCTCATATCCATATAACCAGATCTGAAAAGTTACATTGCACAGTCAGAACCATTCAGGTAAAGCTTCATCCTAAGGCTTTACTTTCGTACAGAGTTAAAAACATGATACTAAATTGGCCCGTCAATTGTAAACACATTAAAATAAATAAGCAAAACTTATACAAACTCAAGATGAGATAACATAACAAAACTTTATAAAGCTACCAGCTAGAGCGGAGTTCCAGGGAAAAAATGCGTACTGTTGCATAAAACAAACTATTGAATGCCATACGTGTAATGATGCTGATTTGCTGTATAGAGTATCCTCATCGACGCCGAAAGCTATTACAAAGCAATCCATTTTAGAAAGAGGATCGTCCGGCGAAGATTCGGCGTTCTGAAATACAAAAACCACATTTTTATATGTCAAAATGCGATCATCTAATTCGCTCAATTGTAGTTCTTACTGACCTTCCATGCTGCGTATAATCGCTTTATACGTCGGAAAAATGTTTCCTTGTCTAAACCTATTGAAGACATTGTAGGAAAATAAAAAAACAACAAAATAAACAAGCTTTCATAAAATAAAACCGCGTTTCACGTCCCCCCAACAATCAACAACACCATACAACAAAAATGGCGGTAATGGCGGGATTTGCCCATTCGATAATGTACTCGCAGCTATAAACATTTTAAAAGTACTTGACTGCTTGGTATTTAGCTGGGGCAGGTAGCTATTTTTTTGGGTTTTCGTGAAAAAACGTAAGATTTGAAGTTAGTAAAAACAATCCAGTAGTCTTTTCAATATGCATAATAATAATTATTAAGTGATAGGTTTGTTTAAGATATCCTGTGAATATTTTGATATTACAATAATTGTTCATCAAGCAAAGTAGAATATAATATTGTTATTAAAAGTTCCGACTTAACACGGAACTTTCTAGCAAGTCGGGACAACATTAATCATTGGGTCACAGACGAATTGTTTACATAGGTATTATAAGACTAAATAAAAATACAAATAAAGAAAACAAAAAACTTTTTTATGTGACAAATAAGTAATGTCCCGTCTAAAAATATTATTTTAATATTTAAATTTATTTCAACAGAGAGGAAAACATTTTTGAGAAGGAAGTATGGAAGCCAGGCTTATGACCTCTCATTGGCTGGTTTAAGTGTCCACTTTACACACTGTGAAATATTCACCATTCTGCCCATGTTTAAACATCCACATTGCCTCAACTCTTCCATCTGAAACCTTTATCACGTGGGTGAGATTCATCCGGCTGAACCAAATCACCTACTAGGCAACGCTTGAAAACAATTTTCCAATTTTTATACTTCTTTTACCAGGTAGTTAATTCAACAATGTTGAATGGTGAATGTTACACAGTGTGTAAAGTGGCCACTTAAACCAGCCAATGATAGGTCATAAGCCCTGTAGATGCCTAGACTTCCATATTTCCTTCTCAAAAATGTTTTCTCTCTGTTGAAACAAATTTAAAAATTAATAACTCCCTAGGGAGGAAATCCAGCCAGTCTGCAAGCATTTGGACATACTCAAACATTGTTTAATATTATTTTACTGCTAGAGAAACCTTTCTAAACAACGATATAAAAATTTTGTGTTCATTTAACATACCGTGGTGCGATAATTCTAACTCCCCTAATGACGTAAAATAAATAGACCTGTACTGTATTGTTCTGTACTTCTATACTAGCTCCATCTAAGATATAATAAATATTGAGTTGTCCTCAACAATTGAAAAAAAAGAGACATGCAATAGATATACTTGCTGGAAGCTGCCAAATTTTGAAAAATGTCAATAAAAATAAAACTAATTATCCACTTATTCATGTGCAAAGCAATTAAAGCATTTTTTCATCACACATGGCAGCATAATATTCTGCATAGCATCACGTCTGCTCACAGCAAAAATCCGATAAAGAATGAAGGCACAGAAGGCCCACGAATTAAAATGTCATTTTCTTCACACTATTTAACTGTCTTTTTGATTATACATCATATCAATAAGAAAGAGATTACTCCCCTTTTTTATTACTTGTAAAGAGTGAGATATGTAGATTTGTTTAGTTCTTTGTACTAAATGCGCTGACACGTAGCTGCAACTCCATTCCTAAAACACTTAATTGATAATGCATGCTATAATATCCGAAACGTCGGAAAAGAGTGTGAATGTGACACAGCATAATAATTCAGAAAAACTTGTTGATTTTAAGTACATTTTTCATAATTATTAAAAAGCACATCAATAATAACACTGACAGAGGAAATAAATATCTCTCTTTCTCACACTAATGTTTGCATGTGTATTTGTGTATCGTTATTTGCTATCCCTTTTTATATAATTTTATATTTAACTCATCCGAACTTAAGGGGGGTATTTAGTATTCTAGTGTCCCCCAGGTAGCAAACTCTTTCCAATAACTTTTTTGTTAATCATCATACTGATTTAATTTTTTGCATAATCTTACCCTGTAATGTTAAGAATGCATCATAATTATTAAAATATTTTTTTCCGAATTCTTTCATTCATAATTAACATTTTTCTTTGATTTTCCCCTGTGCAAACAGTAAGCATAAAAATCCATTCTCTTTTTAGTTAAGGAATCTTGGATATGTTGGTCAGTTCGCACATGTGCTTCTTGCTAATTGGTCCCTTATTTCCAGAAATAGTTTTTTAAAATCCAGAACCCTCCAGAACATGCCGATTTTTTTATACTCAGACCCAGAAAGGTGATGCAGCTATTAAAGGAGTAAAGTTTATATTTATAAGTGCTTCTAGGATAGGATTGATTGCTACTATTGTCGTCTTAATCTGAATAAAACGTAAGTCTTTTTTTTGTATTTGATATTGAGGCTTTACTGACAGAATGCATTGTCATTAAAACAAATTGCGGGATAATCGCATTTAAAGCTTTTTTATTCATTTAATGCATTATTTCTCCCACAATTTTTTTTTTTTTTAAAGGTTTAAACGATTAATCTTTATTCTAGGCATAGCATAAAATTTTAAATCAACATCTTGCACCCATATTTCAAAATATTTTAAATATATTAACGGTCTTCATATAATTAAAATATTTTTAAATATAGGTGCAAGATGTTGATTTCAAATTTTATGCAATGCCTAGAATAAACATTACTCTTTTAAAGCTTTAAAAAAAATAAAAGAAAATTGTGGGAGAAATAATGCATTGAAAGAACAAAAAAGCTTGAAATGCGATTATCCCGCAACTTGTTATAATGACAATGCATTCTGTCAGTAAAGCCTCGATATTGTGAATGAATATTTTTCACCGTGCAAAATAGCACCTATCTTTGTCATTTGAACGAAGACATTGTTAACAAAAATAAATCAATAAATCCGTTGATAAATCCACCTGGTCCATGAAGAAGTATAGAAATTGAAAAAATAACATTTTCAGGTGTTGCCTAGTATGTAGGTGAAAAAATTCAATTAGATGAATCTCATCCGCATAAATAAAGGTTTCAGCTCTTTAACTTCACAAAAATCAACAGATGAAAGAATTGAAGGAATATAGATGTTCAAATATAGGCAGAATGTTACACAGTGTGTAAAGTGGCCACTCAAACCAGCCTTTGACAGGTCATAAGCCCTGTAGATGCCTAGACTTCTCTTAAAGGATTTTCATCTCTGTTGTAATATGTTAGAAGAAATTGTTGACAAAAAGGAGATAAAACACGTTTTTCGAATAACGCGTATTTCAAAGAAGATAAATATTTCTGGGAATACAGCTTAATTTAGTAGGTGGTCATTAGTACAGTAGTTTACATTTGTTTGGATAAAACACTTTAAAAGTATGCATACCTTAACAAAATATTTGGTAAAAAAAATATTTAAAAAACATTAAAATTCCATACAAAATTACTGATATATAAACATTTTATTCTCACGTAAAGTTATGATTTAGTGACATACGTTGTATTCAAATTAAGGCAACGTTATGTTGTTTGTTATAATAATCATTAAACGAGGATAGCAATAAAAAAAAAACAGGAAAAATCTAGTCAACATTGTTTAATTCAAAAATAAATATATTTACAACTGTAAACAAAATATGTATGTACAAAATAACAATAGCAGAATGTTCCACAAATATTTTTTCAATGAAATATACAGCTAGCGGAAATATGATTGCATAAGATGATACAGACAGAAATAATACAAAATAGTTTGTGTTTACACGAGTAAACTGCAAAGCCTTTTAACTCTACAATATCCATTTCTATTTCCTTCTTTCAATTAATAAAATTTTACTAGTTAAATTGATTTAGGGTAAGATTATTATTTTGCAAGATATTTTATATTATGTCATTTTTGTGTATTCCAGTATTTTTAATGAATGATAAAGATAAATATTACAAATCAATGATAATAGATTTTTAAGTAGATACATATTACCTTTTCTACTGAACCATTTCTAGAATGCTTTTATTTACCAATAACATTTTCTAATTAGTACATAGCCTCTTATGCAATCTGTCAAAAAAAATAATAGTATAGTATGCATGTATATACAGTGAAACCTCTATCTATCGTTCCTCGAATAATCGTTTTCCCGGATGTGTCATTTATTTCTTCCAACTCCGAAATAATTTCATATAAAACGTACAAAAATTGATCGCATCAATCGTTTCTCTATCCACCATTTTACCGCATTCATCATTTGAATTACGATGCGTACTTGACATACTTTGTGTATGTTCTAATCCGCAGAGCGTTTGAAAGAGAAAGAGAGATTTAATGACAAGTAGAACAAGTTAAGGTTTCTCAAGATGATTGGCTAAGACTTGATACACAGACGAATTTCAACAATTTTGTCGCATTTGATGACAATATCCCAACGTGTGGGATAGAAACTATCAAAAGCTTGTGTGACGCAAGGTTGAAGGAGACAGCTGAAGAGGTCGATATTGATGAAGAGGAGCCGCCGACAGTACCTTCATTTTCAGAAGCATGCACAATCTTCGAAAGATTAAAAACATACTACTACTCACATTCAATAACTGATGCCGAAAAAAATATTATTTGAAAAGCCGAAAATATAATGTTGACTTACGGGAATAAAACAAGAAAAAAAAAACGTCGATGAAAGATTATTTCCAATGCATTAAACTTTAATATTTTTATTTCTTTTTATTTTTGTTCTGCTTTCTAATTTTATTTAAATACATTTATTTACACCTGAAACTTGTATCTTTTTTAGAATTCCAACCTGCCAATGGTAATGCAGATTGCCAGGGCGGTATCTTTACCCAATCTTATCTCCTTGTGTATTGACCTCTTATTCCCGCATTCATTGTTTTCCTGCATTCATAGTTTATTTCAATAAGTCCCTTTAAAAACGATAGATAGAGGTTTCACTGTAATATAATATACTGACAAAACTGGTTCAAAAGTCTTTCTTGAATTTCCTTTTTTTTTTTTATTTTGTGACATTTGGCAAAACATAAACTATCAATCAGATAAAACTTGGATTCGGTTTCAAACTGAATTTACCTCTGGCTGCTTTTACAATAATACACAGTTTAAATGCATTTTAAGCATCAACTGATAGTATCTACTCTTAAACCATCCGAGGTTCAACGTAGACAAACGATGTCATAATTTTCTATCATATTATTATATTGACAGCAGATTATACAAAATGGCTCTGGTAACAACCCATATCATGACTGTTTTTATGCTATGAAAGACAAACGCATCATACACAATACAAATAATATAATATTGTATTTAACAATAGAACTTAGACAGTGTAAACAGCTTATTTTCACACTGGTAACAGCTTGTTTTATTAGATAGATTTCTATCATAAGAGTGATTTATTTACATAATAATTTACATACATATGATAATCCTCTTTAAATTCAACGAAAATAATTTGGTTACATGTAAGTAAATTTTAGAAGTTTGTAAAGGTTTATCCATTTTTATGTACTTTGAAATACAAATTTCAGGTTTTGCAAAGAAACTGCATTTGGTATTTCCTCTTTAGTTATTAAATAAGTATTTGTTTGATAATTCCTGTGTATTTTAATAATATTTTGGAAATTCCTTATTGTAGACTGATTCACATTAAGAATTATTTTAATGCACATGGAATTTTTACTTTCAAAGCTTAAAAATAGCTTATATTCAATTAGATACATACATTTTGAAAAAAGGTGCATTATTGCAAAGGTTCTAAATGAGTGAATAGAATAGTGTCAATTGGTGATATTCTATTTTTGAAAATAAAAAATATTTTTTTTTTTTAAAATTTGGACAAACTCAAAATATTGTTGATAAATTACCTGGTCCATGAAGAAGTATAGAAATTGAAAAAATAACATTTTCTGGCGTTGCTTAGTATGTAGGTGAAATAATTCAATTAGATGAATCTCACCCGCATAAATAAAGGTTTCAGCTCTTTAACTTCACGAACATCAACAGATGAAAGAATTGAAGGAATATAGATGTTCAAATATAGGCAGAATGGTGAATGTTACACAGTGTGTAAAGTGGCCACTTAAACCAGCCATTGACAGGTCATAAGCCCTGTAGATGCCTAGACTTCTATATTACCTTTTCTTAAATGTTCTTAATCTCTGTTGTAATATGTTAATTTAATACACTTTATGCACCTTATAAAATAAATAACTGCATAACCTTATAGCTGAAAATTGATTCTAAAGAAAATAAAATTAAGTACACATACATAATGGGAAATAATTACTAGGGAGCATAATATTACAAAATAAATTGTAAAATTACCAGAAAAAATCAACAAAGTATACTAACAGTTATGTTTTGTAAAATATGTTAAATGGCATGAAAAATCCACACTTTTTTGTTTTTAAAAACCTATTAGGTATATTATGTAGTATAGTGTTTTAGAATCAAACAATGAAGGCGTGCATTTACTGGTTTACCGTGTCTCTGACTTTAGTCAGCTGCGGTTGTAAATAGCAATATTTTCAGCTAATACATCCGTGGTATATCTACATGTGCACTGCGTGTGTCATGTAAGAATAACACATGGAAAATAAGTTCAATTTTTAAATTTAACTACTGATGGTTAAATTATTCTTCATAACATCACATTAGTTACATATTATAAGGCATCCAGAAACAGTACTAAAAAACGATAATCACATATGCGAGGGATAAATTAATTGTTTGTAGTTGATACATTAAATAAAGTCATTCATTAATAAAAAATGCTTCCTAGACAAAAATAAATATTTCACATATTATTTTGAACATTTGTTTTATGTTGTAGATATAAAGGAAAAGTAATGAAATTGAATATATGTAGTTGATTCATAGGTATTATTACTAAAAATGGTAACAAGTTGAGTTATCAAACATAAAAACGCAAATTATTTATAATTAATTTGAAAATAATACTGTTGATGTTGAATATTTTTTAATCCACTGAGCCAGATTTCAATTTTGCATTAGTGTAGAAACATATTGTAATAGATAAAATTCATGCACAAACTGTTGCCTACATTCCACTAAAATCACAAAAGATTCAAAGCATAACATTTGAATGCTTGGAAACTATTTCCTCCGTCCCCGAAATGAGTAAATCATCCTGAGCCGTCACTATGGGCCCTCGGGGTAAGATGGACTTGAATTTCTTCTCTGGATTTATGATTCCTTGCGAAGAAATAACTTCCTTTGATGCAGATTCCGGAACATCGGCACTTGAGCTCCAGTGTTTTTTATTTACCAGGAATAGAAACATCAATGCAGGAAGATGAATAAGAGAAAACCTGAAGAGTTTTCTTGAACTATTGCTATCTGATTTTTTGTTAAACTGCCAACCTGTAAAATATGAATATTGATTGACTGGATGAATTAAAAGCTTAAGACAAAGTGTGAATCATAAATGAAATACAAATGCCGGGTAACTAACTGCTAACCTTACAAGAAATCGAGTATGTGTAGCATTTTTTTAGGAACTTGTACTTACCATCAAGGTTTGGAATAATTTTACTGTAATTACATATTATATATATTATTTCTTTTATAATATTATATTGACACATATGCACATGTCAAATATTTGATGAAGTTTAAAAAATAAACATACCCAAGTACATAAAATATCCATTTAATGGCAAGGATTCCAAGGCAAACCATGTATTAGTTACATCCAAGAATGGAGCCGCGCAACAGGCAGCAGTGATGATGGCTGTATGCCGAAATGCAACTCTCCTGCACAGTGCTGTATAGAAAAAGACATATTTAATTAAAATTTGTTGAAGAGTTATTGAAAAGTTCAATTCCACACTGTAAAAACACAGAGAACAATATATAAGACTATTTTCATTTCTTTGAAGACATGCAATTTACCTGGATTTGTAACAGCCATCATTCTGTATCCAGCTCTGGAATAGTCGGGTCTCAGGTTCCACGAGAGGGCATTAAAGTGAGGAAATTGCCAGGAGTACAGTAATAAACCTAACAGACCAGCTCCAACACCCAACGATCCATTACATGCCGCCCAACCCATTAAAGGAGGAATGGCACCAACTGTTGAAAACAAGCACATTAAAACTAACGCTTACTTCATCTTGAAGTAGGCAATATATAACTGAAATGTAAGTTAACCGGGTCGTGGTCCAGTGGCAAGTGTTTCGGACTCATGGATCAGAGGTCCGAGGTTTGAACCCCACTTTACAGCAACTTGATTTCCATTTTCTAATAGTGAGTTATTTATAACTCGTAAATGGCTCTTTGGGTAGATCATAAGCACTAATATCAATGTCATAAATAAATAATTGTTAAAATATTTAGAAAGAGGAGTTACCTATGTATTATTTCAAAAATTCCACTTACCTATTGAACCAATCCATGTATTAATAATTGACATGCGTTTTAGAGGTGTATAAACACAGGTGTAAAGAATAAGATTTCCAGCTCCCAAACAAGCCGTCAAGCCATTTACACCAAAATAAAGAAGACTCAACCCTGTAGTGGCACTTAAAGCCGCAAATGCCACGGCATGATGAGGTCTAAAAAATAAACAATGCGAAAATAAAGTATGGTTGCATAACTCTGTTATGAAAATCAAACACGAAAAAGCAAAGTTTTTTTTTATTTAATCTGTCATTACATGTTACAAAGCTCAGTCAGTAAAATAAATTGAAGTTACTTACAAAAGCAAACCACGCACTAATACTCGGTTTTTGGTTCTTGACATTTGTGCATCAAAGGGCACCTCAAAAAACTGATTCATGGAGTTGGCTGCGCAAGATACTAAACCGGTACCAACAGAGCACAGGGCAAAAGTCAGAGGATCAAATGGTGCCGGCGCTAGCGCATATCCCGCCATCGACGTTATTACAACCAAAGCTGAAATAAAAATTAAGAAAATATAATCATTTATATTTTCTAAAACTTAAATTAGCTTAGCCTAATTCATCTTCTAACATTCAGCCACGTGGCTGATAATATGGTAATAATAATGATTATATCCTTCGCTAGTTTAAAAACTGGACAGATTCACTAATAAATTGAACAATGTTGATATTATTGGCCGTTTGATATCAATATATAGATACAGTGTACTTTGAAAATTAAACGGCACAGTTCATCGTGATTTTATTTTTTTAAGTAGACTAGTATTTTTTTTTATTAATTTCCTTTAATCAATTGTTTCATATTAAAATTAGTTTGTTTTCAGATATTTCATATTAAAGGCCAGTTTTTATACTATATACATAGTTTTATAATATATTATAAAGGCATGATTAGAATTAATATATTACGTACTTAAGTATTGTATGTAAATACATTTAAATAACATTTCAGCAAAAATATTGTTTATTGCTACAAATAAGGTTTTTTGATGAATAAAAAAAAATTGATAAGTACATCCTTATAAATATCTTTATTCTAATTTTATCCACTTTATTTTTTATTTAAAAAAGAGAAAGCATACTTACATGTAAGTCTTATTTTAGATAGCATAAGACAGTATTGTGGAAGTTTCCCAGCTTCTAGTAAAGGAGTTTTTTGCCATAGATCTTCTTGGGCATCATTTTTAGACGGTTTCGATAATGGAGGTTCATAGCTAGAAGCTTTCAAGCCATTAGTTAGAAATACATTTCTGTTAAATGGTGTCCTCCATGCGACTAACAGTGGTTGCAACTTTACGCCATGGAGCTGTAAATTAAATTTAAATAAGATTAAATGCTCAAAATACACAGCTTACAAATTCAATTGATCTGTCTCACGAGAATGAGAAAAGAAAGAAGGATTGGATTAAAATTAAAAATAAAACTTACATTTGTGGTATTGATTCTGGTAAAATTAACTAAAGCAGCTCGTCCACATAGAACACAGTTTCTTGATAAAGGTAATGACATCATGTTGAGTACATTACGACCTATCAACAATATAAATAAACAACAATCACGGCATATCACTTTTTCCAAAATTAACGTAAAATACACTATAATGTGTAGTATATGCAAAATTATTTACAAAATAAATGTTATGTAAAACATGTAAGCCATAACCTAAAAGCCCTTATTCGAGATTATACACTTACTACGTCAACATGATTTTGAATGGACGATGTGTTATTTAATGCTGAGTGTTGTAAAACAGAAGAGACTGGATGTATTTAAACAAAACATCCGCCTATCCTAAATAAAGCACGCCGACATATCCGAAACTAAGGTCGGCCGATAACGAACAGATCGAAAGAACCAAAAAATCGGTATCCGTTGACATTTCATTCCCGATTTTCAGAATAACATCACCATAGATATTTACTAAATTCTAAGTTATTAGGTAGGTAAGTACGATCAATAGCAAATAACAACATTCGTAATTTTTGAACATGCATTCTATTATAGTTTTTAAGTCTACTGTGCGGAAGCTATAAAGTAACTTTTGCTTTGTAAAATGAATTTGAAATATTTCTTGGAATTTGTTTTCTCGAGCCGTAAGGGTGCGAAGAGCTTATTTTTTTTATTATCACTTGTCAAATCGTCAAATGTGTCAAAGTTGCTTGTGAGTGTTGTTTGTCACGATTATTCTATTTAATTATATCGTGTAATTATATTTTACTGCAATTGTTGTGTTTAAACGGTTTATTATGATTTTGTAAATATCGCCATAATTTATTTTGCTGTACTTATTATATACGTATACGTTAGGATCGGGTATTAAGAATCACTTCACAATGTCACGGTTTGTACTATTACTATTTTAACATAAAAAAATAAGTATATGCCCATTTATAAGGACAGTTTCTTTAATTAATTCAGCCTTGTAGTTTATTACAATATTATGATGTCACTTGTTGAACCAACATTGTGCATTTTATAGATCATGTATGTATTGTGTTGAAACTATATTTTAGAGATTCCTGCGGTAGCTCAATGGCAGAGCAGGTGGTTGAAGAATGGTTGGCTGACTGGGCAGCCTTAGATCCCGTGGAATTGCATAGTTTTGCAGCTGAGCATGACCAAAGCCAAGATGTAGTTGAAGCCATTTACACTGTTTTAGATGAAAGAATCAAACACCCTGAGGTATTCTGTCTATTACAAGGCTTTAAATTATTATTATTACTATCGACAACTTATACACGTTCATTTTCATAGTATAATACCTCAAGGGCGCTTTACAAAGGTCTATGCAATGTTAAATGAAATTTAAATCAAACCCAAATGAAAGTAAAACAATAGATTATGTCATTACATGCTAAAGATTTGTTCAAATGATTCAGAGGACAGGTGGGCTTGCGACAGCGAATGTTCGTTCGCCGAATTTATGTGCACGGGTTGCATATAGGTATAATGACTTCTTACTGTTGTAGATATAGCTGATTTAATCGTAAGACGTCTTTCAGCTCGTTCACATAGAAACAAATATAACATGATAATGTTTTTTTGGGTTGTTATGCAAAGTCTTGAAAGCTTTTCTTTATGGTGTTTTGTATCACAGCATACTTGAAAAAAATGATTTTAGTAACATATCTCAAGATCATATCTGGTTCGATTTCTGGTTGATGTGAAGTATTTGTTTTGACGGTGGTTTTGCTCTGCAATATTTCATTGTCTTCAGAGTGGCACCTAAAATGTAAGACTGATTACCTTACCTCCATCCTCTGAATTTGGTGTATTGCATTGCCCTATGCACTGTCGGATGTGGATAGAGAAATTATGATATAATATTTATATAGTTTTCGTTGAGATGGTTTAATTACATAATTAAAAACACATTTAAATTCTTCAGTGTTTCTAAAACAATAGTTCTAACAGCAGCGATACCTCCCCCGGAGCTTATCGTTCGTCAGCTGAGGCCTGCCTACGCCCGGCCACTCTGCGTTGACACCAGCACCTACAGAAATACAGTTCTAGTGACGGGCGCGATTGCTACGGAAGAAGGAGTGATCCGCCGCGTCTGTTACATACATATTTTGACTCGTATGAAGACTCATCATCTTTTCACAGTTTAACTTCCCTTACTGAATGTAGAAGCATTTCTGATCTGTCTTTCCTCTTCAAAATTTTAAACAATTTTATCGATAGTCCATATCTCTTGGAGGGTATTTCAATCAATTGTCCCGTAAAGTCAACACCACAAGTTCATTTTTTTATAATTCATTGCCCAAAAAAAAATATGTTCAAAACTCGTTTATTTATCGTAGCTGCTCCAAATTTAATTTACTTTGTCCCCATTTAGATATTTTTAATACAAACTTTTGTGACTTCAAAAAAAAAACCTTTTGAAACACTGTAAAATGAAACATTTGTCAGTGTGTAATAAGTTTATGTTCCTTTGAATATGTTTATTTTATTATGATATCAAAATGTTGAATTGGTCAACTATATTATGAAAATCCCTCTCCTCCGCTCTATTTCCTCATCCCTTAACCTTCTTATGAGCTCTTTTTTTTCTTCTTTTTCTCATGTCTTATATAATATATTATTTTTCTCTTTATTGTGTAACATGTTCTCTCATTATATTTGTATTAACTGGATGTATGTTTTATTTTTTATATTCTTATATAACAACTGTTGTTTTTCCTTAATAAATAAATGAAAAATAAAAAAATACTGGAAAAAATGCTGGAGTATAACGTTGAGACCCACTACATGTTTATTGACTTCAAAGCGGCATATGACAGTATCAAGTGGTTGAAACTGTACGAGTCAATGGTTAAATTGGGGATTCCTAAAAAGCTAATAAGACTTACTAAGATGACAATGTCTAAAACACAATGCTCGGTGAAGGTCCAAAACAGCAAATCAGATCCATTCCAGACGTACAACGGCCTAACATAATAATGATAAGGTGATCAAACTTACGCTTCAAATGCCAGTCCAGAAACATGAAATATTGCTGTATAGATTCACCGTTTTAATTAATATTTCATGTTAACCTTCCCAGGAATCGAACCTGGGATCTCAAGCATGGTAGGCGAACATGCCAACCACTACACTACAAGGTGGAATTATCTCTACTTGATTCAGGATTTTTACCTGAAAGTGGCCATTGAGTCGAAAACACTGGTCCAAGATTCTGGCTACACTTTAGAGATATAACTGCCATTTTAATTCACCCGGACACAGAGAAAATTACTAACCTTAATCTAATTATTGTTCAAAAATTGCAACGAAATAACTTTGTTTTTTTGTATGTTCCACTTTATTTTTTATAATTTAATAACCAACTGTTTTCAGCAAAATACAAAATAACATGATATAGAATTTACACAGTGAGGGTAGAGTGGGTGTGGCTAAGGGAGAAGAGATAGGGTAGAAACTGAGGGTTTATGTGTGGATTTAGGAAGGGGGAACATATTCAAAAAAGAACTATTAATTCAATTTATTTTATTATTAATAATATTTTAATTGTTATTTACAGCCTCTCTAATTTCTAATATTTTTAAGTGTACTTCCTTTTTTGTTTATAAATAAAATTTTAATATAAACAAAGAAAGAGTGTGTATGTATTTCTTAAACATTTAAAGCAATGCGAGGTTTGCTTCCATCGTTCGCTGATTGGCTGACCAAAATACGAACATGAAACTAACTCGCGTTAAAGAACAAATAGCGCGATACTTAAAATGGTTTGAAGAGTTAGTTTGATTGTTTAATATGATCGATTTAAAAATATTTTTATGCAAACAATGCCTACATTGCTTTTATAGACTGATATATTTTTATTTTATTTTATTTTATTGAAATAAACGGCATTTAGTGCCTTTTACAAAAACAATTAAATATACATACATGTAAGCATAATCATAAGTAATATAGAGCATTTAAAACAATATTATTAATTAACAAATTAAGAAAGTCTAAAAAAGATAAACTATATAAAAGAATAAAATATCACCAGTTATAGAATTATCGATAAAAAAAGAGATAATTTGAAATACTAATTTAAATATGTGTATTATTATTTCAAACTAATATTTAGGTAAATAGTTTATATTTATGTATAAAAATATATCATGATGTAAAAAAAATGATGAAGAGAAATATTTTGTGCTTATAAATTAATTCAAGAAAAGAAACGAAAAAAGGAAAAAAAAAAACACTAATAAAGAAGTTTAAAACAATTCTTAACAATAGTGACAAATAGTTACCTAGAACTATTACCAACGAAATAAAGAAGAAGAGCCGTTCTATGTGTACTAAATTTCATGTGAAACGAGTCACCAACGTCCTGGTACTCATTGCATAGAGTGTGAAGTCTATTGATGACTGCATTTTTACCATATGATGTCGAAGTATTGTTGCCACAGTATTAGTAGGTTTGCCGAGTTGTCTTTTTCGGTACATTAAAATTAATTAGTGATAAAAGATTGAAGAGAAGAGAAACAAAAAGAAAGAAAAAAAACAGTCAAAAATTCACACATTTATAGATTTTTTTAGCATTTGTAATTTACTATTTGTCACTGAACTAGACAATAATCTGTTCTAAGACAAACAAATTGTGAATTTACTGGTTTGCAATGGAACATAGTAATAATAAAGGTATACAAACGAAAAATTACACTAAGCATTAAGCAGAAATTAAAAATATATTTTGTATTAAATTCACTGCATAGCCTGGAGTATATCATACATTTTTTGTATTCCTGTACAGCAATCCACTTGGTTACATAATCGTTAAGAATGAAGTTTAAATAAAATTTTCTTTTATCAGATTTACTACTTAGATAATTCCAAAATGCTACCAAAAAAACTTCTATAGAATTAAACGGTGTATCATGATGTCTTACTAATGAACTGGGTTAAAAAAGTAAAATGAAGTTACAAAAAATATTAATGATAGTTTAATTCGATTGTCTCTATTTTACAGCTGCTGGAACAGATCTGCACACAACTGTTTGGGTTTTATAGATCTCGTGAGAGTGGTTTGCAAAGATTCGCTCTACAATTTTTACCGTCATTCATTCACATGTACCTTAACGCTGTTGTTAAAGGAGATAAAATAGACCATAAGTGTATTGAAACATTACTGATTGGTAAGTGTACAAAAATAATGTGTTGTTTATAAACCAATAGGTTTTGTGATCAACATCTTTTTAAAATAAATAAAATATTTGTAAAACATAATTGATAAAGAAAAAAAAATAATACCCTTTTTCCTGATTTTAGGTCTCTATAATCTGGAAGTAATGGATGAAAATGGAAAGCCAAAAGTGTTTTCTTTTAGACTTCCATCATTAGCACAGGCTTCCATTTATCATGAGGTCAGTATATTAATAATATCCTGGTTATCTTGAGTTAAATGGAAACTCACTATGTTAATAAAAAGCAAATGTTTTTTTTTCCTTTGTTAGGGCTTTCTATCAAAACATGATAACATCGGCCAAAAACAAGTTACATTAATTTACAATAAACATAAGAACAACACGAATAACAATATGATAATATAAACAAATGTTTATGATCTATAATTATTTTTAGTGAAATATAAATTCTAGTTTAAGTAGGGTTCTTGTATAGAATGATTTCTATTTGAAACTTTGTAGCAATCATTATGTAGGTAGGGATCTATTTTTAAAGTGTTATTTTTCATAAAATCATTTTTACAAATAGTTTATTTTAGTAAAAAGTCCTACTAAAGGGAAAAAAACTGAAGCTTGGCAAAACACATTAGGTAGTACTAATATATAATAGAACAAAAAATTTGTACAAAAGAAAGTAATTCTTTTGTTTTTTTTTTCTGCTTTCCATATATTGCGGACAATACAATACATCGGATCATAAGACGCACCCCAATTTTTGGTTGAATCTTCAGAGTTATAAAGTGTGTCTTATGGTCCGAAAAATACGGTACATCCCAAATCCTTAAATGGATGTTTAAAGACTAAGAAAATAGTTTTTAAAATTATACTGTCAAAATATGTAGTAAAATAACAAATCTTGCATTTTTAGCCTCTTACTTTGGGACCTGCTTTCCTGACAGAAAGTTCTTTGAGGAGATGGGAAGAATGCAACACAAAGTTGGTGAACTGGGGACCTCTGCCACAGGTTGAAGCATTAAATGCCCAAAATCGCACCAAAGTGATGACGGCATTACTTTTTGTTTTCAACAGACATCTGAGCCTGCTTCCTAAATCTGCACTTAGACAGCACTGTATTATTGCTTCCAGGTAAATACTTTTTACCTGCTGTATTTTTACTAATTAAAATCCTTTTGAGATATGAAGATTTCACGTTTAACACTGGTATTATAAATCCATTTAGATTTAAATAAATTAGCTCCACAGTAATAGTCAAATATCCGGTGTTATTGTTTATTACCCTGAAAACGCCTAGACTTCCATATTCCTTTTTTTTAATATTCCCCATCTCTGTTGTAATATTTATTAATGCTAACATTTATTCACAGATTGGTCACTCAGGGTTTTAGCAATTTAAATATGAAACCTATCAGCACGCCTCAAGAACATAAATCGGGACTCAGTTTGCCACCTAGAATTCCTGTTTCCTCACAATTACTTTTGGAGTTGGTTCATGGAGCATATTTCGCAATGTTCAACGAGTTCTACACTCTCGCTCTAGAGGCTGTGCATGATATAGCGGCCAGAGCTTCGTACGAGGGTTATCCTGATGTATTGCTAGTTTCAGGAGCTGTGACCAATTCCCTACAAGCTAATCCATCAGGTATATTTAATTTTTGGATAGTGTTTATTTAATTTATATTCTTTTAGTTACCCGGTAAGTATAAAGACTTTATGCTAGTATTAATTCATTTTGATAGTACATAAGTTTTAAAAAAGGTAATACATACATACAATCAGCAAGAATGTATTTTATTATTTAAGATATTCCATCTGACAAAAGGTCTCCGGGAAATTATTGAATAATCTTGGAACAACACAGTTTAATGTTCTTCCCTCAAAAAAAGGAAATTTGGGAATGACCAAATTTAAAGGGCCAACATTTATTTATTTATTATTAAATTTGAAATAATTATGTACCTTTTTTCATTTGTTTCTTTCACTAGGTAAACCCACACACATCGAGAGATACATAACAATATTTTTTTTATTTACGCTTAATCAAGCGTCAAGCAATCAAGCAATGAAATAATACAGAGAATTAATCAAGCAATGAAATAATACAGAGATTTAAATTAAACCAATCCCATTAATTATTTTTGAAAAGTATACAGAAAAATGATTTTCAATGATTTATTAATTGATTTTAGGTCAACCATGTGACGGTCCAATGGGCATAAGTGTTGCACTGTCTCCGGCCACAACAACTGTTACAGTTTCAAAGTCAATGATAACAAATGCATCGTTTAGAACAAAGAAATTGCCAGGTAAAATAATTTTACATTTTCAACTACATTTTTGTAACTTTCTCCTAATTGCTTTGATTTGCATTTTGTAGTTTCAATAAATGCACAAATAATGTCTCCGATTACAGATAATATGAGATGACGAAATCAAATTATATTTCTTTCTAATACTTTTCTGCATGGCTTTTGTGCAGCACCCAGGTATTAAAATAAAAATCAGTTTCAATCAGGCTTATACTCCATATAAAATAGTTTCATTTTTGTTTTTTTTATTGTTTTCTCACCCGTAGTCATATGTAAATATAATATATGTATTAATTATTCAGTTTTTAAAATAATATGCATTGATTTAATCTACTGGTGTTTATATGTGTAAATTTATATATCGCCATAATCATACCATATCATCGTAAAAATATAAAAACACAATATTTGTGCTTTATATAAGACTATGTGTTATTTATTTATCTAATTATACTTACTTAAAAATACTATGACTTATTTTAAATATTTAATTGTAGATGATATTCCAATACAAGTGGGAGGAACGAACCCCGCTGAATCGGGTGATGCATTGAACTCTATAACTGAGGAAAATGAGACAGAAATGAATACAAATCAAAGAAATACTTCATTTAGAAATTCTAAATCAAAGTTACCGTCATTCCCCGGCCTTGGTAAAAAAACTAAAGAAAAAGAAATGAAGGAAAAAAATGCTTCCATTAAGAATAATTCTAGTACTCCTGAAAATGTTAAAAAGTCACAACAACCCCCCAAAGATATCATCAAAACTCATAGCAAAAGTTCACTTCTCGCAGCAACCAACGGAGAAAATGGGGATTATCCCAGTCCTTTGCTACAGAAAAAGAGTATTATTGAATTAGATAATACTTCTAACATCATAAATGAAGAAAAAGTTTCTCTGGTGTCGAATTCTTTGCAAAATAGTGGAGATAGTTCCGATACCCACTCTCAGATGACATCAGATTCTTTGGACCTCGATACAGCTACTACGCGATTAGCTACCATGCAAGTGAGCTCTGTTTAATCAAACATCTGAATTAAATTGTACTGTATATCATGTTTAACTAGTATATTGCTTACTATATTTTAATTCCAACATTAAATTGTTTGATTTTTAATAGCAATTTTCTACATAAAATCAAACACAATATTGAATAACCTTCCCAATTTAGCCATCAGGTTTGTTACCAAAGTAAATCCAGTGAATAAAACTTTCAGAACTATGCATTTAAAATATTTTAATAAAATATATACATATGTATTTATAAAATGGCATATCCAATAATTTTCATAAAATAGCACATACATTTGTTTGTTTTTATTTTGGAGAATAAGACAATTTGTTAGCTAAAACAGTGATTTAATGCTTTATTTAACCTATTAAGATATGTATGTCTGAAAATAAATATTTATGTCTTAAAATAAATATATATCTACAATCAATTATGTATAAGAGTTTTGTTTACAAATATTGTTTACAAAATATAATCAAAATTTTCACTGTAGAAAACAAGTAATTTGAAAATATACAAAATTGTAGGTTAATTTAAACATGACAAAAATAGTTTCTATTGTTTTTTTAAAAAACTTAATGTCCTCACAGAACATTTTTATTCACTGAAATGAAAAACTATTCCACTACACACCTTCTACACACATTCCTGTATATACGCAGTAAACTAATTGGGTGACTTAGTATTTGATTCAACTGTCATGTCTTATTATTTACACCACATTATAAGTAACTTTTCAGACTCTTATACCCGTATGCAGAGACAAACCTTAAGGTGAGGAACGTACATTCTATTGTCTTCACCTTCGGGTTATTCTTTGCATTTGAAATTAGAATGTACTTTCCTCACCTTAAGTTTTGTCTCTGCATACGATACCCGTATGCAGAGACAAACCTTAAGGTGAGGAACGTACATTCTATTGTCTTCACCTTCGGGTTATTCTTTGCATTTGAAATTAGAATGTACTTTCCTCACCTAAGGTTTTGTCTCTGCATACGATACCCGTATGCAGAGACAAACCTTAAGGTGAGGAACGTACATTCTATTGTCTTCACCTTCGGGTTATTCTTTGCATTTGAAATTAGAATGTACTTTCCTCACCTTAAGTTTTGTCTCTGCATACGGGTATTAAAACTAACACACACACACACAGACAAATAGAAAATACATGTTAAGCCAAGTTCACGCATTTTATATTACTTTTATTACCTATGAAAATAATGAAAAAACATGCATTGAATACGCACATATCCTTTTTTAATTACACGGGGGAGCTATTTATTTAAAAAAATATGATAATACATATTCACACAATCTTCATAATATGTAAATTAGTAGATAACCAATGATTATAAACATACTTTTTGTTTGAAATCAAAATTACAATTTGTTTGGGAGTTAGTGAGTTTCATTTCTCTCCTACGTTCTTCCTACCCATGTAAGCCAAAATAGGGTAGTGGTGTAATATTCGTTAATGTTTATTGTCAAATATTATGTACTTATGTTAATAATAATACATTGAGCTACTAATTATGTAAATTTTACATAGCACTATCATTTAAGTTCAACCTTAATTGGATACATTAGGCTATATATCATTTTATCAAGTTAAACACCATAACAATACATAATAATATGCAATGTCCTCTTTTCAGTCAATAAAATAATACATTTACAGTAAAAAATAATTAATAAATATAGTAATAGTATAATTATGTATGTTTTTCTTGAATCATTATTCAATTATAAATAATCACTTTATTCTTTAAATCGAATTACTTATTATTAAATTAGATTGCATGAATTATTGAAAACTGCCATCTTTCAATATAAATTTTTAATCATAAAATAAAACAGATTTAACTTCTACTCTTAAATCATTTATGAATTTAAAAATAAAACATGTACACTAATTTATTTGAATTGATGCTTGTCCCAAGATTTATTTCATGGTTGTGTAGATATAATACTTTTAACTCCATTGTTCATGCTTTAATTTTTTGGTAATACTAAAACAGAAAGCTGCTTAGATGTTAGATATTAGATAAATAACTAAACTTGTTGCAACAGATAGGGAAAACATTTTTGAGGAGGAATATGGAAGTCTAGGCATTTACAGGGCTTGTGACCTATAATTGGCTCGTTTAAGTGGCCACTGCAAACATTTGGACATACTCAAAACTTTGTTGAGATAAATAACTTCCGAGATATTTCATAAAAAGAGTAAAAATATAAAGAGATAAATCAAAATGGCATCAAAAATGCTTCTGTATCAAGTTGTTTCCATCTATGTATATTAAATTGAATTCCTATAGCTGCCCATTTACACAAGTAAAGAAAACTTATTGTCAGTACATTTTTATCAACTTTTGAATTCAAAATCTTATTGTGTAAATACTGTATTATGTGCAAATGTATAAGCAATTCAATCTGAAATATGTACTCCTTAGGGCCGGTTGCATCGACAAAAGTTGAGTTAAAGTCAGGGCTAAAGTCAAATAAAAGTTACTTTTATGTCAAAATGCATTGCATCAAAAAAAGTTAACTAAATATTAACAAAAAAGTTACTTTTATTTAACTGGCCGCTAGGGGGCCGTAAAATCACAGAACTTGGTCATCAGCGGCGTGGTGTAAAATAAATCTAAATCATCACTGTATTGAAATGCTGTTTATTTATTTTTAAATAGAGCTAGATTGAGCTCAGCTAACTCTTTCTGGGCATTTAAGGCTGCCATAGTTGCCCGAAAAATGTCCCTTTTTTGCTCTATTTTCTAGAGTAAAAAGTTCTTCATTTTGTTTTAGCTTTCGCTCTTTTAATTTTTTATCTAGAACAAAAAGGACGATGTCCCTTTTGTTCTTTTCTTCTCCGAATGCGCAGTGTTGCTTCGCCCTTTCGCACACACTGAAAATTGGAACGAAATTTAAACGTTTGTGCCCAAAGACGCGTCGCGGGGCATGTGTATTGCTACATGTAAATAAACAAGTACGTGCTTGCGCAAAAATCCCAACAATTTTTAGGGTGAAACTTGAACCTTTACAGTGGCAACATTCTTAACTTTAACTTAACTAAAATAATGTTGATACAACGGAATTTTTCAGTTACCAGATTTTGAGCCTTAACTAAGTTTAAATATTTAACTTTAAACTAAATTTATACCAACTTTGATGCAATCGGCCCTTAGTATGACATACATTGGTAACATTTTTTAAATCAGGGGGAAGCGCACTTATATTTTTATTTGCAATTAACAAGTGTTCATAATTTTTCCTAAAGAAGTAAAGCAGAGTTATTAAAAATGTTTATTACACATTCTCTATTGGTATTTTTGTAAATATTACAAGTAGATAAAAGATGACTGCAAATGTACCTTAAACTTTCAAATGTTAGAATTGCACTTATTAAATATAACAAGATTTCTTAAATTAAATTTTAATTTTAAATTTCTTAATCACTAAATTATGATTTTTTAAACTAAGCGCGTAGATTTTCCAATGGGTATAAGTGTTGCACTGTCTCCAGTCACAACAACTGTTACAGTTTTGAAGTCAATGATAACAAATGCATCGTTTAGAACAAAACAATTGCCAGGTAAAATAATTTTACATTTTTAACTAAATTTTCAGTAACTTTCTCCCATTTGCTTTGCATTTTGTAGTTTCAATAAATGCACAAATGTCTCCGATTACAGGTAATAAGAGATGAAAAAATCAAATTAAATTTCTTTCTATTACTTTTCTGCATGGCTTTTGTGCAGCACCCAGGTATTAAAATATAATCAGTTTCAATCAGGCTTATACTCCATATAAAATACATAGTTTCATTTTTTTATTCTTGTCTCACCTGTAGTCCTATGTAAATGTATTATATGTATTAGTTATTCCATTTTTTAAATAATATGCATTGATTTAATCTACTGATGCTAATATGCGTAAATATATTTTTCACTGTCACTTTTATCAATATGTATCATCTTTTTGGGTATTCAGTGTAGGTTGGATTCATTTTGGCTGCTGTTGCAGTAGCCAATCTTCAGGGTAAACTAAATCTATCCTCAGTATAAACTACTGTTTATAAATCCAACCCTACCTACACTAGATCACCCAGAAAAGCTGATATGTTATTATGATTTTATTTTGAACAACCACTTCATTATATTGCCTTGATTATTTTTACATGAATATGTATACACATTGTGATCAACTGTGAAAATGAAACATGTATATAAATACTATGTGCTGTCTAAAAATAATCTACTGTATAAGGATACATATAATAATAGTAATAAAAAATCTATAAATTAATATTACAAACTGTTATGTAGTAAATAATGTTTCTAGTCATTGATTTTAATATTATAAAAATTAATATCCCTAATTCTTCATGAAGATGATACAATTGAACTGTTACTTTTGTCCTTTAAAGATTTACTATAAAATGTTAAAAATCAATGTTTATATTTTAAATCGTTCATATAGGTAAATCATAGGATTTAATATATATCTGTGTACTTGTATTTCATAATATATGTAGATACATACGTAAGTGTTTTTGTAAACAGATTTTTTAACTTCTCTAAATTTTATATTGTACGTTATCTTTTACTTGAAATAATATATTTTCTAGAATGATCAGTATGAATATAACAGGCTCCGTAACTGTATGATACATTATTAAAAATATTTATCTTTGTAACTTTAAATTTTAATTATTTATTTAATATAACTTTAAAACATTTAAGTTTATAAGTGAAAATTCTTGATGGATGTTCATTGTAATTTTTTATATAAATAAAAGATGAGTGATACTAATCCACAAATTTGGAATAATACTGGATATTCCAAATTTGTGGATTAAAGTATCACTCATCTTTTATTTCTATAAAAAATTTAAATAACTTTGTTTACATTACTGTATAAATCATTTTAGTAAAAAAAAACATTAATTTAAATTTTAATTATTTATTCAAAATAACTTTAAAACATTTAAATTTGTAAGTGAAAATTCTTGATGGATGTTCATTGTAATTTTTTATAGAAATAAAAGATGAGTGATACTTTAATATCCAGGTATTATTCCAAATTTGTGGATTAAAGTATCACTCATCTTTTATTTCTATAAAAAAATTTAATAACTTTGTTGACATCACTGTATAAATCATTTTAGTAAAAAAAACATTAATTTAAATTTTAATTATTTATTTAAATTAACTTTAAAACATTTAAATTTGTAAGTGAAAATTCTTGATGGATGTTCGTTGTAATTTTTTATAGAAATAAAAGATGAGTGATACTTTAATATCCAGTATTATTCCAAATTTGTGGATTAAAGTATCACTCATCTTTTATTTCTATAAAAAAATTGAAATAACTTTGTTTACATCACTGTATAAATCATTTTAGTAAAAAAAAAACATTAAATTATCGAAGCAATACAAGAAAAATGATGAATCAGGTTTGGGTGTTGTACTGTATTTTTAAAACCAAAGGCATAATGGCACCTACTCTTGTAAGGAGGTGTATAGATAATATACCCATAGAGGCAGTAAATGAATATTTCTATCTTGGCCATAAAAATGTACTTGGCAAGGAAAATTAAACAGAAATCAACCAATGTGTTGGGTAGACATAGGCAGCTTTTGAAAAGCTTGGTCATATTTTGAAAAATTCCCAAACCCTCAACCTTAAACAAAAAGTATTTAATTCCTGTAATTTGCCAGTACTCACATACGGATTTGAGACAATCACACTATCTAACAAAAGTGTGTATAAACTGAGTCATATAGAAAGCCATGGAGTGAGCGGTGCTGGGGATTAGTCTTAGAGACAAAGTTAGAAATGAGATCATAAGAATCAAAACAGGAGTGCTGGATATTATTGAAAGAGTTGAAACTTTGAAATGGCGCCAGGCTGGTCATGTTGCTCGGAGCTCAGACGATAGATGGATGAAACGCCTCCTGGGCTGGCGCCCTCGGACTACTACCAGAAGGATGGAGGATTCCTACGTTCAGGAGTGGACAGCTACAGACTGAAGAAAAAGAAGAAGTAGTTTATTTTGTATCATTTCCAAATCATTTCTTTCCCATCTGCTAACAAGCCTCTAAAAATAGAGGCTTAGCGGGTTATTTTTTTTTTTTTAAATGTTACCCCAAAGTCAATTTCTTCAATTCCTGCTTTCCCTGTTGTATTAATAATAATCCATGGCCCTAAATGTTTCGGTCCAAAATAGAAACTTTTTTGTGAAAAAAACATTATTTAAAAAGATTGAAGTACCTACATATCAGTGGCGTGTCGTCCATACATGCGATAAATGCGGCGCATACCTTTAATACTGGAAAACTACTACATACTAGGTACATAACTTGTAAATGAAATCACAAAATAATATGTTTATGTGTGCCCTATTTCAAGATTAAAAATAAAATAACATCGAGTATTTAAATTATAGATTATTTACGTAATTATGAAACGTAATCGCTCCAAAAATCGGCAACAACCCACCGCACCTTACGGGAGGCCGCAGCCGACTGATACTATTAATCTGTGACCGACTGACGAACTGACGGATGGCGAGATACGCATACAAAATACTGATGCATACACGAGACATGCGCCCGAAAAATTGAATTGTTCGCGCAAGCGCACCAGAAGCTAATTTCGCCGAGTGTTTTACACTGTTATAGTAACCTACACTACCAACTGTGCATGCTGCTCGGATTTCGCATCTCTATGGAGGACAAGATTACCTACTAAGTAATAATAAATTATTTTTGAGAAACTTTTCCATTTTTGGGGGTAAGGACTTTTCTGTGGTATTCAGAATTTTTTATGTTTATAATTGAATCTGTAAACTAAAGGTACATTGACTAAAATATTCAAGAAACGGGATTTTGTGAATATGATTTGCAAAACATCATAATTATGTAGGTAACCAAATGAGTATTTCAATATGTAAAAAAACAATAATTACCTGATTAAAATATTTATATTTTCTTTAATGTAAAACAGCGTTGTTGGAATTTTTGATGGTTTCTCACTAAAACAATATTGACTTCCGGTTTTTATAATACCTTACCCAAACAACCTTGTTTAAAATTATTTTCGAGTTCAGCGTTTTTTTTTCACGTATAAAATAGCTAATCGCGATAACTTTTACATTTTTAACTCCAAAATGGCTGTCTGAATTATTATTTTGTTTTATTTTTATTTTTAGTTATTTATTTGTCTTTTCAACTCATAATCCCTAATATGGCCGCCCAGGGAAGCAATAAATGTGAACTTAACCGCGTTGCTAATCAGGAAAATAATTGCAATTGCCCAATTGAACCTTTACGGAAGAGAAGTTTTAGTGGTCTTTCATTTAATAAAAAAAGGAATTTTTTTATTGTTAAAAGCATATTTAGTTTTATGGAAATTTTTTAATCGGCGTGCGTGGAAAGTGTGCCAGGAAATAGTGGTGTGGCGTTCTATCCTCTCTGCCTACCCCTTCGGAGAAATGACGTGATGGATATTTAGTTAGTTATTAGTATAAGACTTTGAACTAATCTGACAAATTTCCAATTCTGTAATATTATTATCACTTTGTCTAGACGAGCGACTCCTAAAAGGTATTTCACGGCATCCTGAGGTTCTGCCGAAAGGTCGCAGGGATTCCGTGAGTTAGGGGGAGCGGGAAAATCGACGTAGAAAACAGAAAAACTGTGTAAATATTTCGTTTTTAATTTTGATAATTTTAATTCAAAATACGTTTAACGGGTTTTAATTTTGTCAATTTACATTTTTACTATTGAGAACTTTTTTTTACTATTTCACAAAAAAAGTGACAAATAATAATTAAGGTTCCATAGACAAAAAATGGAAACTGCTGTTCTAAAGCATCGATATTATGTTTATCAAATAATCGAGTTGTGGTCCTGTGGCTAGTGTCTCGGACTCATGGATCAAAGGTCTGTAGTTCGGACCCCACTATACCCCAACTTGATTCCCATTTTCTAATAGTGAGTTATTTACAACTCGTTGAAAACGGCCCTCAAAATAAAATATTTGGATAATCATAAGAACGCAAATATTTCTTGATTAAAAAAAAAATTTTTTTTAAATCAAATAAAATAATACAGATTTAAAAAATATAAAAATTGTGTATTTTTCCTTCCCATGACCGCATGCCCTGTTTCAAAAGTCACCGCACGCCACTGCTACATATATATTTTTATTGATTGGAGAAAAACAGGACATTTTAGGAAACTGACGGGACACCTTTAAAAGTCTAAAATAACAGGACTGTCCCGTTCAAAGTGGGACATATGGCCACCCTATCATTATCTGACATGTTGGTTATTCCAAATTGAGTAGACTAAAATAATTTATGCAGTGAAAAAGTTCATTAAAACTTACTCTTGTCGATAGTATGTTTTTCCACAAAATATTTTTTAAAAGTATTATCTGTTATTATTTAAAAATATTGTCTCAAAAGTGTTCTTAGTAGAATTTTTAGCTTTTTCAGAATGAATGAAAATAAATGACATAATATTGTTACAGAGCATTAGTATTAAGTGTCGTAGTTTCCAGCAATATGTACATAATATGGCAACAAAATGTTAAGTAAATAATTATTTATTTGCTTTGTTCATAAATTTGTTTTTATTGTCGGCCTCGTGCTGTAATGCTCAGCGCGTTTGCCTACCATGCAAGAGGTCTCGGGTTCGATTCCCGACATGGTTTATATGAAATATTTTTTTAAAAGGGTGTTTTTACACTAGAATATCTTGTAACCCTAAATACCTGTTTTTTTTATGAATTTTGATTTAGTGTATGAATTTATTAATTATTCATTTATTGTATATTTGAAAGGAAAAGCTTTTAATGTAACTTATTATTTAGAATTATTTATGTAGAGCCATTTAAAAAAAAAAAATGACCACAAAGTCACTATTATTAAATATTTGCTTTGTTTTAAAAACATGTTCTGTCATTGGTATTATTTAGTGGAACATTTTCAACTCGAAAAGTACATGCAACATTTTTTTCAAATTCCAAATGGTTTTAGTTATTCTAAGTCAACTACATAATTCAATAACCTAGCACAACGCAGAATAAAAAAAAACTCAAAAGTATCAAGGGTTACAAATGCATTCACAACCAAATCTCGATCCTATTAATTTGTCATCTAAATTTTGTTTAAATTCATTTAACGTCTATGATTTCAGATGTGCACTGATAAAGTGTTTGACAGTACCTGCATCTTTTTTTAAATAAAAAAATAAGAAAAGAAAACCTGTATTTACATGATCTAACATGGCAAAGGGAATGGTTAGGTTGGATACCTTTTAAGAATTAGTTCTATTGCCTGGCAATTCTGCCCAGATTTTGAGGTGTGGTTATTATTAATTTGGTTTACTTGGGTCATTTCATTGAATGTTCCGGGTCAGGTTATGACCGAATAATTATATTATCACATTTCTATATTTTAAAAATGTACATCTTAAGATTTTTGACTAGATATAAAAAAAATACATATTTAAGATAATATTAGTTTTTGTGAAATCTCATTCCAATTTGGTATTTATTATTCAATTATTTAGCTTAATGCACTTATTATGGTGATAAAATAAAACTGATCGGTGTTGGGATTGCTATTTTCTTTAAATTGAATATACCTACCTAAAAATGTCCATTTATCTTAGTTTACAAATTGAAATGCAATATTATAAAATCCTTTCTTGTAATAAACATGTAAATAAATGTTAATACCCTGTTAACCTTTTGTTTTATTAAAAAATATTTATTTTTAACATTCAATTTTCACTGTAAAAAGTAGAAATGGTAAAAAAAACTGACTTTTTAAAACAGTTATTCTTCCAAAACAGGTGGAGCAGTTACACAAAAAATTAAACTGTAACTGTAAAGAAAAACTAGTCAGGATATTATTCATTCACAAAATTACAGTTTGAAGCAGGGGGGGGGGAGGTGGCCACGAGTTTTGCCCACACTGTTATTTTATATCTTGACGGGTTTTTCGTTACAAGTAAGATATTAATTTTAATTTGTCACAACAGAGAGGGAGCATTTTGAGAAGGGAATATGGAAGTCTAGGCATTTACAGGGCTTATGACCTGTCATTGGCTTGTTTAAGTGACCACTTCACACACTGTGTAACATTATGGTATCCGTGACCAGGCACATATGTGGTTCAGTTCATATCTTAATAAAAGAGAATATGCAGTTGTGTTCCAGGGTAAAATCTCAACCAACTTTCGGGTGTCTACAGGAGTGCTTCAAGGGTGAGTACACGGACCACTTCTCTATCTCCTTTACACTAAAGATATAGAGAACATTATCAAAGAATGTGGATTGTGGTCTCACTGTTATGCAGATTTATTTTTATTGCAAACCAGGCGAGAGAAGTGTGCTTGTCAATTTAATTGATGGATGCATCAAGAAAATAGGAAACTGGATGGCTGAAAGCAGACTAACATTAAACCCATCAAAAACTGAACAACTGTGGGTGGCTTCAGCCAGACGACAGAATTTGATCCAGGATACGGCTCTACCCAATGTGGGGAATACCGCTTTAACCACCGTTAAACTACTGGGAGTTTTACTCAATTCTGACATATCTCTTGACACTCAAATTAGTAGAACGATAAGTTCATGCTTTTACCAGCTGAGACAAATTAAATGCATACGCAAAAATTTGCCGGTTGATGCCGCCCGTCAATTAATAAATGCGTTTGTAGTGTCTAGAGTCGATTATTGTAATGGTATCTATGCAGGTCTACCAATGAACAAAATGACTCGCCTACAATCTGTATTGAATGCCGCAGCGAGACTTATTTTCGGAATCTCTAAGTTCAGTCAAATCACTCCACTACTTCGGGAACTACACTGGCTACGTTTTCCACAGAGGGTCGAATACAAACTCTGTTGGCTTATGTATAAGTCACTGCACAACTCTGCTCCGGAATATCTAAGGGAACTATGCATTCCCGATGGACTAGCTGACAGGCGTCTCACGTTTAGATCAGCTACGTCTACGGCGAGAGGAAAAGTTATTATACCTCTACGCAAACAGCGCACTAAATTTAGTGAACGCGCATTTGCGGTCGCAGGCCCTATGGCATGGAATGCTCTCCCAGCAGAGGTGCGAGGCTATGAAAGTGAAGTGATGTTTCGGAAAGAACTTAAAACCCACTTGTTATCTAAATCATTTGAATAAATCCGTAACATGTGACAACAAAATATTTTTTTAAAATTAAATTACAAATTTAAAAGCTTCAATTAAATGAATTTAACAATAGAATCACTATGTAAAGCGCCCTTGAGGTATTTTATTATGAAAATGGCGCTATATAAGTTATCCATATAAATAATAATAATAATAATAACATTCACCACTCTCCCTATGTTTGAACATACACATTTCCTCAACTCTTCCATCTGTTGACTTTAGTGAAGTAAAAGAGCTGAAACCTAAATATGAATAACTTTAAAGAAATTTAAGAATAAACAACTCCCTAGGGAGGAAATCCACCCAGTCTGCAAGGATTTGGACATACCACAAAACATTGTTGAATTTAATTTATTTTTGTGAAACTGTTTCAGCAAGTACTTGTACCAGATTTTGTGCACCCGCTGCTCTAAACTGTTATGTAGAAACCATTTCACAAACTAATTTGTGAAACGGTAACCGTAGAAAGTAATAAAAATGGCATAAAATAGTTATAGGCCGCCTGACATAGGACATGCATAAAAAAGGTATGATAGTATGTAGTATGGTTCACACCGGATTGAGGGTGTTATTTCAAAATATCACCTTGGTGATAACATCCCTTAAAACCAATAATATATTTTGTTTTATAATATCTACGTTAGAAAAACCAAGCAATTGCCAGAAAATAATGTATGGTGATAATAAATTATAATTGTGATAGCTAAAATCACTTTAACAGTAATAAATACTTACTCCATTATTTGAATTTTTACAATGACAAGTTTTAACGGTTTTCTTTGTCGACGATACAGAGATCCGCTCATTCTACCTCTTTCTGCACATTTTTTGACAGTCCTATAGAACTAATATTCTAACCAAAGATTATATAGATTCTAACAGGTCTATCTGCCTCAAGAAAAAAATGCATTCAATTTTGTGAAACAAATCCACTGATACTTTTTTTTTTAAAAACAGTAATTTACAGAATTTCTTTAGTTGTGAGAATAGTTATTTAAACATAATAAAATAAAATACAATTTATTTGCCACATAGGTATTTTAATTTAATGATGCTTACACAAAATAATGTTTTTTTAAATATTATATTTATATTTTTACTAAAAAAATAAATAAAATGAGATTTTTCACTAATAAGTATAATTTTTACACAAACACAAATAAAAAAATACATAAATAAGTAGAAGAAAGTTATATTTTAATGTTGACTAATGAAAATAAAAATAATATCAGGTTCCATAAAACTAAAATATCAAAATTTAGGAAGGGTTAGTGTTTTTAATTTTGAGTAAATTATTTTTCAGTCTCTTTATAAACAAATACAATACATCTAAAGATGCATTTATTAAAACAATAAATATTATTCATTGAAATACTCGAAAGGGAGAGATGAAATAGTAAAATCATCTTTATATAGTCATTTTAATGAGGAAGTTTAGTGTTTTAACAAAAAAAAAATGTTTGTTAATAGACTAGCCAATTTTTTATTTATGAATCATATTATCATCGTTATGATTTTTTTTAAAGTTTAGTAATTTTGAAATTACTTCGCCCGTGAAGTCACTAGTTGTCGTCGTTGAGTTGTCCTGACTTTAAAAAGTGAACCCAGTAAGTATGAAAACACGCTAAACATGGCTTCCCAGAAACTGGAAATATATATAAATCTATATAAATATATATTTAAAAAAATAAAAAATAAAAAAAAATTTCGTAAAGTTCATGTGTTTCCGGTTGAAACTTGAGTTTAAATCTGACCAGTATATTCATATATGTAAAAAACATCACCTACTGCCTCTGCAAAAACGTCGTGAAATAGCGGATATAATTTATTTACTTAAAATTGCCTCTGGTTCAATTGACTGTCCTGAACTACTTTGCAAACTTTCAATCAATGTTCCTTCCAAAGTTTTAAGAAATAACCCTCTTCTTCACATACCTCTTGTTTCATCTAATTATAGGCAAACTTCATATTTATGGCGAACTTTTAATAATTTTAATGTAATAAATAAATCATTTAACATAGATTTATTTGAAAATAATCTTAATAACGTGCGGCGTTTGCTTTCGAAATAACTCGTAGTATTTTTTTCTTTTCTTTTAAATTTACATTTAATTACTATTCATTTTATGTTCGAGAATCTTTTTTAACTTACTGTGACGCTACTTGTGAAAACCTGTAATTGGCTTATTTGTTATTTGTTTTGTTATATAAATATGAGATAATTATAGCTGTTGGTTATCCAAATAAATTAAAATAAAAAAAATAAAATAAAAAAAATAAAATATCAAAATACATAATTGATAGGCAATTCTCAACAACTGTCCACGTGACGTTTTAAAGTAGTCCATTTTTATTAAAAAATATTTTTATGAATTTTCATTTTAGAGAAACTTCACCGTACAATTAAATGCTCTGATTTTTACCGCGTGTAAGAAAACATTTTTTATATCCCATTTCCTGTAGCACTGAACTTCCTCATTAGACATCCCAGTATAAACTGGCAATAAGCCTTGAGCTACAACAAATAAGGAGATATATTTAATGGTAGATTTGACATATGTACATAATATGGGGTTAGAAAAAAATCCACAGTACAAACTACCTAATATGTAAATATTTTATGCTATTTTTTTTAATTCAAGGGTGTGATAAATCAGGTTGTTATTTTTATAAATTTGTTTGAATTAAGTTTTAATTATATAATTTACAGAATTAATAGATGGAAAAAATCGACATTATTAAAATAATATACATATAATCTGTGAGGTTTTAATTTAAAGAAAAATGTTATATTAATCTCAAACATATCATTATCAATATGATTTATTTTTAGACTTGTTTTACACCAACGAATGAATGATTTTTTAGAACCAAAATTTATTAGTGAAAAATGTACATTTTTATTACAATGTAGGGCAGTATTCTTTTAAATAATTTATAAATACTTCCATACATATTCAAAAAGAGTAAAACCATTCTAAAAACAGAATCATATAAAAATATACAGTAAACGTTACTTCAAGCTTGATTTGGAAAATGCAATAATTTTGGATTTATCAAACTTTTTTAATTCCTTGAAAGATGGTTTGGTCAATATAAACCCGGTAAATAGGTTACAGAGGGGTGTAAACTTATAATATTAATCAAATGTTCTACCATGTTATTAAACTTATTTAGATCTTATTCACAAGATCCAAAATATATTTTGTTAGTACGTTTAAATTTACACTATAATGGTTGATGAATTTTATTTCCATGTGTAATTATAGTAAATCAAATGTCTAGGATATATCCATACAATCAATCTCTCTTAATTTCAGTTACCACAAGTACATTGTGATTTATTTTTGTAGTACAATATTATATTAAAGTAAGACATAATAATTATTATTGTACACAACAAGGTTTAAAAAAAATAGTTTATAAGATACTTTATTTATGTATATTCACTAACAAATTTGACGTTTCAGATGATATACAGTCGAACTTGGTTATTACGAGGAAGACGGGACTGACTGAATTTGCTCATTATAAGCATTACCATATAACCAACACCTTCGCTGAAAATCTCATATAGACACAACAACTGATAGATTAAGAAAACTTATTTATGTATTTTACAACCTAAGAAATGTGTTAGACCTCAGCACTCTTCGTTCGGTGTATTTCGCACTATTTCAATCAGTGGCAACATATGGCATAATAGGATGGGGTGGTTGTGTTCAGACAATCTACAGATCGCTCATGATAACCCAAAAAACCATACTAAAAATAATATTTAAATATCCTCCTACCTTTTCATCGGATTTATTGTTTAAAGAGGCCAAAGTCCTTTCAATTAGACAAATCTATTATAAGTCATGTCTGATCAACCTTTGGACCACAAGTAGTAAACAATGAACACAACAGGAAATAATAACAAGATATTCCTCAAAAGTAAATTACTACGTACCAAAAAGTAAAATAACTTTCGCTAAGAGACATTTCTCTGTGGTAGGTCCAAGAATTTTTAATTTACTAGATCAGGTAACAAAGGAATCTGAGTCATTTTCGAAATTCAAATCTGGTTTGCTCGAACGGGAATGGATTTCTGCGATCAAATGTGGACTAACTGGTAAATGTAAAATGTAATAATGTATAAAGTATCAATGATGTGTATAAACTTAATATATATGTATGTGTATGTATAAAATATAATATAAATATGTATGTGCGAATATATATGTATATATGTGTGTGAATGTATGGTTATAAATGCTTTACAAGTGCCCCGACTCAACATGGATTTTCTAGCGAGTCGGAGCAAGTTCACAGACATGGCTCGTTTCTGATTGTGTCGCTATAAACTGTGTCTCTGTCCTTAACAAATGTATATATAATGTAATTAATAAAAAATAAAAAAATACTCGCTATACCAGAGAAAGGTTTTTTAAATCCAATCGCCATTGCATATTATCACCATTGAAAATTATAACAAATGCTTACAAACATACCACTTTTCAAATTTCAAATTTGGATAAATAAACACTCATATTTTTTCACAATGTTGACAATGTAATAAGGATAGAGAAATCTTTTTTCACACTATATTTCATACCACGTTCTAATATATAAATAATTGCCACTTTTTCGCAAATTGAAACACTTCTGCTTGTTAGTAGTCATGTTTACAATTCGAGGGTTAGGTTTTAACTTATCTGACATCACTCACTCGTAATGTTCATTATGCATTGACCATAGAACATAAATAAAAAAACATTGTAAAAACCCCCGAAACATGGATGTCATTCATAAACTACAAAATGAGTTGTAAATTGTAATGAGGTGCCGAGCCTGTGCTTACTAAGTTCACAAAGCTTGGATTTTTTACACGCAATTTCCACCATATGTGTGATACTTTGTCAATGCTGTTGGCGAAACCACCAATTAGGTACTTAGACACTTACATAGTATCATAAACGTAATCCGATCCCAACGCCCAGCGGCATCGGTAATAAGTTAGTCCCCCATTTGGATTTTATTACTTAGGTTCTTATTTTTAAAATGATGTTTTTAAACAATTGAAGAGTTTATGATCAACTGCTGATAATATTTTTGTTTGTCTGAGAAGAAGCTCGTTATAAAAGTGAATAAATGTATTGAGAAAACTGCAAACTAAAATGTCAAGTAATGTTTCCTCATTATATACGAGATCTTGCTATTTCCGTGATCGTTATAACCAAGTTTGACTGTATTTAATAAATTCTATTGATTCCATTGAATAGCCATTTTAAACTAATACTTTAAACTAAATGCATATTAAAAAAAATATTTATGACACATAAAACTCAGTGGGTCCCGTGATGGCATTTGCCTTACATGTTGGGGTTTCGGGTTTCGTTTCCTGGTTAGAGAGAACACAATAATAAAATGTGATTTTTGTCAAGCCCGAGTATTCTGCGCCATATTTATCACAGTATTTGGGCCGCATGGTATGTTGTGGTGCAAATAAAAAAATAATAAAAAAGTATTTGCGTACAATATTTTAAAACTGTAAAAAGCAGGTCAAAATAATGAAGTATAAAATAATATCACAATTTGTTTTCAAATAAAATTAATGGCACTGTCAAATTTTGTAGGAAATAAGTAAAATCAACATTAATCCATCTCAGGGTCGGAGTCATCCTTTTCTGGCTGGTGGTAGAGTGACGGACACCACAGGTGTGGGGGAGGGGTAATCGGGAGGTTATTATCTATATCTACTAACTGTAAACGGTCCTGAAAAGCAGACAGTAATTCCAAAGCCGATTCCTGAAACCAAATCAATATAAATGAAAAATACAATGCTGGTGCAGTCTGACAAAAGAGTATAAAACAGTAAATATCAGAACTATAACCTGATTATAGAAGGCCATGGCATTCTATTTTAGTACAAGAACAACAGCGCCCTCAATTTATTTATTTACAGACTTTATGGGATAATAAAAAACCAAAAAGGAAAATGGGACATGACACCGTTTATTAAAAAAAAAGTTAATGCAGTAAGATATCACATAATATTTTAAGAGAAAATTCTACGTTTTTTAAGAAGGTAATTCAGAAATGTAGGATTTTACAGGGCTTATGACTTGTCATAGGCAAGTTTAAGTGATAAATTCATTTATTATCATCATTCCCTTTCTGCACTCAATGGTGCAAAGAGCACTGCATTGGTTCCTACACCAATCGCCGTGTATCTTGATTATTTTTGTTACATGAAGGTAAGATGATCAGTCCTACGCTTCAGGTGCCAGTCCAGGGACTATGAAATATTCTAGAGTAAGAACGCCTTTTTAAATAAATATTTCGTGTCAACCATGTCGGGAATCAAACCCGGGACTTCTTGCATAGTAGGCAAATGTGCTGACCACTAGACAACGAGGCCGAGAATTTATTTATGCAGCGTGTAAAATTACCATTCTGTTTGAAATGATTTTCATTTATATAATGTTTTGCAGCTTATAAAATTATTTTTTGTTATTACCAAAGTTATACTAAAAATTATAACTTTTTTATTTATAAAAAAAATTCAGTATTTGTTCCTTTTCAGTATTGTTGATACACCGACTCGTTGGATGGGAGGAAAAAAAAGTAAATTGACAAATTAGGATAAAATGTGACATTAGATTATGTATTTTATTTCCTGGTTGTACGGAAGAAACATGGAAATATTAATGGAGTTTTTTCTACAAGTGTATATTATTATGACTTGTCATTGAATTTATTTTGTATACTGCAATATATTGTCATTAACCGGTTAAGTGCCATAAGCGCGTTGACACTATCCGTTTCCGCTCGGAAGGCCGTCCTTGGTACACGCTTTACACGTCGAGGGCAAGTATTCTGAACGATTTTAATGGAACACAGGGACACGAAACACTAGGACACGAGGAATCATGAAAATTATCGACACGACAGCGGTTCAAATGAGAGCTATGTTTGATGTTTAACATACGTCAATAATACAGGGTTGGCACTTAATTTTGGGAGTCCCATTTAGTATTGTTATATTATCTGGTCTAATATTCTAAACTCATTTACAGCGCCCTATAATGCGTATTTAGTACGTAAAAACCTTTTTTTTATTATTGGGACCTAAATATGATTTATGTGTTAACGATTTATTGTCAGTTGTAAAAATAGTTTTTGCCTACTTAAATAATAATTATTGTTTCTATGGCTACATATTGCTTAAATTTAACACTCCATTAAAAAAAAATATTATTTCCTTCTACGAACTCAAAATGGAAGGAGAATTATATGTATGATGCACACAATGTTAAAGATATAATGCATGAAATATATCATGATACAGAAATATGAATGTATGTGGCAAGTGACAACCCTGGTATTTTTCGAAAATATTACGGCTCTTTTTTGACATAGGTATATATTTTTTAAATAATTATTTTAAGCTCTATCTTTTCTAAAAATTGCCAAAAATTTTGTGGCGTACTGGAAACTATCATAGCAATACTAAGGGCTAATTGCATCAAAGTTGGTATAAATTTAGTTTAAAGTTAAATATTTAAACTTAGTTAAGGCTCAAAATCTAGTAACTGAAAAATTCCGTTGCATCAACATTATTTTAGTTAAGTTAAAGTTAAGAATGTTGCCACTGTAAAGGTTCAAGTTTCACCCTAAAAATTGTTGGGATTGTTGCGCAAGCACGTACTTGTTTATTTACATGTAGCAATACACATGCCCCGCGACGCGTCTTTGGGCACAAACGTTTAAATTTCGTTCCAATTTTCAATGTGTGCGAAAGGGCAAAGCAACACTGCGCATTCGGAGAAGAAAAGAACAAAAGGGACATCGTCCTTTTTGAACTGGATAAAAAATTAAAAGAGCAAAAGCTAAAACAAAATGAAGAACTTTTTACTCTAGAAATAGAGCAAAAAAATGACATTTTTCGGGCAATTATGGCAGCCTTAAATGCCCAGAAAGAGTTAGCTGAGCTCAATCTAGCTCTATTTAAAAATAAATAAACAGCATTTCAATACAGTGATGATTTAAATTTATTTTACACCACGCCGCTGATGATCAAGTCCTGTGTTTTGAAAAATAATTAACAATAAAAAAATCAAATAATTATTAGTTCTTCACTTTTTTGACATTCGAAATCTTGCGATAAAGTCGGACTCTTCCCACAAAAAATGGTCCGTTCGTGGTTTGAACAGTTTTTTTTATCGGTTTAGAATATACTCGATGATAAATTCGTCATCGGAAGACGAAAAATCAGATAAAATTGACATTTTGTGCAACTTTTCACAGATCGATCAATGGATTTCAACACTCACGACGCTTTTTTGACAGATGGCAGATTGCATTTAACTTTAAACGGCCCCCTAGCGGCCGGTTAAATAAAAGTAACTTTTTTGTTAATATTTAGTTAACTTTTTTTGATGCAACGCATTTTGACATAAAAGTAACTTTTATTTGACTTTAGCCCTGACTTTAACTTAACTTTTGTCGATGCAACCGGCCCTTAGCGGCACAAAAAAGGTTAATATTAAAGCTCTTAGGGTGTATAAATAATACATAATAAAATGACAATATGATTCATCTTACTTGGTCATTATCATTCGACAATCGGTTTAATGATGTTGGAGAAATCAGCAGGGAATCAATATCGATGGATCTAGAGGATCTCCCAGGAGAAGAAAGTGGACGAGTACTCCGACACATTCGACCAAGAGGAAGCTGTGACTGGCCCTCCCCAGGTTTAGTTTTCCACTTGTAACCTGGTTTCCCACTGCGCATTATCGGACGGAAATTATTTCCGGAAGCTGTAATAGTAAAATACATTTTTAGTAAAACTATTATTGTATCGACACTTTATTAGTAATATTTTTTTTCTAAATGTGGAGACGTTTCTAGTTTCTCTGAGAACTCATTGAACACTTTTAAGTCTTTATAAAACAGTTTGTTTTGAGTTCCAGTCAGTCTCACCTTAGGAAGCCTGGAATGTGTTTGGTTTATATTGATACGCAAAGCAAAAGATTTGAGTAATTATAAATTTTGAGGAACTTCAGGGACATTCCTTTTTCTAAATGCGGCATGATCAGATTAACTAAAATCTCAAATCTAGTTGTGCCAAAAGCAGACATAATAGGAGGGCTTGTATGACGAGACATGAATTTGGAAGAAGCTAGGAATGTATATCAGGATAAATTAAGAAAGATGTATGTAAAAAATTGTTTGGATACTCCAGTGGTGAAGTAATGAAATATTACAAGGAAAAATGGATATCGGCTAAAAAAAAAGCTGTTGTGGTTGAGAAATATTTGCCTGTGGACAGGACTAAATGCTGAAGATCTGCTGCGTAGCACTCGAGATTGGGAGCTGATTAAAGTGGTGGTCGTAGAGATTGAAAATTATACCTTTAGATGAACTAGAAGCGTTGGAAGTGCTTCTTGAACTATCAGACCGTGGAGAAAGTTGAGATTCCAGACAGCCAGGATTTGGATTAAAATGATTATTATTTGATGATGTTCCTGCATCCATCTGAAGAGCATCTAGAACACTGGTAGCTGTTATTGGTTGAAGCCATGCTTTCTTGTTACCTGATTAGAAATTTACAAAGTTGTAATGGCATTATGGAACTGCAGGGAATACAATTTTATTATTTTATTATTTATTATTTTATTACATACAAAAATGAAAAAAAAAGTATTGTCATAAGAAGCAAAGAGGCCAAACCAAAAAAACTTTGAAAAGTTAAATTATATTTTAGAATAAATAACATGCCTTTAGGTGGTAACTGCATCGGACATATCCACCCATTATTATCAAAAACGCTCAAAACCAATACATCATTAGGTAATGCAGTAGTTGAACTCAAAGAATTTTTAGAGTTCTTTGACTTCCATCGATTGTCCCTTTTCCCCTGAGATTTGTTATACAAAGAATTAGAAATTGCAGTGCTGTTTGCATCACAGTTCTGTAACTGAGATAACTCCGCACATTCAACATCATTTTCACCTGAAAACATTAATAAGTTATTACTTCTTTATCTGCAGTTTTGTAAAACAATTTAAGAATTAGACCGGCTTATAAGTACCATGAAAGAGATTTGTAAATGTACCAGAATAGGGTAGGAAATCTATATATAGTTTTGGAGGCGAGTAACCATCACTGTACATATTTTGTTTCACATGATGATCGTGATTTAGTGGAACAGAGATCCAAACATAGTAAATAAAATATAATAAATTAATCATTAAGTTTTAAGACCACTTGAATTTATTTTGAAGCACTAATAGTTTCAGAAAGCAGAGATCCTTCCATCTACACGTGTAATTATAAACTAAACATAAATATACAGAAATAAAAAAATCTAGGTACTGATAGGAAGAAGCTAATAAAGCAAGGGAGGGTTTACATAACAAAAATATTGTAAGCAATGGTGAAGGATTTTTAAATATAATATTATTTAAAGATTTTAACAAATTGTATTATTTTTTTTGTATTTCTAGATTTTCTAAGCTATTCATTATTTGGAACATAGTGCAATCTAACCATTCTTTTAATTCATATGAAATAAAACTCCTTCATTCTATAACAAGTGAAGGCAAAATATTTATAAATATTAATATTTTACTGAGTAAGTACTTTGTTCATTATTTTTATTAGTTATTATTTCAAGTATAAAATATTCATGTTTAATACCTGACATAGTTTCATCATCAACATCATTCTCCTCAAAACATATTTCATCGAGTGTAGCAATGTTTGGTTCTTCCTCTAGTTCAATTAAATCCTGAAATATAACACATATTGTACATAAATTAATGTTTCGGTTGAGCCCAGTGATGTGTTCATTTGATTTTTTATTTATTTATTTGTATAAGAGATTTAACCGCTCGGTTGCCAGAATGCAGATCTCAGTAATCAATATCGGTACCCATTGAGTGCCGGAGCGTAAATCAGTGTTTCAAAATATTAAAGCAGAATTCTCCTAATTATCCTTGTTGTTGTGGACTTTAGGCCCTAAAATGGATTTTTCATACTATTCTTTGAATAAACTAATTAATATCATCCATCAAATAAAGTCATTGGCGTGATAGCAGCGCTGAAAACCGTATTCAATGGATAGCAATTTTATCATTGATTGCTTTACCATTTTGTGGAATAAAATTGGTTTTTTTCAGAAAAACAACAATAAATGTAAGTATTTGTTCATTATTGATTGTATTTAGGAATAGATTCAAGTAATAAAATTGTCAGTGGGATTTTTTGTAAAAAAGTATTTAACATTGTTTATGCTAGTTTATAGCAAATTTTATAAAGACTAAGAAAATATATATTATACAAGACATGATAGAACAAAATTAAGATTTTTACAAACAAATTAGCACAGCGGGTGGGTAGATTGATTTGAAATAAATAAATACCGTACTGTTTGACTACTTTTTTGATAGCCTGTATATCCTAAATTGGGTTTTATTTTTAAAAAGCACAGTTTTGTGATTTAGTCTTTGTTTTATTATTTTTTTCTGAGACAAAGTACATAATTTTAGTTATCACTCCTAAGAATGTTGTGTTATAATCTTATATAGATATTATTGCAGAGTTAAACGCAAATAAATATGTTTATATAGAGTCCAACCAAGAATTGCAATCCATCGGCGATTATGTTCCGTTTTCAAGTAAAAATTACAGTCGCAAAAAAAAGGCTCAAAAATCAGTGTGCGCAGGCAAATTGCTCAGCAGTTGGGGTACATTTTGCATCTCACTAGTATGGCAATTGAATGGTTAATTGAAAAAATGTTATTGAATAGCATGAGGGCTTAAAGCAGGTAAAACTCTAATGTCAGAATGAAAATAATGTAAATAAGCGGATTATTACTGACGGAATGACACTCAGTGGTGTTTAAATATTACAAGTAAATTTTACATACCAGTACATTTTGGAAAGTTTGTACTAAATTCTTGAAATCATCTTTACATTTTAAATACAGTCAAACTCGGTTATAACGATCACGGAAATAGCGAGATCTTGGATGTAACGAGGAAACATTAGTTGACATTTTAGTTCATGGTTTTCTCCATACAATTGTTCACTGTTATAACGAGTTACTTCTCTGACATACCGAACAAAAATATTGTCAAAAATTACTGAAAAAATCTTCAATTGTTAAAAACATCATTTTCGAAATAAGAATCTAAGTAATAAAATCCAAATGGTCGGCTAACGTAAAGGATAAATACCGCCGGGCGTTGGGATCGGATTATGTTTATGATAGCTATGTAAGTGTCTAGGTACCTAATTGAATTTTCAGCCGACAATATTGAAAAATGAACACACATGGTTTTTAAAAAATCCAGGCTTTGTGAATTTAGTAAGTGCCGATTTGGCACATTGTTACAATTTACAGCTGCTTTTATAGTTTATGAATGATATGCTTGTTTCAGGGGATTTAACAGGGTTTTTTTAGATTCTTTAATGTTCTATTCTTATTTCAATACACAATAAACATTACAAGTGGGTGATGTCAAATGAGTTCAAGACCAGATCAGTTAAAACCTAACCCCTGAATTATAAACATGTCTACTAACAAGAGGAAAAGTCTCTCAATTCGTGAAAAAGTGGCAAATATTTGTGAAATCGAACGTGGCGCAAAAAATGTGGAAGTGTGTACAAAGTTTTCTCTATCTTCATCCACAGTGTCAACATTCTGGAAAAATAAGGATGTTTATTTATCTGCATTTAAAAAGAATATCAAGGACACAAAAAAATTTTGAAAGTGCGATCGTACTAATGTCGATGAAGCATTGCTCCAAGGGTTTTGTATCCAAAGAAACACAGGATTTTCCATCGATGGACCAATATTGAAGGCGTAAGCGGAAAAGTTCGCAAAACAATTTGGAAACAACGATTTTAAATGTAATAATGTCTTCATGTGATAGGTATGTTTGTAAGCATTTATTATAATTTTCCATTTTTTTCCATTTTCCAAACATTAAAAAAAAAAAAATCTGTATGAATTATATGTACAAATTTGTATTTACTTGTTTACTTAGTGACAATGTGCAATAGCGATTGTATAAAAAAACCTTTCTCTGGTATAATGAGTAACGCTTATAACGAGCAAATTCAATCGGTCCCATCTTCCTCGTAATAACCAAGTTTGACTGTATTTGATTGAGTACAATACTTTGTCCAAATGTTTGTAGACAAAAGATTGGATTTAAATCCCAGGGAGTCATAACCATCAGAACTCAAAATATTGTAATAAAACCAACTGGTACAAGAAGTTTAAAATTGGAAAATTGTTTTCAGGCGTTCGTTGCCTAGTATGTGAAATAATTCAATCAGATGAATCTCTTCCCAACAATAAAAGTTTCAGCTCTATAACTTCACTAAAATAAACAAATGTAAGAATTGAAGAAATATGGATGCTCAAACATAGTCAAAATGGTGAATGTTACAGTGTGTAAAGTGGCCACTCATACCAACCAATGTCAGGTCATAAGCCCTGTAAATGCCTAGACTTCCATATTCCCTCCTCTGAAGCGGTCTGCATCCCTGTTGTAATTTGTTTATGTGATTGATCGAAAAAATAGATATACACTTACACCTACATCTCCATTTGAATATGCTGCCCCTCGGGATATGTTTAATATTTCAGATCTTCCCGAATCCTGTCTGGCTACTTCTTCATTCAATTCTTCTTCAACTGACTGTGCCGTTATTGCATCACCATTATTTTGGAAGGCATTTGCATCACCTTGGGGGGAAAGAGCAGCGGGATTTGCTAGTTCCGGAGAAGAGAGAGAACACCTCAACTGAACTGTGCCTTTTCCTTGGTTTGGAAAAACTTTTATTTTATCTATGGCATCTTTAAAAAATAAGGACTTATGACACATCATGGTTTTAAAAAATCACAAAAAGGTAATAAATTTCTCAGAGAATAAGTTTCAGTACTGTTGAAAAGAAAAGAGCATGTATGGATGATTAAAGTATGGAAATTTATTTATCTAGTTTAATAATCCTATTTTTTTTTTTTGAGGTTTTCAGTTCATTAAAACACTATTTACTTATAATATTTTTAAGTGTATAAATCTTATAACTTACTAAACGAATTATCTTTAAATGATTTGCATTGATTTCCATTCCGATTTTTAACAATTTGATTTTGGTTTTCTGGGCCGAATAATGTATTCAAACTAACAGGAACAGGTCGAGATCTGTTATGCATTAAATCTAAACCAGGGGGGAGAATTTGATGGGACCTAAAAATTAATTGACATACACATAAAAATAAAAAAATGCAATATAAACACATACTGTTACATTTCTTAAAAATCAAAATCACAGTCTGTTACTGCATAGTCATGTAAATGTATTCTGTCGAATTTTATCTTTAATTATTAAATAGAGAATTTTATTAGCTATTGTATACATAAAATTACATTTAAAGAATACAGAATTATTTACCGTGACGTTGATGGTAAGTTTAAAGATCCAATTCTGGCATCCAGTATCAATTGATTGTTGACTCCAACTTCACTATTTAAATTAGAAACTTCTGGACCACACGGATACGTAGGGCATAAACTATTGATCAAATTAATTTTAAGAGAATCACTGTCACGAAGTCTCATACCCTCGAAGTTAGATGTGAATGAATCATCTCTGTTTTGTGTACCAACAGATACATCCTTTATGGCGGCTTTATGGTCTGCGTTATAATTATCTTCATGTTGTGAATTTTGCACTTTCGAGACCTGGTTGATCGCTAGTAATACACTGTTTTGATCATGAAGGGGAGTTTTCGAATTCTTTGTCTTAGTTATAGAAGCTGCCATCTTCCAATTCCTAGATATTTCGAATGTTAATCTCTACAAATGAAAATGAAATAGGATGATAAAATATGTATATAAAATTAGAGAATTCTTTGTCTTAGTTATAGAAGCTGCCATCTTCCAATTCCTAGATATTTCGAATGTTAATCTCTACAAATGAAAATGAAATAGGATGATAAAATATGTATATAAAATTATACATACAACTAGTACATATTTATTTGATTATTGATTCTGAACTAATTACATTTCTGTACTGAATTGGATTTTTAAAAAGAACAATGTAGATATTGACAATATTTATTTTATTTTTTACAGATTGAATTTTCTAAATAACGGAAATATTCCGAAGTGAAGTGATTTTCGATGGCTCAATTTGAGACTAGCAATAGTCAGAGGGCTGAATTTTTGTGCTGGCTCAAACATCAATGAAGAAAAAACAATTTTATGAATCAAGCTAAAAATCTATCAATTAAATGAGCCCTTTCCCTTTTTTGCAATGATTGCAGTTCAAATTTTTTTGAAAATATGTAGATGAAAATAAAATACTGAAATCTAAATAATATTTAAAAACGGGATTTAATTTACTCACTTAACTTCTATATTAAGATGACAGTAAATCTGTTAAGATGCAAAAGGAGGGAATAATGTATGTCAAGCGATAATTACCTCTGTAAGTTTATTAATCTGCATCAAATGTTGATTTTGCAAAGCAAGAAGTTGATTAATATACCATTGTTGGTCTCTGCACTTTTGAAAGAATGTAGGTGGACGAACTTTAAATCTAAAACATTGAACTATTCTTTATAAATGAAAGGCATTTTAAATTACAAATAAGTTCCAAATGTATATATTTACCTTAGAACCAGAGTGTCTGTATCAGCACAAAGATAACCTTCGCTGGCTAGAAGATCAAGTCTGAAAAATCTATTGTATCCCCAACACTCGCCCATTTCAAAATCAGAAGCAAATTCCCTTACAATGTTTTTACTGCCATCACGTGTTCCTTGGTGTAACATTTCAACTCGATATTCATACCTGTAAAAAATATATCATATCTTATCAAAATGTTGGAATAAACACACCATGTATAAATACATACAGATACAGAATAAGAATTACCCGCGAATAAAATATGTGACATATCAATCAGCCCGTTTTTTTAAATTTATTATTTGTCTTAAACTAAACAATGCCATATTTGGAAATTCACAATTGACAAAAACAAACCTATTGTTAGCCATTCAAATCACATATTTGTATCTTCCTCTATGAATGATACAAATAAGCAAGTAGTGATTCATTACAATCATATATTATGATGATTTGAATACATGACTCGTCTATTTGTAACATTTATGGAGGAGGATAAAAATATATGATGTTAGTGAGTAACTCACAAATGCTGATTGTGAAGTTACCTAGTTGTAATAATTAACCCGCAATATGTACATATACATATAAGAAAAAAACGTTGATTTATTTTTATCTTCAATAATAATTGTTATATATTTTGATACTGTAAGTATTCAAAAGAAAAATTAAAATTTACTTTGATGTTTCAGGTAGTCCAGTAGTAAGTTCCAAGAATACAGAGAGATAGTTGGCTCGCACAACTCCATTACCGTCCGGATACACTTTCAGTCTCCAGCACAATCCATTCACATGAAGGGGGGCTGAGTAAACAGGGTCGGCTTTATGTTGGAGGTGTGTGAATCCAGATATAACAAATGTACTGCTATCATATCCAGGCACTATCTCGCTGCAAGGAGCAAAATAAAGAACATATTTAAAACTTTAACAGAAAAAAATATTAATATTTTATACATAACGATGATGATGAGGAATGAGGTTATTACTGAATATTTTGCATCAGACACTAAGGCCGAGCAAGAGATGGATCATTCTCTTGGGTTTAATGGAAAAATTTATACATATATCATCACCCTAACTTGTAAAACTCGTAAATCCGCAAATGGTCAAAAATGATATTTTGACACTTTCTGTTAGGACTTCAAATAATCTATATGTGTGTAAAACTTGCATTTTCATACAGTGTTCTATTCTTTTGTTTAAATCGAAAAAGACTTTGCCAGAATTCGCTGTAGAAGTAAAAACAGTTTTTTCTCTCCCCTGAACAAAAGTTTGGGACTTACGAGTTTTATAAGGCGGGCTGACGATATGCAATTTTTTTCAAAATTTTTATTTTGTACTAATGTTGTATTTTTTTTATGTGAACCTTGGAATGAAAAAGGTTTGAATATGACTTTATATTATTATTATAATTAATTTTTATTATTATAATTTCTTAAGTATTTGCTACGGTAGAAACCCTTTAACATGAATAACCATTTTATGTAAAGATTTTAGTAATTTAAAAAGATAACGAATGGTCTTAAATTAAAACCAATAGTAGAATGCCCTGTATCAATTGAAAGAATAAACTTGTTTCATTCACATTCAATGCATTTATTTAGTTGATTTGCATTTTTTAGTAGTTGATACAATATATATAATATACCTATAACCAAATTGACAATAAATTTAGTGAAACAGATGACTCACCTGTGAAAATCAGCTGGAACAGGTGCTGTTACAAAACTTGCCATTGGCTTTTTGCGCACCTGATGTATAAGTTTTGAAAGCTCAGAACTTTTAGAGATTAATTCTGACCTGAAATTATTTAAAAACAAACATAAACGTGAAAAATAACATGAAAAACATTTTTTTATGCCTCTATCATACAAATAAAAAATAATAACCTTGTACATGAATGGAGTTGGTGTTCTATTTCTTGAAGTAAATGTTCCAATTGTTCTGTTTCTTGATTCAAACTGTTTTTCTGTCCCATGAGTGTAAGAAGTTTAGATTTCAAAGCAGAATCAAGTCTGGCAATCATAAGCTCAACATCATTTCTTATTTCTCTCACTCTTTCATCCTTAGCTGCTCTTACAGACTCAACATTGCGTTCCTAAAAGAACACAATTGTTGGAAAATTTTGTTTTAATTTACATACTGATGATAAACACTAATGAAAAAAAATGCTTCAAAAAGAAAACCAAAATGTATGTTTACAAATTGAAAATATATTT